>NC_142079.1:16085625-16403750 GCF_059756535.1 Pantherophis guttatus | reverse complement strand
GAGATGGCTCCAGTACGAGGTTTCCTTTTAACATGCCTGTTGTTTCGCTTTATTGCTTTTCAAAATGAAATCTGCTTTAGTTTTGTCTTTGTCTTTGTTATTTTAATTTTTTATTTATTTTTATTTATTTATTTATTCATTGAATTTATATCGCCACCTATTCACCCATGGAGACTCAAGGAGGCTTACAGAATATAAAACCTCATTTAAAACAATAAAACTAATAAAAAAAGAATCAAATAAAATCACCTCTCTGCCCCAGTGACAGCAGATCACACGAGCCATTTAAAGGGCTCCATCCTGCTCTGGGTTCCCCAGGCCCACTGGCAGAACCAGGTCTTCAGCGCCTTCTGGAAGAGTGTCAGAGTGGGGGCCATTCTAATCTCTTGGGGGATGATGTTCCAGAGAGAGGGAGCCACCACGGAGAAGGCCCTTCTTCTGGCTCCCACCAGGTGCATCTCCCTTGGGGATGGGACCGCAGCATTCCCTGCCTCCCTGCTCTGGTGGGTCAGGTAGATGTGACCGGCAAGAGACGGTCCCTCAGGTCACCTGGTCCCAAGCCATGGAGGGCTTTAAAGGTGACAACCAGCACCTTGAATTGCACCCGGAAGCAAATCGGCAGCCAATGCAGCTCCCGCAGGAGAGGTGATACATGGGCACACCGGGGTCTGCACAAAACCATGCAGTCCCCTGCATTTTGCACCAATTGTAGCTTCCGGATGCTCTTCAAGGGCAGCCCCATGTAGAGCATGTTGCAATAGTCAACAAGGGAAGTGACTAGGGCATGAGTGACTGTGAGTAGGGATTGTTGGTCTACCTACCCATTACCGTGAGAGGGTAATGGTGACTCTTCCGATTAACTTAGTCTTGCTTCCTGGACATTTGAAACCATCATTATAAACCCCTAGGCCATGTCTAGGCCAAACTTGTATTATTACTCTAGTGTTAAAATGTATTCTAGGGCAAAGCTTCTTGCGCTGCGAGACTCCCCCCTCTCGCAGGCCTGGCCCTCTATGTTATCGAGGGCCCACCTTAATGACGGATCTTGGGACCCTGAGAGGTGGCATGTTGCAAAAAGGGGATTGAGGGCTTTTTTAAAGACTTTTTTAAATAGACTTTTAAGGGGTTCGGAGGGTGGGGGAGGTTATGTGGGTTTGGGGGAAAACCCACGGGGGTTGGAGACCAGTCCGGCTGCTATTAATGGTGCCGTAGGGGGTGCGGACTCTGGGGGAAAGGGGACTGTTAGAATGCCCTCTAGTGAGGGCTTCTCTATTAACACGCTGAGTGGGAGGGGCAGGTATGGCGGGAGCAGGGGGCCATATCATGTGGTGGGGGCACGTGCTCGCTATCTCCGAGCGATTGCGTGCCCCGGTCCCCTTAGCTCTTCCCGTTACCCAGGCTGCTTAGAGTCTCAGCGCCCGAGTCTCTGGCTGATGTTATGTAATGCCAGGTCCGTAGTAAATAAAGCCCCCCTCATTTGTGATCTTCTTCAGGAGGGGGGAGCGGACCTGGCAGGTATCACGGAGACCTGGTTGGGCCATGAGGGGGGAGTTCCCCTCGTGGAGATGTGCCCATCAGGCTTCCGTGCATTTCATCAGCTGAGAGCTCAGGGCAGGGGCGGGGGGGTGGCGGTCATTCTAAAAGAAGGTCTTGATCCGAGGGAGACCACTGTGAGTCCCTTTTTGTGAAGTGGGGTCGTGGGGTGCAGATGGGTCTGTTGATCACGTACCTGGCTCCCTGCCACGTGGCAACGACCCTGCCCGAACTCCTCAATGTTATAGCCGAGGTGGCGGCTGATACCCCCAGACTTGTGGTCATGGGGGATTTCAACCTGCCATCCATTGGTGAAACATCTGAGGTAGCTCGGGAGTTCATGGCTTCCATGACAGCCATGGACCTGACCCAAGTAATTCACGGCCCTACTCATATGGGGGGACACACTCTGGACTTAGTTTTTATCTCTGGTCAGTGGTTGAGTGGCCTTGATATAGGGGATGTAGATATTGAACCCTTGTCATGGTCTGACCACTCGCTCCTTCGACTTGACTTTCTGACCACCGTACCCCGTCGCAGGGAGGCGGAACCGACCAGGTGGTTCCGCCCCAGGCACCTGATGGACCCTGATAGGTTCCAGATGGAGCTTGGGCCATTTCCTGAGACTCTAGCTCATGACTCGGCTGATGACCTGGTAGCCGCCTGGGATAGGGCAGCTGCTGGGGCTTTGGACCGGGTCGTGCCTTTGCGGCCTCTGACCTGGCACCGAACTCACTTAGCTCCTTGGTTTTCCGAGGAGCTGAGGGAGATGAAGCGCCGGAAAAGACGCCTAGAGAGCGGTTGGAGGGCCAGTCGTTCTGAGTCTGACTTGACACTGGTAAGGTCTCATATTAAGACCTACCTAGTGGCGATAAAAGTGGCAAAATCTAGCTATTTTGCCGCTCTTATTGCGTCATCAGATAACCGCCCAGCCGCCCTGTTTAGGGTGACCCGCTCCCTCCTCCATCTGGGAGTGCGGGAGGACCCCTTGCAGGGCCGAGCTGAGGATTTTGTACAGTATCTGGATGATAAAATAACTCAGATTCGGGAAGATTTGGCCGCCGACTGGATTAGTTCAGACGAGATGACTGAGGCAGGCCTTGAGAGTGTTATCTGGGAGGAGTTTGATCCTGTGGCTCCCGAGGACGTGGACAGGATCTTGGGACGGCTGAACGCAACCACATGTTTATTGGACCCGTGTCCCTCCTGGTTGGTGCTGGCTTCCCGGGAGGTTACACAAGGCTGGCTCCAGGGGATTATTAACGCTTCTTTGAGCGAGGGTGTCCTGCCGGCCGCCTTGAAAGAGGCCGTGGTGAGGCCTCTGCTCAAGAAGCCATCCCTGGATCCGGCTCTATCGTCCAGTCTCCAACCTTCGCTTTATTGCGAAGGTTGTTGAGAGTGTGGTGGCGCGACAGCTTCCCCAGTACCGGGATGAAGCTGTCTATCTGGATCCGCTCCAGTCCGGCTTCAGACCTGGGTACAGCACGGAAACGGCATTGGTCGCGTTGGTGGATGATCTCTGGAGGGCCCGGGATAGGGGTTATTCCTCTATTCTGGTCCTATTAGACCTCTCAGCGGCTTTTAATACCATCGACCATGGTATCATGTTGCGCCGGCTGGAGGGACTGGGAGTGGGGGGCACCGTTTTGCGGTGGTTCTCCTATCTCTCCGACCGGTCGCAATCCGTGTTGACAGGGGGGCAGCGGTCGACCCCAAGGCGCCTTGTTTGTGGGGTGCCACAAGGGTCGGTCCTCTCGCCCCTCCTGTTCAACATTTATGTGAAGCCGCTGGGTGAGATCATCCGTGGTTTTGGGGTGGAGTTCCATCAGTACGCTGATGATACTCAGCTGTACATTTCCACCCCAGACCATCCCAATGATGCCTTGGAAGTGATGTCCCAGTGCCTGGAGGCCGTGCGGGTCTGGATGGGGAGAAACAGGCTTCGACTCAACCCTTCCAAGACCGAGTGGCTGTGGTTGCTGGCGTCCCGGTATAGCCAGCTGACGCCATCGCTGGTTATTGGGGGCGAATCATTGGCCCCCACAGAGAGGGCCCGCAACTTGGGTGTCCTCCTGGATGCGCGGCTGTCTTTAGAAGGGCATATGACAGCCGTGGCCAGGGGGGCTTTTTGTCAGGTTCGCCTGATACGCCAGTTGCGCCCCTTTCTGGACCGGGACTCCCTACCCACGGTCACTCAAGCACTCGTCACTTCTCGTCTGGACTATTGTAACGCTCTCTACATGGGGCTCCCCTTGGGGTACACCTGGAGGCTCCAACTGGTGCAGAATGCGGCTGCGCGGGGGATTATGGGAGCGACGGGGCGCTCCCACGTGACTCCTCTCCTGCGCGAGCTGCATTGGCTTCTGGTGGACTTCCGGGTGCGCTTCAAGGTGTTGGTGATCACCTTTAAAGCGCTCCATGGCTTAGCGCCAGGGTACTTACGGGACCGCCTTCTGCCACCAATAGCCTCCCACCGGCCGGTTCGCTCCCACAGAGAGGGCCTCCTCAGGGTGCCGTCGGCCAGACAATGCCGGCTGACGACCCCCAGGAGGAGAGCCTTCTCTGTGGTGGCACCTACCCTATGGAACAATCTACCCCCAGAGATACGAGTGATCTCCGACCTCCGGATTTTTCGTCGGGCCCTAAAAACTTATTTTTTTCAGTTAGCTGGTCTGTCTTGATTTTAGGGTTAGTTTTAAAATTTTAATATTGATTTTAATTGACAAGTTTTAAATTATGGGCCAAATTTATAAATTATTTTAACTTTATTTTTAACTGTGATGTTTGTATAGATGTTTTTATCTTGGCTGTTCACTGCCCTGAGTCCGAAAGGAGAAGGGCGGTATAGAAATTTGAATAATAAATAATAAATAAATAGGAAAGGGAGTAACCGGCACACAACCCGCAGTTGCGCAAAGGCCCTCCTGGCCACGACCACCACCTGCTCTTTGAGCAGGAGTCGTGAGTCCAGGAGAACCCCCAGGGTTTCTTTGGGGTAGTGCCACCCCATCCAAGACCAAAGGTTGCAATTCTCTCTAAGCCAAACCCCTCTGGGCCACTCGGTCTTGCCAGGGTTAAGTTTCAACCCATTGCTCCCCATCCAGCCCCTAACAGCCTCCTAACAGTGCAAGAGGGAGGACACGGCATCACTTAACTCCCTACCCACGGTCACTCAAGCACTCGTCACTTCTCGTCTGGACTATTGTAACGCTCTCTACATGGGGCTCCCCTTGGGGTACACCTGGAGGCTCCAACTGGTGCAGAATGCGGCTGCGCGGGGGATTATGGGAGCGACGGGGCGCTCCCACGTGACTCCTCTCCTGCGCGAGCTGCATTGGCTTCTGGTGGACTTCCGGGTGCGCTTCAAGGTGTTGGTGATCACCTTTAAAGCGCTCCATGGCTTAGCGCCAGGGTACTTACGGGACCGCCTTCTGCCACCAATAGCCTCCCACCGGCCGGTTCGCTCCCACAGAGAGGGCCTCCTCAGGGTGCCGTCGGCCAGACAATGCCGGCTGACGACCCCCAGGAGGAGAGCCTTCTCTGTGGTGGCACCTACCCTATGGAACAATCTACCCCCAGAGATACGAGTGATCTCCGACCTCCGGATTTTTCGTCGGGCCCTAAAAACTTATTTTTTTCAGTTAGCTGGTCTGTCTTGATTTTAGGGTTAGTTTTAAAATTTTAATATTGATTTTAATTGACAAGTTTTAAATTATGGGCCAAATTTATAAATTATTTTAACTTTATTTTTAACTGTGATGTTTGTATAGATGTTTTTATCTTGGCTGTTCACTGCCCTGAGTCCGAAAGGAGAAGGGCGGTATAGAAATTTGAATAATAAATAATAAATAAATAGGAAAGGGAGTAACCGGCACACAACCCGCAGTTGCGCAAAGGCCCTCCTGGCCACGACCACCACCTGCTCTTTGAGCAGGAGTCGTGAGTCCAGGAGAACCCCCAGGGTTTCTTTGGGGTAGTGCCACCCCATCCAAGACCAAAGGTTGCAATTCTCTCTAAGCCAAACCCCTCTGGGCCACTCGGTCTTGCCAGGGTTAAGTTTCAACCCATTGCTCCCCATCCAGCCCCTAACAGCCTCCTAACAGTGCAAGAGGGAGGACACGGCATCACTTAACTCACTATGGGCCGAGACATACAGCTGAGTATCATCAGCATATTGGTGAAATATTTTTTATTTAAGTATTGCATCATGAACATTTTATTTCTGATTTTTTTAAAAAACTCTAAGCCACTCTGGCAGGAATTGCAATATAATTCTCAATTTTTTCTTGAGTAGAGATCTGTGGCTTGCTTGGGCTTCTCATTGCTCTGAAAAAAAGAACAGTTTGTCGGTTTGTTGACAAATACACAGATTGAATAATTTGCAACAGAAGTTAACCTAAGCACCTTCACATCTATTTCCAAAGAGATTTTTTTTCCTTCAATGGTTTTTTGTTGAAGAAGCCAGACATCAGTTCAGCTGTTCGTCCCTGGAAGTAAAACCTGCAGATTAATTTTCGCTCCTTTTCACAAAAGGTCAGAGGCCTGGCCTACATCCAAAAGAGATAGGTAGTGTGGAATGACCATAATTAATCTGCTCACATTAAATAGGGAAGTCTTCAAAACATTGTCAGCCAGCTGGAATATTCTTATATTTTCCTGGCACTGTTTCATCTTTCTAGGATCTTTGAGATCTACGAAAGAGCAGGACAAGTTCCAAAAGCATAAATATTATTAGCAAGATCCCCTGCATTCCTTGTAGCTTTTGAAAGGGCCACTTTTGTCAACTACTTAATTGTCATTTGAACTACCCCCCCCCCATAGTCATTCATTATCATACAACTTCAACCAATTTAATGTTGGTAAAAAAATAAAAAAAAATTTAATGTAAGAGCTGGAAAATGTATCATGGAACAATTTATTATACGTGGTTGTACGGAAAGTTTTGACATCCTTGCATTGATTGAATGGAGAAATTTCCTGAAAATTAAATCACAAGCTGTATGTCTAATTAAGTCCCACAGCTCTAACAAGCAAATATGTTCAAAGCCAAACCTGTACAAACCAGCATAAATAGTATCAAGGCATATGAACTGATTTAATCAAAAAAGGCTTACATTTTTGTTCAGATTCCTAAAGTTTATAACAGAAACTTCAGTTCCAAAACACCTTTTTGAAAGATTCCCCAATTTTTTTCTTGATAATCAATTATCAGAATAACTGAGCTGTCAGATTTTTCCTCCAGCATCCTGAAGTGGGGTTTTCCCTCTTTGTGACACCTGATGAATTCAGGTTCTCCCTCCATCTATTAGATTTGTCCTCAACCATGTCAGTGATTTCCCTGATGCTTTAGCTTTCTGCTTGGTAAATACAGGACCGTAAGAATCACCTGGAAGGCATCTGATTGGATTATTCAGGACATTGAGTTCTGAGTTTTAATTTTCCTATTTGTAAGTTAGTCATGCTACATTAGAAACTCAAAACTTCAAATAGCTGGCAGGAGGTAGGCCTGACCACACCGGGAGATCTCAAGGAATCTCCCTAGATGTCCTCAGGAGCTCACTATATTTGAGCCACGAACAAGGGGTCAACCTATTCTAAAGCACCTGAAGGCAGAAAAACAAGCAATGGATGGAAACTAATCAAGGAGAGAACCGATCTACAAATAAGGAGAAATTTCCTGACAGTGAGAACAGTTAATTAGTGGAATGGCTTGTCTTCAGATGTTGTGGGTGCTCCATCACTGGAGGTTTTCATCTGAAGTCTTCGGGGGCTAGATGGATTGTCCCCGCCCCCAACCCGGCTGTCTAAGCTTCCCGCCAGCCGGCTGAGGGCTTTTCCACTCTCCGCAGTGCCATGGCTGGGACGGGGCCAGCGTTTTTCTCTATACCGGCATTTCTCCTGTGTCACGAGGGTGAGGAGGCCAACGGCAGCGAGATTTGGGGCAGCAGCGGCGCCTGGTTTGTGGCGACCTGCTGTCTTTTCTCCTATGGGCTGTAGCTGGATTACCGGCGGTGGTGGGGCGACCGCGTCGGCGGCGGAGTAGTCCTTTCGAGGCGCTGGGGGTCTCCTGGCACATTTGGAGCCTCCGTGGCAAGTTTACAGCGCTCAGGGCAGCAGCAGCGGAGGTGGAGATGGAGGAGTCCTGCGCTGGCCGTTGGGAAACATTCTAAATCCAGTAGCAGCCTTGACAGCCCTGGATAGGTGCTGCTGGGATATCTTTCTATCTGTCTTTAATTTACCTTCACTGAACCTCCTGGACTGTCTCGGGATACCTGGTTTTACTTGAAGGGGTGGTTCTCATAACGACCTGTGATCCATATAAAGACCAATTGAAGTTGGGGGGGGGAATAAAAAAAAAACCCGACCCTGAAAACCTGTAATGGCGAATGAACGATTATATCACACACACACCCCACCCTGGTCTGGTCTTAGAAGAGTCATCGATCACTGACCATCTAACTGATTATCCTGCAGCAAATTACATCTTCCTTGTATTCCATTGCTAATCCATCTCATCTTCTCATAACATCACCACCAACAGGATTCTATAGACCGGCTCTATACTCTATCAACTCTTTCAGTCGGACGCAGAGTTAACAGCTAGGATACGGATATTGCAGGAGTCGGTTCATTGCTCTATTCACCACCAGAAAGTTTGGCACATCAGATTCCATGGCCAATTATACTCTAGCCAGCCTTTTTAAGAGGATAGTCTTGGACATTATTTCCTTGGTGTTCTTAAATAACATAAGACTCCTCCTGCTATTATGAAAGGACAATAGAGCTTACTCTACCAACGACTTGATCTACATCTTCCTTCTCTCCAGGACCTCAGAACTTATGTCATCTTCTTGGTCATTCTAAGATCACCCCCTGGTCACCGGATGTACTCAGTGGCTGAGCTTCTTGCTCTGCGAGAAGGTCTGCGGCTAACAAAGCCCCCCTCATTTGTGAACTAATTCAGGAGGGGAAAGCGGACCTGGCGGGTATTACAGAGACCTGGTTGGGCCATGAAGGGGGGGTCCCCCTCGTAGAGATGTGCCCACCAGGTTTCCGCACATTCCATCAGCTCAAATTCGGGAAGGCTTGGACTCTGACTGGATAGGTTCAGATGGAGTGATGGAGGCGGGTCTTGAGGATATTATTTGGGATGAGTTTGACCCTGTGACCCCTGAAGACGTGGACAGGTTACTGGGAAAGTTGAATGCGACCACATGTTTATTGTACCCGTGTCCCTCCTGGTTGGTACTGGCTTCCCGAGAGGTTACACGAGGCTGGCTCCAGAGGATTATAAACGCTTCTCTGAGTGAGGGTTTCTTGCCTTCCGCCTTGAAAGAGGCGGTGGTGAGGCCCCTCCTCAAGAAGCCTTCTTTGGACCCAGCTGTTCTAGCAAACTACTGTCCTGTCTCCAACCTTCGCTTTGTGGCTAAGGTTGTTGAGAGTGTGGTTGCACGACAACTCCCGCAGTACCTGGATGAAACTGTCTATCTAGATCCATTCCAGTCCGGCTTCAGGCCTGGTACAGCACTGAAACGGCATTGGTCACATTGGTTGATGATCTCTGGAGAGCTCGTGATAGGGGCTGCTCCTCTATCCTGGTTCTATTAGATCTCTCAGCGGCTTTTGATACTATCGACCATGGTATCTTGCTGCGCCGACTGGAGGGGCTGGGAGTGGGAGGCACTGTTCTTACAGTGGTTCTCCTCCTATCTCTCCGACCAGTCGCAGTCTGTGTTGGCAGGAGGGCAGAGGTCGACTTCAAGACACCTTACTTGTGGGGTGCCGCAGGGGTCAGTCCTTTCACCTCTTCTGTTCAACATTTATGTGAAGCCACTGGGTGAGATCATCCGTGGTTTTGGGGTGCAGTGCCATCTTTACGCTGATGATACTCAGCTGTACATCTCCACCCCAGACCACCCCAGTGATGCCCTTGCAGTGATGTCCCAGTGCCTCGAGGCCGTGCGGATCTGGATGGGGAGAAGCAGGCTCCGACTCAACCCTTCCAAGACCGAGTGGCTGTGGCTGCCGGCGTTCCGATATAGCCAGCTGATACCATCGTTGACTATTGGGGGCGAGTCATTGGCCCTCACGGAGAGGGCTCGCAACTTAGGTGTCCTGGAAACATGGCTGTCTTTAGAAGAACATATGACGGCTGTGGCCAGGAGAGCTTTCTATCAGGTTCGCCTGATTTGCCAGTTGCGACCCTTTCTGGATCGGGACTCCTTATGCACAGTCACTCATGCCCTCGTCACTTCTCAACTGGACTACTGTAATGCTCTCTACATGGGGCTTCCCTTGAGGTGCACGCGGAGGCTCCAACTGGTCCAGAATGCAGCCGCACGGGTGATATTGGGAGTGACATGGCGCTCACATGTAACACCTCTCCTACGCGAGCTGCACTGGCTCCCAGTGGCCTTCCGAGTGCACTTCAAGGTGTTGGTTCTTACCTTTAAAGTGCTCCATGGCTTAGGACCTGGGTACCTACGAGACCACCTTCTGCAACCTATAACCTCCCACCAACCAGTACGCTCCCACAGAGTGGGCCTCCTCAGGGTACCATCACTAAAGCAATGTCGACTGGTGGTTCCCAGGGGGAGAGCCTTCTCTGTGGGGGCACCTACCCTTTGGAACAGGATACCCCCAGGGATAAGAATAATCCCAGATCTTCGTACTTTCCGTCGGGCACTTAAGACCTTCCTCTTTCACCAAGCCGGGCTGGCATAATTAATTTTTTCTTTCCTTTTCCTAATTGTGTAAATTTTATTCTGAAGATCGTAACTTAACTGATAAGCCAAATTGACTTAATTATTATTTGTTGCTTCTATTCACATTTTTATATATATGTTTATTTTGACTGTTCACCGCCCTGAGTTCTTCGGGAGAAGGGTGGTATAAATAAATAAATAAATAAATAAATAAATAAATAAATAAATAAATAAAGAATGAATGAATGAATGAATGAATGAATGAATGAATGAATGACTGGACATAGCATTTGTCCAGGATTGTATAAGATCTCCTTGAGCAGGGGGTTGGACACTAGAAGACCTCCAAGGTCCCTTCCAACTCTGTTATTTTGTTATTCTGAGTTCATTTTGGGGTATTTTAGTTCACAGAAAGAACTAACCAATGAAGGAGACACCATTATCTCCTTCGGCAGTCTGTTCCATTCTTGAACAGTTGACCATTCGTCCTGAAATCCAACTGAAGTCTTCCTCATAATTTAATCCCCATGACTCCTGGAACAACACAGAACAATTCTGCCTCTTTGTCTACATTACTATATAGCCCTTTTGTTAGCTTTGGAAGCCATATTAACACTGGAAGCTTCCACGCTGCCACCTTCTTGTGCTTGGGAAAATAGGAGGGGGGATTTAGTAGAATGATTGTAGTTAGACATAATAGCATTCTACCCTTCGATCAAGGTCATGGTGTTCCTGCATCTGGAGGAGGAGTGGTTGCAGTGATGGCTCAAGTTGGGACGGATGGTGATTGGGCCATGAGATGGACTGAGGGGTGCAGGGCCTGGATTTGGGATTTTGATTTACTGAGGGAAAACCTGGAACTCTCAGTTTCGGGTTTTCCCAGATGTGCCAGTATACTTACTCTAATAAATGGAAGATTTGAGATTATGCCTGTCTCGGAGTTTTTTATTGGAGTTGGGTTGTTCTGGAACGCTGACACCTTTCTTGGGCAATGATCACCTTTACCTACAGTCTTCTCTGAGTTAAACATGCCCAGCCTTTCCAATCATTCCTGGCCCCATCAGTATTTTCTTGTCAACTTACTTCCCCTCCAGACACAGAAGGTCTACTTTGTCAATGACCTTCCCAAAATGCGATGCCGGGAATCTTCGACTTTTGAGTCAAATTACAAGAACATACAGGGAATCCTCAACCTATGACCACAGTTGGGACCAGAATAAGTATGGAGGTTGTGATGGAGTTATGCCTGATTTTACAACCTTTTATGCTATGGTTGTTAAGTGAATCATACTGTTCCTAAGTGAATTGGGCTTCTCCCATTGATTTCGCTTGTGAGAAGCTGTTTTGGGAGTTTGCAGGGTCATGTGACCCTGGGAGGATGCAACCATGGTCACGCTGGTAGTCAAAGGCCTGAATTTTCATCATGTGGGGATGTTGGGATGGTTGTAAGTATGAGGACAGGTCTTAAGTCCCTATTTTTCAGTGCCATTGTAACGTGGAATGATTGCCAAATGAATAGTTGTAAGTTGAGGACTTCCTGTACTAACTTGTCTCCTGATCAAGAGACCTTGACTGGATTGGGCCCCAGTTCGTTTGTCCACGTGATCATATGTGGCAACTTGGCAACTTGTGGACTTCATCTCCCAGAATTCCTCAGCCAGCCATGGTTGGAAACCTCTGGCCTATTGACTAGGACCAAGTATGAAGGTGGACGGTCTCACTGAGTTGAGGCATGTGGCAACTTCCTTGGTATTCCCTTAGCAAAAGACTTCATCCTGGGGGGGGCATTTCTATAAAGATGAGACACAGTTCCCCAACCCTGAAGGGTTTCTTGTGGGGGCTTCATGTAAATATTCCAAAGTAGAAAGGACAAAATACTCTGGAGGAATTTCATGGGACAAGATGAAGAGGATGAGCAGGAGTTTCCCAAGATGCTTCTAGGGTGGCCTCAAATGCTGCCCTGCATGATTTCTGTGCAGCTCATCCATCAAGTTGACTCACTGAGGTTCAGAAGCTCTGAACAGGATTTGTTTTGGTAACATCCAGCTCCATCCTCAAAGTCTACCTGCCTCTTTCATGACAACGATAACTAACATGACCTGCTGCAAAAATCTTCAGAACTGCCGCTTGGGTCAAGTGTGGAGAATTGTTGATTAGAAGGTCACCTCTCCGTCTCAGAGACATCCCAGAGGGGAGCTTGAGGGCAGAAAGAGGTCACTGTTTTGACCAATAGCGCAAATATTTCCTTCAGATAAAAAAAAATCACACGAAGCACCATTTTTTATAGCGCCATATGTTCTTCCCTGGGCTCTTGTCATAAGTGGTGAATGCCCTTCCCCTTCCCCTCCATGGTAAGGACAGCAGAGTAGGAAGGGAATCCCTAAGGCCACCCCTGCGCTCTGACTTCCTGCAGGCCGCTGGACAGGAGAGGGAAGGGTAAGTTGTTCTTTGTTCTTGCAGTGGCCATTGGGATAGTGGAGAGCGGATTGGTTTCATCGCTGGTGCAGAAGCTGAAGACCGAGAAGGAGGACATCCAAGAGCTCATCCTGGACACTCTAACAGGCTGCCTGCGAGTTGAAGCCTTAGAGGCCTTGGCTACAGGATCCGTTTCTATCTTGAAGGAGAAGCTCCAGGATCCCTCACGGGCCATCAGATGCAAGGCTGCCCAGGTCCTCATGGCCATCAGGTGAGGCACACCAGCACATGGCGCACCTCGGAGGTGCAGATGGCAAAGGAGCTCCAGGGTAGCTCCATGTTTGCCAAGAGCTGTTTCCCTCTGGCTTAGTTGACTGGTCAGAAGGGCAAGGCAAGTAGATCAGCCTCAGCTGACCCAAAGGGATGGTTTTCCCACTTCAGCGTCCCATTGGAGGGGAAGAACATGGTCTTCAAAGAAAAAGTCTTTCCAGACCTGGTCACCCTGCTGGAAGATGAGGATGCGGAGGTGCGAGCCAACGCTGCTGGGGCCCTCATGAATTCGGCAGTGACCACCCAAGGTGAGTGTGGCCGCGGGGCTCAGCCCATTCTCCATAGGAGAGAAGGAGGGGGGGCCTCCCAGGGACACAGCCGGGCAAGCGCCAGGGCTGCAGGAAGTGCTGCTTGGGCTGCACTTAAGGTGTTTCCTTCTCACCATTTTTAGTAGAGATTTTATTTACAGTAGTGAAAACAAGTATAACTTTAAAAAGTGCAAAGAAACATAAAAGCATATAGAGGCGTGATTTCCAATTCATCACAATTAAAAACAATTAAATGTAGTATAATTACAATTATAATTGAAAAGATAAAAACTAATATAAACCAAAGGAAAAGAAAAAGGTGGAAAGAAAAAAAGAAAAATAGAAAAGAAAGAATTTAGAAAACAAAAGGAAATTTTTTTACAAAAGTTACCCCCAGCCTTCATCACAAGTATAAACAATTTTAGTAACTTTTCACCTAAATTGCAACAAATGATCTCTTCTTCCCATATCCCATTTCTTTACACAAATCTATAAAGCATCATCATTTCAGCCTGGTGTCAAGTCCATTATGTGTTTCCAGAAATGACATCATATCTATTTTATTCTTGATCAAATAAACCAACCAAAATGAGGACCCAGTTTGTGGGGGCAATAAGCTGACTTTGTATAAATATACAAAAGGATGAAGGCTATTGCTGAGCACATTGTAAGCCGCCCTGAGTCTTCGGAGAAGGGCGGCATATAAATCAAATTAAAAAAAAAAAACCTTTATATTCCTTCATTTTACTTCTATCAATCAATCCCATCAACTAATGCCATAGAATTTGATTTCTTTTCATTTCTTCTTTGTCCTTTCTTAAAGATTCTTCAAAACCTCTTTTGTAAATCAAACATAAAGAGATCTTGGTTTGTGAGCATGTTGCCTGGTCCCTTCATCTCCCGGCTCTCGGACCAATGGGAGATCACTGTCCTGTGGTTCCAAAGAACTATTTGCCAGTTCTTTGGTCTTTCCTCCACTCATTGTCTCTGTCTTTATTTGAGACATGTTAATTCTCTATGCCCCCAACAGAAGTCTCTGGGCTGTGCTTATTATCCTGAGGAGAGGGAAGGGCTCAGGCATGTTTAGAAAAGCGGGACTAGGATTTCCTCTGTTTCCCCTTTGCTTTCAGGATGAGTTTCTAGTATTTTTCACCTACCGTATTTTTCAGTGTGTAAGACACACTTCCCCCGCCCCCCCAAAGTGGGTGGAAATGTCTGTACGTCTTTTTTTTTTTAAATTTGATTTATATGCCGCCCTTCTCCGAAGACTCAGGGCGGCTTACAGTGCAATAGTTTTCATACTTTTGTATATTTATACAAAGTCAGCTTATTGCCCCCACAATCTGGGTCCTCATTTCACCTATCTTTGAAAGGATGGAAGGCTGAGTCAACCTTGAGCCTGGCAAGATTCGATCTTACTTTAATTGCAGACAGCTGATGTTAAATTACAGAGCTCTGTCTGTTGAGCTATCCAGGCTCCTATAGTCTTATAGAGCGAATGTTGCCGAAGCCCCGCCCACCCACCGGCCCCCACCCTTCAGCTGCTGCCTCCCAGCAATTTGCCTCCTTGCAGCAAACAACTTGATCAGCTTCAGCACAGCCTGATTTAGCACGAGCAGCTGATTGGCGGTTGGATCAGCCTCCTGGAATACTGCCTATCAGCTGTTCCAGGCTGCGGGGATCACCACCGCCCATCGGCACCATCGCCACCCATCACCACTGCCACCTATCGCCACCTCCGTGCAACCCATTTTCGGCCTCCTTGTGCCTCAGTTTTGGCCCATTCCAGGCGGGGATAGGCTGCAGCGGCGATCACCGCTGCCTTGAACAAGCCGAAAATGGGACGTGCGGAGGCTGAAAATAGGGCACGAGGAGGTGGCAATAGGTGGCGGCAGTGATGGGTGGTGGCGATGGCCAATGGCAATCCCCGCAGCCTGGAACAGCTGATAGGTGGTATTCCGGGAGGCAGATCCAACTGCCAATCAGCTGCTCGTGCTAAATCAAGCTGTGCTGAAGCTGACCAGGCTGTTTGCTGTTTGCTGCAAGGAGGCAAATTGCTGGGAGGCAGAGGAAGATTTTTTTTTTCTTGTTTTCCTCCCCAAAAGCTAGGTGCATCTTATAGTCCAGAGTGTCTTATAGTCTGAAAAATACAGTAAGCGAAACCTATCTGGCAGTTTTTACTAAAACCCTGGGTTATGCCAAGGGAGCAAGGAAGCCCACTCAGACCTTCTGGCTGCAGCTGCTTCCATCTCACCTCTTGGTTTACCACTCACTGCTGGGCTAGCCTGTTCGTTCCCTACCATGTTTTCTCTCCATTTCAGGGAAATACGCTGCTATTAATGCAGAAGCCATTGAGTATCTTCTGCCTTTGATCCATGATGACAAGAGCAAAGTCCGCCTCTATGCCATCAAGGCCCTGACCATGTTGTCAGAAGCCCCAGAAGGCCGCGTGACACTGCTGAAGCATGTACCGGAGTTCCGGAAGCGGCTGAACGACTCCAGTGAGACTGTGCAGAGAGCAGCCCAGATCGCCATACAGGTCATTGAATGGAAACCTTAGAAAGCCCTCTTAGCAACTGGCAATAAACCGACAATAGCCCTGATGCTGTCAGGAACCATTTTGTTTGAGGTGCAACTGGGTAAGAGAGAACAGGCAGCTCTCTGGTGAAGGGTCTCTCCTTTGATCTCATTCAGGGTGAAGGAGAAGGGGAGCAGAATTAGAACTGCAAATGGGTCGTGACCTTTAAAGCCCTTAATGGCACAGGGCCAGGCTACCTGAGGAACCACCTCCTCCCACTAGGTCAAGCCCGTCCTACTCAGATTGGCAGAGAGGACCTACTTCGGATCCTGTCAGTCAGAGAACTCTGACTGGGGAGTGGGATCCAAAAGAACAGCCTTCCCTCTGCAACATCCTGCCCTCCCCCACCCTCCTGAAGACCTGGCTCTGCTGGTTGGCTTGGGGTCCAAAGGGGAGGCGGCTGCTGGATTGACGGCAGACTCCACCCCCACCCTCATTGCTCTCTGCCCTCCACCCGTCCATCTTTTTGATGATCATATTGAAGTGTTCCCATTGTGTTCTTTTCCTTTATTTTATTGCTCTCTTTACTTCTGATCTGTTTACACTCTTTTCATTACTTCCTTTTATTGTTGTAAGCCGCCTAGAGTAGCCCCTCAGCGAGATAGGAGGCAATAAATAAATAAATACATTGGGGAATGCAGAGATTTCACCCACAGGCCAATCCTGCTGAACTGACAGGATCCTGGCCTTGTGTCTGACTGATGCAGGAGTCCGTTGGCCCAAGAGCATGTGAAGAGGGACGTGTTGACCTAAGGAAAATGGGTGGGAAACTCGGGATGGGATGGGATGATAAGGCAGCTATCTGTCCTAATTGATTCAGGCAGGAATAAATGATAATGATTTAAGGATGCTGTAAAGGATTATGAAACACTGGCAGGGGGTGAAAGAGCTGGGACAGAGGTGGGATTTTCTTCACTCTGTCCAATATCATTATTGAAATAATTTGCTTCAACAAAGAAGAGAGATGGCCCAGGAAGAAGAAGAATACTGGAAAGAGGGAGCAGGCTATGCAGATGTTCCTGGTGGGAACAGGTCAGGCTCTTCATTAAAGTGAAGCGTTTCAGAGAAGAGGCCCTGGCAAGAGACGAGCTGCATGGCATTTGTGTTGCTTGTTTCCAAATGAGATTCTACCACAATCTATCTTGGCGCCAGTGTTATTCAACACTTTTATTAATGACCTGTACAAAAGGATTGATGGGCTGCTGATCAAATCTGCAGGTGACACGGAATTGGGAGATCTACCCAACACCCAGGAGGACAGAATGAAATTGCAATTTATTCTGAACAGGCTGGAAGATTAGACTGAGAGGTGCCAGAGGGAGAAGTGCAGGGGAGAAAAAGGTAGGACACAGACAAGTTGGGGGATTTATGGCATCTGAGGAGGACGTAGCCAAGCCTTATGATACCCCTACTAGGAAGGCTCAGGTGATTCTGGTTTGGATCAGAAGAAGAAGCTGCTTCAAAGGGGAGGATTTCCTTCTGTTCTGTGCTGGTGAGACGCAGCTGGAGTGATTGATTATAAACACAACCACAATTTCACTTAGCAACCGCTTTGTTTAATGTCTGAGTTGCCCGTCCCAGTTGTGGTCACAAACTAAGAGCTATCAGTGTTTGCCATCAACTCAGCATCAACTTTTAATGATCACATAAGTAGATCTTCTTCAAGATGACCTATCTCCAACCTAGACCTTGAGGTCTACGAAGGTGCATGTGTTGCTGCTACAATCCATCTGCCTCGCTGCTGATTGTCTTCTTCTTCATCCATTCTCAGGGTTGTAGACTCCCAGAAGGCTTCATCTCACATAATACGCCTTCATTGCTGAGCTAGTGTCCGGCTGCTACCTTCTTTGGCTGCTGATTGCTTTGATGCTAATGGTCAATCCTAAAAGACAGAGGCTATCCACTATTTCAGCATCTCATTATCCATTGTGAGGCTTGTTTACAGTATTTTTTAATTTAATTCAAATTTTCTTTCTCAATACATATTCAGGATATAACAGATGGAGTACTGTGTACAATTCTGGGCAGCACATTTCCAGAAAGATATGGGCAGATATCCAGAACGATATTACAAAGTTGATACAAGGACTTGAGGATGTGCCACAGGAGGACAGGCTGGAGAATCCAGGGATGTTCAGACTGGAAAAAAGCAAACAGAGGGATAGTTGGATAAAATGGTGCTCCAGGGAAGATGGCCAGGAATTAGTTTTCCCAGAAAGTAAAAGAAGCAGGAATGGGCATAGGTTACAGTTACCTAGATTTAATTAAAACGCAAGCTAAAGGACTTCCATAATAACATCCTCTCAAGGAGAGGCTCAGCACCTTTGGGTACTCAGCACCGCTTCCCCCCACTCAGCAAACAAGCACACCGACAAACATTCAAAACCACCTTCAGTCTCAGTCCCAAAGGGGCCTCCCTCAGCTGCCCTGACTCATCCAGCTAACCTGCTTCTTGGTCTCTCACCCTAAGCATGCAACCAAAGCCCTGGGCTGATCTTCATTGTCCAAATCTACAATTCTGCTGGTGGACTTTTTGGGTCTGGACAGTCCTTTCATCATTTCTCAAAAGAAGAATGTAGCCAGGTTCTTTCTGTGAAAGTTTATCCCAAGGAAGAGGCTGTGAAGTTATTTTCAGAGTTCCTAAAGGTAGGCAAGGAGTTTCATAGAGGAAGAAAATAAGGAGAAATTTCCTGGTGTGAGAGCTATTGAGCAGCAGAACAGTCTGAGTTATTCCTTGAAGTTGTCGAGCGAAGGTTGGATACCTTCTGTCTGGGATAGTACAACAATTCCTACTCTGGGCAGGGTGTTGGACTAGAAGGCCCCGTGATTTTATTATTCTGTGACTTTTATTGCTTCCATATTCCTCGGATGAGCAAAGGAAGATAATGCTTCCTGCTTACTGACCCTTCCCCATAAAATGGGGCAAGACACTGGGCTTGAGTAACCATGAAGTAGCTTTCTGCTTGATATCAGGAAACATTTCCCAATATTAAGAGCTGTTCAACGATGGAACAGGCAGCCTCAGGCGACACGGAACTCTTCCTTTGTGGAGGTGTTTAAACAAAGCTGGGATGGCCATCTGTCAGGGAGGCTGTTGTATTGACGAAAATGGTATTTAATGGATTCTTACCCCAGGCAGGAGTTGGACTAATGTTCTCCAAGAGCAAATATGCCATCAAGGACTGGAGCCAACAACGCAGAGGACAAATGGGGAAGCGAAAGAGTGGAGGGACAAAAGGGGGGAGAGGGTTTGGAGACTGGCAGGGAAGTACATCAAAGGCAGGAGGGAGCACCAGGCATCACCTCAGATGTTTCTACTCCAGGGCACGATGGGAAACAAACAAATGCTGGCAAAGGAGGCTCTGAATTCACTCAGGCATCGCTGACTCATGGGATGAGACTGAAATAAGAGCAACACATCCGACCGGGACATCCCCTCCAAGGCTGCCACTTATTCCAAACTTAATAGAGGGGAAGGAGAAGCTTGCTTGGCGAGGCAGAAATAAAGAAGTTGAAAGTGAAAATGGATGAATTGTGAAGAGGTGAGGATGGAAGAAGTAGAGCATCTGAAAACACGTTTTATGTCTGCTCTTTCCTAGAAGATAAACACAACCATTGCTGACTGTTACTTTGCCATTAATGGATGGGGGGAACTGTGGTTCGAGATAGACAAGGTGGGATGTAAATGACTCTTAGCTCATTTAAACGAATTCAGGCTTCCATGACCAGAAAAACTGCATCCCAGGTCCCTGAAGGAACCAGCAAAGGTGCCCACAGAACCACTCGCTCTAATCTTGAAGACCTCCTGGAAAAGACAGACTGGAGGAGAGAAAAGGTTGGGGCTACATTTAAAAAAAAGGGAAGCAAGAGAATCCAGGCAATTGCACATTTCTCAGCTTGAAGTATATTCTGAGCAAGATCCTTGAGTAGCTTATTAAACGGCTTGCTTGTGAGCGTGTAGAAAACAATAGCGCCAGAGAAAGCAACAGCTAATAAAGGAGCCAGTGTGAGGCTGCCACAAACAAGTCCTGACAGATGCCTCTCCTTCCTTCACAGAGTGACTAGCTTGGTCCGCTGAGGAAATGCCATGGACTCAGGGGAACTCAGCCAACGGTTTAGAACATTTCTTGTCATATCCTCTTTTAATAAAATGGTAAAATATGGTCTAACTAGCCAACTCAGAATTAGTCAGGCAAGGTGACATCCTATGACAGTGAAAGTTGGACATTAACAAAACAAGATAGCAGCAATACTTTGAACTTTAGGTTTGGAGAAGATTTGGAGAATTTCCAAGAGAACAGATCAAAGAATCGCTGAACAAATCGATGCAGAGTTCTCACTTGAAGCACAAGTGACCTGGCTCAAATTATCCTATTTCAGACACGTTGTGCAATGAGACAGTTACCTTGAGAAGGCCATAATGCTGAGAGGTGGAAAGAAAGAGAAAAGGAGGACCAGCAGCAAAGAGGATGAAGTCAATTATAAGGCACATTGTTGGGAGACCTGAAGGGCAGAGTTAGGGCCAGACCATTCTGGAGAAGGTCCAATTATGTGGCATGAAGAGTCAACACCAAGTTGATGGCAATTGGTAGTCAATCAAAATAAAGATTAGATGGTACCTACTTAGGTGTATTCATAATTGAACAAATATTCACACACAGAGATACCAAGCTTCATATCGGTTTGGAAAGGAGCATCAGGTGAACTGTCACACTCAAACCTGAATGAAGTAATGAATTCCAAATGAAATTCCATGGTGAGAAACATAAGGTTCTACATCTAGGCAAGAAAAACCAAATGCCCAGGTACAGAATAGGTGGAATCTGGCTCAATAGCAATAACTTAGAGGGATCTAGGAGTCTAAGGAGCAAGTACTTCAATATGAGCCAGCAGACTGCATTAACTGAGGGATAGAATCAAGATGACACAAAGTGTTAATACCACTTTATAATGCCTTGGTGAGACCACACTTGGAATGCTGCATCCAATTTTGGTTGCCATGATATTAAAAAGATGTTGAGACTCTTTCTAGAGTGCAGAGTGCAGAGAAGAGCAACAAAGATGATTAGGGGCCTGGAGGCTAAAACATATGAAGAACGGTTGCTGGAACTGGGTATGTCTAGTTTGATGAAAAGAAGGACTAGGGGGTGATATGACAGCAGTGTTCCAATATCTCAGGGGCTGCCACAAAGAAGAGGGAGTCAATCTATTCTCCAAAGCACCTGAGGGTAGGACAAGAAGCAATGGGTGGAAACTAATCAAGGAGAGAAGCAACCAAGAACGAAGGAGAAATTTCCTGACAGTGAGAACAATTAATCAGTGGGTGCTCCATCATAGAGATTTTTAAGAAGAGATTGGACAACTATTTGTCTGAAATGGTCTAGGGTTTCCCACTTGAGCAGGGGGTTGGACTAGAAGACTTCCAAGGTCTCTTCCAACTCTGTTGGGCTATTATCAACTGTACAGATGACACAACACAAAAGTTTTGAAAAGAAACACAAAACTCTAGAAAAGAAAGAGGAGGGTCAAGAAGATTGAGGAAAGCTTGTATAATGAAGTGAAACAAATAGGATGGAAATTTAACAGAAAGAAATGTAAACAAACTGAAGGGAGTTCAGAGGACAACTATCAAGGTTTTGTGGGGACAGAAAGCTGAGTCTTTTGAGGATTATCTAAAGAACCGTGGATGTTTAGTCTGCAAAAGAGAAAACAGGGCAGTCGTGATGGTGCATTTTCAACTATCTAACATGTTGTTACATTGGGGAAGATGTGGACATGTCTTCCCAGAATACAGGAGCAGAATCCAAATGATGAGGTTACAGAGAAATAGAGTCAGATTAAAGATGAGGAGCTACTTCCTAATGTTGGAATTGTTCTTCTTGAGGTGGTTCATTCCCATCCAAACAGAGACTGGATAGTCATTTGTCCAAAATACTTTTGTAGAACCTGCAAAAGGCAGAGTTTCAACTAGATCAATGATGGCAAATCTATGATGTACGTCAAAGTTACACACCACAACATTTTTGGGGACACACTAGTGTTCACCAATGCCTGACAACAATCATTGTCATGCAGGCTACACAAACTTGGATAGTTCTTCTGGGAACCACCTTCAGAATTTTACTGCTCCCAGTAGCCAGGCAATAAAGCAGTTACAGAGCTTCCTGGGATCCGCAAACTACAGGCAGTCCATCCCCACGTTTGCCCAGATAACCCTGCCCATCACCAACTTGCTCTATATGGAAGGGGGAGTGAAGCCCAAACTGAGTCAGCCATTAAATTGGTCCATCAAATGTCAGGCGGCCTTTGAAAAGCTGAAGTGGCTCTTGGCTGCTGAACCAGTTTTGAAGCCCAACCCAGATGAGCCTTTCGTGATCCAAGCAGAGGCCAATGATGTGGCAGCAGGGGTGGTTTTACTCCAGAGGAACAAAAAGAGAGAGTTGCAACCATGGGCCTACACATCACATAAGTTGTCCAATACTGAGAGGCGGTGGGCCACCTGGGAGAAGGAGGCTTACATGGTCCAATGGACTCTTCTCACCTGCAGGAAGTTCTTAGAGGGCATTAAGATTCCATTCAAGGTGTGGGCGGACCACAAGAACCTGGAGGCATTAAAGGCCCCAAGGAAGCCGTCCCCTAAGCAGGTCTGATGGGCTCAGTATTTTAACCGCTTCAATTTCACCTTTCGCTACTTGCTGGGTGGGAAGAATTTCTTAGCCAATGCCCTCTCGCATGCCCCAGCACAGAAGTACCCAAGAGGAGGCAGTTAACTCCATTTTCCCATCCAGGCAGCTTTCAGCACCAATGCTCACGAGGCAGCAGAGAACAGTCTCTGTGCAGCCGGCTGGGTGATGCATCCGCATAAAGATGGCCAGTTGATGAAGGAAGGCTTGGTAGGGGAGTAAAATGCACATCCCAGCCAGCCAGAGAAGCTTGGTCCTGCAGAGAGGAACCACGATGCAAAATCTGCAGGGCATTTTGGGTTTGTCTTCACTCTTCACCTGGTGAAGAGACAGTTCTGGTGGCTGAAGATGAAAAAGGACATAGGAGCCTATGTGGCCAGCTGTCCTGTGTGCGCCTCCATGAAACACCTACCTGGGAAGGCTCCAGGCTTACTACTGTCAGTAGCCAACCCACCTAGCAGGAGATACCCAGGGGCTTTATTGTGGAGTTGCCTGAGAGTGCTGGGAACCCAGTAATTTGGACTGTCATCAGCCTGTTTTTGAAGCAAGCACACTTTGTGGCGGGTCTCGAGATTCCTTCTGCCTGGCCTTAGCCAAGATGTTTGTGCAACACATCTACAGACTACATAGCAAGAGCAAGAGCACTTAGACTTATATACCACTTCATAGTGTTTTTACAGCCCTCTCTAAGCGGTTTACAGAGTCAGCCTCTTGCCCCCAACAATCTGGGCCCTCATTTTACCCACCTCGGATGGATGGAAGGCTGAGTCAACCTTGAGCCGGTGAGACTTGAATTGCTGAAGTGCAGCTAGCAGTCAGCTGAAGTAGCCTGCAGTGCTGCACTCTAAGCACTGCACCACCTCGGCTCATGGGGTCCCAAAGCACATTATCTCTGACAGGGGGGTGTAATTCACTGCAAAACTTTGGCAGGAATTTTTAAAATTGATAGGCTCCTCCCAGGGACCTCTCATCCAAGTACCAATGAGATGGCTGAAGATGCCAACTCAGTAGAGCAATACCTGCGCTATTATATAAATCATTAGCAGACTAATTGGGCCAAGCTCCTGCCTTTCACAGAAGTGGCGTATAACAACTAGGTGCACAGCAGCACTTTCAAAGTAGCCACGGGGTTGAGTTATGCCCATGCCAGAGCTCCCACAGGAAGCGCCAGCCTCAGGGTCAGGACTGACTCAGACTTTCATCTAAATTCCACTTTGCTCACAGCTTGACAAAGAATGGGTAGTGGTGGACTGGAATGCAAGGGTGGGGGGAATGGCCTACAAGCACAAGGACAGCCAGAGCAGATGCCACAGCGATCGTCTGGTTCCCCAAACAAAATGAACAGAAGTGATTGGTGGACGTAAGGGACTGGGGATGACCTGTGGGGAGAGGGGAAATGAACTATGCACAGGAAGCCCAAAGCTTCTTCTGTGCCAATGTACACTTATTCAGTAAAGTTTATACACTTGGAAAAATAATGGAGTTTCTTTGTCTGGGAAAGTCTTCTCTTGCAGCCCTGAAGTGTTGCAGCCATGGGGGAGGAGGATTCAAGGTCTTTTTCTCCCCTCTCAGGACACCATTGTTGAGGGTCTCCAACATTGGCAACTTTAAGACTTGTGGACTTCCAGAATGCCAACTTTGGAGACCCCTGCTCTAGATGAAGTGAAAGAGGAGAGTCACATGTGGGCAATGAATTCTACTGCAACAACTATCACGATGACTGGTTTAATATGTCGCAGGGATTTGAGGGGGGCTCTAAAGAACCAGAGGGGCAGATGTGGCATTGCAAAGGAAAGCTGGCCCTTTCCAACCCACCTCCTCCATCTTGCCTTCCTCCTCCCCCAGCAAATGCTGCTACTTCTCATTGTCTGTTGCAATTTGTAAATTATGCTTGATGCTGGAACCTCGTGTGATCCCAGCCACAGTAGTTGATAAAGATGCCATGGATGGAAAAGGCCCCCGAGCCCCCTTCCACTTTGATGTATCTGCCTGTCCTTCAGTACCCAGGGCCTGTTGGGCTTCGTTCCTGTCTGCTTCACTCTGGGGCCCTTAAGGGCCTGGTTTCTGATGGCCTTCCTGAAGCCTCTCCCCATAACCAACTCTGGAAGCATTAAGATGGTTCCCCTGGATTTCTTGTCTGGGAGGACCCAGAGTGAGCTCATGGGGCAGCCCCAGGTCTTCCCCAGGGAGTTTGTCCCAGAGAGGTTGGGGTCTCTGCTCCCCACCCTTAGGGCTCCATCAACCCTTCCCAGAGAAGAGTGGCGACCATGGTGGGGTCCCTTCCTGATTTCATTTCAGGGTCTGTGGGGACGTCCAAGTGGGAGGCCCTCCTTCTGAAGGGGCCTGCCCCCATCAACCTCTCTGGCCAAGTTGGCATTCTGGTCCAACTTCCACATTTTCCTCTGACAGAAGACTGGAAATAAGAGATCTGAGGCAGCTGTAATTTTTCATCTGGGTTTTCCAGGGCTTTGAGCAGCAAACAACTTAGTCACCCAGAAACCTGGGGAGTTGAGTTTTGTGTGTGTGGGGGGAGAGTTTGTCTTGTCAAGAGGAAAATGCAGCAATTAATCTGTCGGCCCCCGACACTTTTGTCCCCTGCAATTAAATCAAAGGTTCCTAAAATGGACTCATCCTGCATCTCCCTGCAGCCCTGCTGGGCCTGCAGTGACACCGAGCAGCCGGTGCTGCGATGCTGCCTCTTTTGCTCCCCAAAGCAGGCCATGTCACGCTGCGAATAGTGGAGCCAGCATTCTGCAGCACCAAGAGCAAGGTCCCCATTCTTTAGCAAGAAGACTTGGTGTACGAGGCAGACCCTCCCTGTTCTTCCAGCCCTGTGGCAATCTGTGGAGCCAGCACCAAAGGCAAGAAGCCCCAGAGGGACCACCCTACCAGGGCCCTTGGTGCAGGGGCACTCTGGAGCATCACAAGGGTTGGGTCTTGCCCAGAGCTTGGCCTTTGGTCTCCCTGGACCAGGCACTCTCCTGCTGCTGGCATGCCTTGGGGGAGGAGGGCATTTTCTGAGCAAGGGTACTCCGAGGGGGCAACAGGTGGAGAGGCTTTCATGGGCCTCTTCCTTGCGTTTTGGGAGTTTGGCTCAGGGAGAGGGGGTCCCTCCTGCAGGCTGAGTTCTCTGGAGCAAGATCAGCACAGCCCACAGGGAAGGCATCCGAGTCTCTCCAGGGAGGTCCATGTCTCCACCCTCCTTTTCATTACGGCAAATGGCAGAGCCTTTCGGAGAAAAGAAAATGGTATGCTGGAATCATTTCCAAGGGACTGAAAGTAAACAAGTGCTATTATACACACACACACATTAAAGGCTCTTTCTGAGGGGAGCCGTGACACACCAGTCTGGGCCAAGGGCACCTTCAGCCTGAAAGTGGCTGCCAGCAACTGCTCCTTATAGGTCTGGTACAACGATATCTTCCATAGAGCACAGATAGTGAACCTGTGAAGCCCATTACCACAAATTAAATGAAAAGCTTTGGAAAGTGGAACAAAGATATGGAAAAGCTATCAGTGGCTGCTTGCCATGATGGCTCCATCTCACTCCAGGAGTCACTTCTCTTTATGGGCCTCTGAAGGCTTCTGGCCGGCTCTGGAGCCTGAGAGAACTGTCTGGTGAATGGCGCTGTGAAGTCTTTTGAGCTTGGTAGTTTTCTTAAAGATGCTTCATTACCCAATTCAGCACTGATGATGTTACCTAGTTGGGTCATGAAACGTCTGCAAGAAAACCACCAAGCTCGGAGAGCACCAAGGACCCCTCATTTCAACCCTGCTGAACTCCAAGTATTCTCGCCTATTGGTACTTCGGAGAGAGGGAAGCTCTGGGCTCCCTGTTAGTTGTGCTGGGAGCTCTCCATGGTCCTGCAAAAACAGCCGCTTTGTCAGAGCCTATCAACTCCTGCTTGTGAGTCCTAGTCTTCCTCTTGGGAAGAGTCTCAGAAGGTTGAGGTTAGGCTGTGGTTGCGAAGGTTCTTGATCCCAGACACAGCCCTACACCCGGTTGGCTCCTAAGTCAAAAGTTGCTTTCTCCAAGGCAGTCTTAGCGTCAACCAGGGCCAGACACTTAGCCCCCAGTTGCATCACCCTCCCTGCTTTCCCCCAGTTACTGGCCCCTGGCAGAAAGAGATGGGGATGACCTGGTCTGCAGGCTTTCAATAGATTTCTGGTGTCAGGGGGCAAGGCAGGAGTTCTGCTTCATTTTGTTTTTTTCAACAAGACACAGTGATTTTAATATATTCGGGTCTATTATTCGGGTCTTCGGGTTATCCGGCCAAGACACTTCCAATTTTACGTGGGAGAAGACCCGAATAACCAAAGACCTACATACAAACACCCGCGAAAACCTGAGAAAACATATATATATATATATATATATATATATATTTACAGTTATACAGTAAATCCAAATTACAAAGGATGATAATAACATCAGCATGCCTGGTCCCAGGGAAAGAGATTCAAACCACTTCAAGCCGATTCTAACTGAACTAGGTATTAACAATTCAATGCAAATACTTCCAGTTCCAAAGTTAATACAGGTAGAAACAGTTCTGCATGAGTCTTAAATAAAGAGGAGCAAGATTAGAAGACTCTGCCTCCAAAACAATATTAAAATCAGCCTACTGAGGCAGCTGAACTTACACACTTTTCCTGTGCAAATCATACACTTAAAAAACAAGAAGAGAAAAACAAGTGGAAAGCAGAATTTCTGACACACACACACACACACACACACACACACACACACACACACTTTGGTAACACAATCCAAAAACGGGGATTAAAAACATTTGAGGATTGTCCCCTTTGAGGAGAGTCCGCAGACCCACACGGCCCCTCCCAATCAACGGCATTCACAGTTGGTCATGTTTTCAGTTAACTGGATGAGTTAAATGATTCTCCTGACAAATGAGTTTCAAATCTGATAAGGTGCAAGTTACAGATTATGATGTCACAGTGCAATTTAGCAATCAAGAACTTCATTCCCAAATAAAACAAAATGTTTGACCTATGCAAAAAATCCATGGCAGAAGACAGCCACTGACAGCAAGATGATGGCGTTGATGTTGACCACGCGCCTCCACAAGGGCTCCTCCGTCGTGTCTGTCAACTTATGCTGCAGGGCCTCCTCTTCTTCCTTGCTCAGCTTGGGGCCCGTCTGTTCCAAGCCACAGAACCAGTTGTAGGCTTTCTTGCAACAGTTGGTCTCTTTCTCTTGGGCTGCAAGGACAACATGGCCGGCTGTTAGATGTAGAAGCCAAACTGACCTTTTCATGCCCAGAACATCCTCCTAAGGCTCCACCATCCTATTCTCATACAGTTTGCTTATATGCCCCAATATACCATAGAGTTGAAAGGGTTCCTTTTATCAAATCTACTGACCATCATTATTCATTCTGTTTCGTGTTGAAGCAAATAACATTGCCAAAAAAGAGACTGGAAAGAATCTCAAAGGACCACAAGGAGTTAGGCAGGAAGGCAAAAGAATTTGGGGCAGAGGTGGGATTTTCATCCATGCCTCCAACTGGCAGACATGGCCTGAAGACGGAATGGAGGATTTGGGGTGGGGGGTGGAGTCCTCGGGAAAACTTCGTCTTCCTGGACCACAATCTGTGCCATCTAGAGGTAGGGCTCCTGCAAGCAAGAAATGGGTTGCACCTCACAAAGACTAGCAAGGGCATGTCTGGAAGACACCTTACTCTACTCAGGTCATGCAGCAGACTTTAAACTACATCTGGAGTAGAAGGGAAATCAGAAGCCAGTCAAAGTTTCTGCCCAAAGGTAGGCACCGGAGATCAAGAGAGGAAGTGGTAAGAGGGAGGGGCCCCAGAACACACCAGGAGATGCAGGAGGCAAAACTAAGAAGGCCAGTGCTGAGAATCAGAGGCTTCTTGTACCTCAGTGCTCAGAGAATGGGGAACAAACAGGGAGAACCTGAAGTCTTAGCACAGGGAGGAAAGGTGACATTACTGGTATTTCTAAAAGTTGGTGGAATGGATCGCATGAATGGAATATAAAATTAGAAGGGTATAATTTGTTGAGAAGAAAAAAAGCCCAACAAGGGGAGGGGGAAAAGGTGTCATATTATATGTGAGGAATTTCAACACAAGTAAATTCAGAACATCAAGTGTGAAAGTCTTGCCGAAAGCATCTGAGTGAAAATAAAGGAAAAAAGCAAAAAATAAAAAATAAAATGACCCTGGTGTGGGTGTGCTTTACAGGCCACCAACCAGGCAGGAGGTGTGACAGAAATCTTTGCAGATTGTGTCCTTGAATGTCCAGGAAACACATCACAGTGCCAAGGGGGATTTCAACCACTTCAGCATCAACTGGGAATCAACCAAAGCAGCAAGTGGAAGATTCTATGGCAAGGGTGTCAAACTCAATTTCACTGAGGGCCGCATCAGGGTTGTGTTTGACCTTGGGAGGCTGGGGGGGGGGCTAGGCCAGGGTACGCATGGCCAGCTTGATGTCACTCATGTCAGGGGTGCCTGTAGCGGCCCGAGTGCTCTTCTAGTGAAAATGGGCTCCCAATTTCAGTTTTGGGCTGGGACGGCCTCCTGCAACACTCTGCCAGCGAAAACAGAGCTGCGGAGGGCCGCATGTGTTTTTGCTCTGTTTTTGCTGGCAGAGGGTTGCAGGAGGCCGTCCCAGCCGAAAATGGAGCTCGGAAGCCCGTTTTCTCTGGCAGAGGCACTGCGGGCGGGTCCTTTGCTGTTTCCGAGGCGGCCTCGCGGGCCAGGTCTAATCACCCCATGGGCCAGATCCAGCCCATGGGCCTTGAGTTTGACACGCCTGTTCTATGGGTTCTTGTTTTGTAGAGGACTTCATCATCCAAAGACTGGAATAGAGAACTAGCCATGTTGGGCTTCATGCTTACTAACAAAGGAGAAATGCTGGCATGGGAAGGAGAGAATGGCAAGAGTGAATGACCGTTGTCTTCCTAGAATTCACCCTGCAGGCAAGCAGAACCAAAAGTTGTCTGGTTACTATTCTACATTTCAGGAGATCTGACTTCAGCAACTGACGGGAAAAAGTAGGAAGGGTTCTGAAGGAATGGAACCCTCAAGAGGGTTGGGAGATTCTCAGAAAGGAGATTATTGAGGCCCCAATACAAACAATACTATAGAAAAAACTTAAAAGTGGGAGGGCTCTGATGAAGCCACCGGGTGCACAAATGGCTCTCTATCAACAAGAAACAAAAAGGACAAATTTGAAAAATGGAAAGATACTACAAAGTAGAATATCAGAGAATAAGGATGATTTTTTTATCATCGCTAGGAAAAGATGTGGAAATGATGACAAGCAATGGGGAGAAGCTGGAACTACTTAATTCCTATTTTGCATCTCTCTTTGCAAAAGGAAACCATGGCCCATGGATGTGGGGAGGGAACAGCCAGGTCCCAGAGTACAGAGGAAGGACCAGAAGATTGGAGAAAAATTAAGGCTCCCGGCTTAAAAAAGAAGTGAAGGCCGGAAACAGCAAACCAAAGCAGCTTGACCTCAATATCTGGGAAAATAGTGGAAAAGAGATCAAGCAGCCAGTTTGCAAGCACTTAGTAGGAACAGGAGGCCTCGGGTTTATTAAAACTAGGTCAGGCCAGACAAATCTTAGAGCTCTTCTTTTTTTACACGGAGGCTAGATTTGTGGACCAGTGTGGATGTGAAGGACCTAGACTTCAGTAAGACACCTGGTAATGCTGACATAGCCTCTCTGATCAGATGGAACAAGGCGAGATGGATGGTCCCACTATCAGACGGATTCAGTTGATTGGAAAACCATGTGCAGCGTACGGTCCTTAATGAATCTACTGTATGTCCTTCATCCCACGGCTGAGCTTGCCTACTTACTTACTATTAGGAAATGTCTTTCTATCGTTCTATAAGAATCTGTTTTCCTATAACTTAAGACTGTTATTACATGTTTTTAACTTCAGGGTCATAGAGAGGAACTCACCCTCTTTTTGGCATTTGGAAAGGGCTACTATCTTCTCCTTTTCTCCAGACTAAATCTGCTTATCTTCTTCAGTCTCTTCATGTCACTTACTTTCTAATCCCCTGATCTCTGCCCTTCTTTGATCCCTTCACTAGCGCATCTTCCTGTTTAGTGACCAGAACAGTACACAATACTTGAGATAAGCCAGGGAACCACCAAGTCAGAGAACGAGGAACAGTTATAGCCATGATCTGAAAATGATTGTCACAGCCTAAGTTTGTATGTCCCTTTTTTTTTTTTTAAATTGATTTATATGCCGCCCTTCTCCGGAGACTCAGGGCGGCTTACAGTGCGTTAAGCAATAGCCTTCATACTTTTGTATATTTTATACAAAGTCATCTTATTGCCCCCACAAACTGGGTCCTCAATTTACCTACCTTAGAAAGGATGGAAGGCTGAGTCAACCTTGAGCCTGGTGAGATTCGAATTTATTTTAATTGCAGACAGCTGGTGTTAAATTACAGTGCCTTTGTCTGCAGAGCTATCCAGGCAGAGCTATCCTTACTTGCAACCATCATATCACTGTGATATTTCAAAGTCTTTGTTTTAATGGTCATTAATCCCAGGATTATTAATAATATGACTGAATTTCTATATGAATGCATTTGATTTTTATCTCCTAGCTATACAAAATATGTTGGTTTTTCAACTGACTTCATTTCCTCCAAGGAAAGCTTTTGGCAACTATCTGAAGATGCCGAGAATTCATCTCTTAATAGCTCCAATTACAGAACTTCAATATTGATATAATGATTACTATTATATTACATTATTGTCTTTTAAAAGTATCTATGTGTGCGATTTGTGCCTTAAAGTCAGTTTTGGCAAACACCTGGACAAGTCCACACAGTTTTCTTGGCCAGATTTCAGGTGGTTGCCATTGCCTCCTTCTTAGGGCTGACAGAAAGTGACTGGCCCAGGTCACTCGCTAGCTTCGCGCCCAATGCAGAACTAGAACTCAGAGTCTCCCCTTTCTAGCCTTGTGCTTTAACCAGTATCATTATTACCATATAATAATATAATACTATAATATTATTTATAAGATTTCTATCCTGTCTTTTCCCCTGAACTCAAAGAAGCCCCCTCCTCATTTGCTGCTGCTCCTTTATTCACAACAGGCTGAGGGGCAACAGGGCATTTTAATGCCACCCACTCAAACTCTCCATGATTCCCCTGCAAAACCTGGATTCCACTGCAAACTAGGATTTTCTCCATTTATAGTTTTTTTAAATGACTGCATTCATTTTCAAATTTGAGAGGGGGATAAATAATAAATTTATTATTTATTAAATAAATAAATAAATTTTAAGGTGCAAAAATAATAATTCAGGCACGCTCTGAACATCTGCTGCAAAATCCTTAACTAATATGGAGATAAACGCATATCAAAATTTCTCCTGGCATTTTTTTTTTTTAGCATCGCAACCTAAATTTGATTTTCCAAAAAGTGATCACTCTCCAATGAACTAGGATGCCTGTGAGCATCTTGGCTAAAATTCTTCCCTCTGATATCTAGGTCAGATAGGTTAGGAGAGGTCTGGTCTGGTTTGTCCTAGACAAATAACTCAACATTTCATGGTAAAGGTGATCTCACCTGGCTCTTCCTCATAGTCCTCCATTCCTTGCACCATCTCCCCTGCGTCCAGATCAACACGTTTCTCTTTACTGTTGCGCAAAGTCCAGCAAAGACGATAAAGCTTTTCAGGAAACAAAAATAACAACAATGAAGCAGAGCAGCTGAAATGACCTTGAACAAGGTCAACATGAGGCCCCAGTCTTGGTTCAAAAGGGACGGCTAGAAGTGCCCTGGTAACTCCACTACTCCTACTCACTCGGTACCCAATACCTCTGGCAGAACAACACAACATGTTATATAACTGCTCGTGCAGTGTTGAACTTCCCAACAAGACAGAAGCATCCTCTCTAACGTGGCTTCAAAGCGGTTTCCTCCCACCCGGCTGGCTTTCACTTCTGCTGAACCTGAGGAGTGGCTGCCTCAGATCTGAGAGCTCCAGAGGTGGATGTGAAGGAAAATGGCTCTTCCTTTTATTCTCAGCCATGTTGGGCATTCATGATAGGTTTGGTTGGACGGAGACTTGGCGAGCCCCTGTAAGTTGTTACCCACAGATATTTCTTTACATGTGGCCAAAATCTCAGCGAGGGCAGGGAAGAGAGAAGTGAGTTGGGGAAAATCAGGAAAAGGAGGGGCATTGCTTACATGGACATCATCGATTGGCTTGGTTAGGAATGAGACGATCAAAATGACGGTGATAGAGACAGCGAAAAGGATGATAGCAAAATAGAGGTAATGCACTTTACAGATGATCGCTGGGCATTCACTGGGCACAGCGCAGCTGCCGGTGCCATAGGCAAATTCTGCAAACATTCGAGAGAGCCCAATTACCAGTCCCACCATCAGGCCCCAGAAGGCGCCCTGCAAAAGACAACAAAATGCACTTAGGAGAACCTCTTCCCCTTCACGTCCTGTGGTATTGTATTCCTCAAAACTGGGTGACTCTTTGGACTCACAATTGTACACATATTGTGATAGATAGATATAGAATGATGGTTGAAAGGGACCTTAGAGGTCATCTAGTTCAACCCCCCTGCTCGAGTAGGAGAGTGTCAGATCTGCCATCTTCAGCTTGGCGCCTTGCTGGCATCCTGCCATTGTTGGGGGTGGGGTGGGGAGAGGAAGTAGGCAATTGGCATGTAGAGATGACCGGGTGTGTGTGTGTGTGAGGGAGGTTGACAGAAACCAGAGGTGTGGGAACCAGCCTGTTCTAGTCTTCAAGGCTGCAGAGCCTGAGAAAGGAATGCAGATTGTGCCAAGAGGCCCCAAACACCTAATTGGCACACCACTGGTCGAAGATGGGCCAGTCAAGGGGGGAAGGCTGGGAGAAGAGGGGAAAATTGGTAACCTTTTGCACAGGAACTTTAGTCCTGGCCTGCTTTTACTGCAACCTCAAATTCCTAGTAAAAGAACCGATCACTTCAACAAAATGGAGTTGAGGGTATTTCTTCCCTAGGTATCCAGCTGGGGCAAGCCTGACAGGAAGTCTATACCATCTGAGACCAATGGCTGAAAGAGATATGGGGCACATTCAACTTATCAGCAACCTTCACGATTTAGAGAAACTCCAAAACAATATTCTGACTCAATGTCTATGGAGATTCTCAGCCATGCAGGTCATGGTTGTCCCAAAGGTGCTTTTTAAAAAGGTAACTGGACTTTCTGGTTTTTCTTTGAAGATGTTTCGCTTCTCATCCAAGAAGCTTCTTCAGCTCTGACTGGATGGTGGGGAATGGAAGAATTTATACTCCTTGCAGACAGCTGGTCCTTTGCATCCTTTTAGCAAATCATTAAGGCCACTTGGAAGTTTGTCTTTCCGGTGTCCCCGTGGCCAGCTTGTGAAGGCAGGCAAGCGGAAGGCCATGTGGAAGGCAGGCAAGCATGGCAGAGCTGCAGGGAAGGGAGCTAGCAGCCTGCTCCCTTCCCCACAGCCCTGCCATGCTTGCCTGACTTCCACGCTGCTTTCCTGGCAATCTCCCATGCCCGCTTGCCTTCTGAGGTCAGCGTCCAGCCCGGCCCATCCAGTGGGTGGGTGGGCAGCCCTTGGTGGAAATGCAGATGCTGAGCTGGAGCTGAGAGGGACGGCAGCGGTCCTCTGTGAGGGCAAGCAGACATCCTTGGGCTGCTGCACATGCACCTGGCCCATTTCTGCAAAGGCAGGGCCCTCCCCCCAGGGCAATCCAAAGAGGGGAGGGGGATGCTGCAGAAAAGGGGTGCTGCTTCCACCCAGGCCCGCCTGCCTCCTGTGCCAGCTCCATGGGGCTTGGGGCTCCGAAGCAGTCCACCGGCTTCCCACTCAGCCACCTGCCTGCTCTCTTTGACCGCTGGCGCCACTCCAGGAACTTGGCCCGCAGAGTCTCGTGCTCTGGGGGAAGGAGGGTCAGCCACGGTGCTGTGGCCCGTCAGCGGCCTGTGCAGTTACTAGCTGATTCTGACAGCGAGGAGGCTGGTGTGGTGCTGCACCAGCAGCATGTGCAGCTGGCGCTCGAGTCAAACAATGAGGAGGCTGGAGAAGATGTGATGCCAGAGGCAGGGATTCAGCCAGGGCCTTCAGAACCTCCAGAGGCTCCTTTAAGTGAAGAGGAAGAGGAGGAGGAGCCTCTTCTCGATGCACAAGCGTGCAGAGGTGTTAAAAGGCAGGAGTGGCTCCTCAGGAGGAGGTCTTGTCAGCTGTTAATGAAATTAAAATTAACAGCCCTTCTTCAGAAAAGACTGATTTAAACTGTACTTGTATTCAAACAACTACTAAGAAAGATCATTAGTAGTCCTTAATTAGTAAACCAAGGTTTGTACGGACTTTGTGTGTCCTGCATTCTTTGGGGTCCGTAGCTGGGGCAGAACAGCTGCTTCCCGCCAGTGAAGAACCAGAGCGACAGGCGCGGAAGCCTTCGGCAGCCAGCAAGGTGGCAGCCCCCCCCCCCCAGTGTGGGGAGAGGGCCAGGCCCAACCGTGCCACCATGGAGCCCACGGTGCTTTCCCTTCGGCCTGGGCCATCAGGACTGAGTGATCACAGTGCCTCCACAGCAACAGACGCGCTGCAGCTGCCTTGCCCGCCTTCACCTCCGTGCGCTGTGCTTGGAAGGGGCCGTCGCTGCTGTCCCTTCTCGCCTGGCTACACAGTGTGCACACGTCAGCTTGCCCTCCCAAAGCAACCCCGCCACCCTTCACTTTCATTTCATGATGGGAGAAGGAAGAAAGCGAACAGTGGCACCGTGGCACATGCAAGATGCTCCCCTTGTTAAATGCACACTGTTGCCTGCTGTGGCTGATGAAAATGAATGGTGTTCCAGGAGGGCAGGCTGTCCGCAGACGTCCCGGGGCTGCTAAACATGCACATGTGCATGTGCCGCCGTGGCGCCATTCGGTTTCTTCCTTCCCCCACCGCAAAATGAAAGCGAACGGTGGCAGGGTTGCTTCAGGAGGGCAGGTGGACGTGTGCACACTGCAGCCAGGCAGGGAGGGAGAATGGCGGAGGCCCCTTCCAAGTGCAGTGCATGGAGGCGAAGGTGGGCAAGGTGGCCAAAGATGCGCCTGTTGCTGCAGAGGCACTGCAATCGCTCAGCCAGGGTGGCCACAGCAGGGCCTCTCCGCCTGCACCATGTCCCGCTCTGGCTGGCCGCACGACTATAAGTGCGGTGACCTGGTCTTCGGCAAGATGAAGGGCTAACCGCACTGGCCCAGCTGGGTAAGCGCCACTGCCCAGGCCAAAGGGAAAGCGCTGGGGGCTCCATGGTGGCGCGGCCGGGCCTGGCCCTCTCCCCACGGGTTTAAGAAGGGGAGCGCAGCTCCGGTAAGTTTAGCTACAAGAAGCCTGCAGCCGCTGCATCTTTCGGCACAAGAAGCGCCTCCAGGCGCACTGAAAAAAAGAGGCTGCGGCTGCAGGCATCTCGCAACAGGGGAAAATAGGGTTTTAGAATAGGAAATAGAAATTGTGAAGGTGGTCATGTGACTGAATGGCGTGGCTGTGAGTGACATCAAGTTGGTCACGCCCACTCAGTCACAGGAACCCCCCCCCCAAAGCTACGCACACAGAACCGGTAGAGAAAATTTTTAGATTTCAGCACTGGTGTGGACTTCAACTCCCAGAATTCAATTGTGGTCATACATCGAGGACTACCTGTTCTTGTAAGATCACTTAAAGCTTAAGCAGCAGTTTTCATGAGAGGCAGGAAGGTGCTTTAAAACTCATCCCATCTCCTTGGAGGCATGGAGTTTGTAAGTCACGGGCCTTTTAGGTTGGCGGCTCCTGGTTTGCTAGGTTAGCACTGATTTATTTATTAAACTTATGCACACCCATCTCACCAAAGGTAACTCTCGCTAAATCGTGAAAGCTGTTTTTGGTTGCTTTCGTCTGGGTCTTTGGTTTGGGTCCAGGCTGAGTAATGACTGATCCTCTCAGCTCCTTCGATGCAAGGAGGTGATGGATTAAAACAAGGCTGAGGAAAAAGGGGAGAGAGCAGAAATGGGGAGAGTGGAGGACATGCGAAGAGGTTGCTCGGATGTTGTGAGACACCAGAACTGGCTGAGGAAATGCTGGGGGTTGGAGGCCGAGATGCTACCTGCGCACCTGCTCACACACAGTGCTTGATTCATTTCAGGGGGCTCTTTGCACTGACCCCTCTGGCCCCCAGGAGAGCTTCTGGGGGAGGCAGAGGCTCTGATGGACGTGCTCCTCAGAGGGTAAAGAGGGAGACTGGCCAGGTGATAGGAAGGACGAAAATCGCAGGTGGCGTCAGATCAAAGCCTTCCCGAGAACTCTGGAAATCCTTCGGAAAACCAAGACTGGGCAGCAATTCTGCTGTTTGAAAGCAGCACCAGGAAGATGCCGGCAGCCCAAAGGAGAAGAAACACCCTCCGGTGCTCCGTCCTGCCAGGGAGTCTGGCTTAGCACCAGGACTAGGAGCCTCCCAGGGACCGACTGCTCAGGCACACTCGATTAAGAAATGGATCCGGCCAATTGATTGCATCTTTTCAGTCTAATAAATCTGACTGCAACGAAAATAACTACACTGACTCAACACAGGTGTTAATCAGATAAGAAGTCTCGTGACAGGTAAGCAAAGTTCTTAAATCAAACTTAAGACGAATGCCTGCATCAGCCAACGGCAAGATTGCAGCCTGGGAGATGGAACATTCGCCTCTTTCCCTGGCTCCTGCCATTTGTTCCTCCTCTTGTGCCACGGAAACCACACCCTTTCCGTGTCCTGGGCATAAACACCCTCCTTTTGTGGGGGGAGTTGGCTGAGCTTCTATGGGCTGGAAGACCCTGCAGCCCTGAAGCCGACAGGGGACCTCCCTCCGGCTTCCTTTTGGCTTCCTCCAGCTGGAGAGGCAGAGAAAGAAGGGGGCCCACCTAGCAGGATTTGCAAGAGGTTGACCCCCCCCTCCAACCAAGGGCCAGCTGCTCACCTGCTCATTGACTCTCTTGCAGAAGATGGCCAGGAAGAAGACGGCGGCAATGGGTGGACCCAGGTAACTGGTGATGGATTGGATGTAGTCAAAGAGCTGCCCGCTCTGCGCAGACTGGATCACGGGCACCCAGGCGATGCTGATGCCAATCAGGCCCAGGATGAACAGCCTGGGAGGAGGAGAAGGCAGAGAGAGGCCTTGGGTGACACCAACCCAGTCAATGAACCACAAAGGTGCCCAAGAACTTCCTTGGCAGAGGGATCCGAGTCCTGCTTCTCCACATTTGTTTCAGGGGCGACTGAACATTTATTCATAGGTTTATGACTGCAAAGATACGCTTTGCGTGTTTCTATGTTTTTGTTTCTGTTTTCATCTTTTTCCTTCTATGAATATTGTGTATTCCTTTTCTTTGTTTTTTGTCTTAGAAATTAATTGCAAAAAGAAAACAGCAGAAAGGGTGTGGCTGTGGCAGTGCAAATGAAGTCCTGCCCATTTTGTATCTGCATCGCACAGAGAAAATGGGGGCGGGGGGGTTCACTTTTTTGACCACCCCTGCAGACCTCCTCCCCTTTTTAAAGGGGCAAATAAGTCTACATTTCAATAAACAACCAGATCAACTGAATGACTTGGCGGGTTGTCCCGCCTGTCAATCAGCTCCTTTGTGAAGAGGAGACAGCAAAGTCGCTCGTCCTTTTTGCTGACTCTGCAAGGTGCGCCTTCAATTAAGCCAGGTGCCCTCCAGGGGACGCTGCAGAACTGCCCTTGCCAAGATGCTGCCTGGTCCACCAATTCTTGTAGACTTTAGATAGGAAGCTGTGCAGAACAACGGGTGGAGTGACCCTCCGTCTGTAATTCTTAGGTGAAGAGTGGTATGCAGAGGAAAGAGAAAAGCCATTGCTAGGCAAGGATCTTCAACCTGCCACCAGGGGCACCAAAGTCAGGTTATTTGCCAGCCGGTGACTGACTTTGGTCACTGTTTTTCATTTCCAAAGCCTGGAGGCTGGTTGGAGACCCACCAAAGAAAGGGAAAGCAGTCTTCCTTGTGCAGCAGCCATTTTGGGAAGGTGACCCCGCAGGTTTCACAAATGCCAAAAGGGTACCTAAAGAGTTTGGCTGCCCTGATCTTGGGCTCCAGCTGACCTTCCTTGCGATTTCCCCTTTGCTGAGCCTTCACTGCTGCTGCCATCGCCAAGCACTTACCTGCCAACAATCATGAGCTCCTTCTCCTTGGCGGTGGAGCGTATTTTGGTGTAGATGTCCATGGTGAAGAGGGTGCTGGCACTATTAAAGATGGAAGTGAGGGAGCTCATCAGCGAGGCCAGCATCACAGAGAGCATCAGGCCTCGTAGCCCTGAAAAATAAAGCAAGGGAGGTGTGAATAGGCAACGCTTTGGTGTGAGCAACTCCAGTTGAGCAAAAACTGGCTGACTGTACAGCCACATGGGTCACATGGGCTGTACAGCCATCTGGCCCAGCAACTGAATGCACAGCTGGAACAAGGCTGTGTGATCAAGGTATGCACTCATCATGCCAGAAGACGCACTTCCTTCATGCACTAAACTAAAGTGGCCTTTTAATGCTTAATAAAAAAGCCACTACGCATCACAATTGCTTTAGGATCAATGTGGCATCCACACGGGTCCTCTTTTTACGGCCGACTGTGGGCAGAAGGCAGCCGGAAGGCCTATCATAATGCACTGCCTTTGGGACATACAATCTTGGGCACAGATCTTAGCCAGCATTGCAGCCCAAGGCACAAATGACCCAACTTCCTGGCCTCATCTCACCATCTGGCATGAGCTCCACCACCATTGTTGGATAGGCAATGTTTGTACAGCCAACCTCTGTCCCACAAATCTTCTTGCACACGGAGGGAACAACACAGGCCACTTTGTCTGTGAGAAAAAAGGAAAGCGTGGTCCCCATGAGTGAGCTGAGCAAGTTGACCTCTCTCTGCCCTCCGCCTCCTGGGTGGACCAGCTCTCACCTTGGTAGAGAATGCGGCTGATCATGCCTGGCATCACCATCAGGAACATGGGCAGCAACTTCAAGTAGCCACACATGATGCAGCCAGCCTTGACGTGGGACATGTTTTTTCCCGAGAGGCATCGCTGGACAATGACCTGCCCAAGAAAGGGGCAAATGAACAAGCACTGAGATAGAACAAAGAACATGGAATCATAGGGTTGGGAGGGACCTTGGAGGTCTTCTAGTCCAACCCTCTGCCAACTACATCATTCCATACAAATGGCTGTCCAGACATTGAGACAAGGCCTCCTTCAGAACAGGCCCTGGGAATGACCTCTGCTCTGAGCCATGATTTTTCCACAAGGGCTGGTTCTGGGGGGAAAGGTTATTCTTTACCAGGGTCTTCCAGATTCAGACATCACTTGGATGCAGTGGGCCTTTCCTTACTCTTAGGGCAAGAATGCTTTGCTTCCATGAATTATGGGAAGATCTTTTGGTTCTATAGGCCCACCTCACCAACACTGTGTCATATCCACTGGCTGGTGCAGCTTTTTGTGTAAGATGTTCAGGCTAGATTCACATGACACACTGAGCCACAAACTAGGCAAGTAGAGTTTCAACTTCTGATTGTACCAATTAGTTTACAGTTCAGTGTATCCTGAAAATCAGCTTCATTCCATAAGCCACAGTTCAGTTAACTTACTCAACATCCTGCAATCAACCATAGTTTGGGAGCAGACTCTCTGAATGTCTGGATTATTTGTTTATTTAATGAATTGATTTAAATGCCAGCCAGAGAATAAGAATTGGGACTGGAGATGCCCTCCAAAGACCAGAACCATAATCAGCCTGCCTCTGCCCAGCACAAGGCCACTCTCATCCACTGAAAGGTGGAGCTGGGGCAGTGATCTGGGCCCACGAGTCCAGATCTTAATGTCCTAGTAGTTCCTAAAACCAAAGCGTTGTCTGTTTAGGTCTCTAAGCACAGGGTCAGGATGATCCCACAGAGAAGACCTGTGTGCAGGGAACATCAAAAATATCAAGAGCATCATGACCCCACCTGGTCAGTGCACCAATACCACAAGGCCAGAATGCTCAAGCCAAAGATGAGTCCTGGCCAAGGGAGGTCGCCGTCCACCGGGTCCCGGAAAATGTGGAAGGCATCTGGACGGGGAGTGTAGCACTTTTCAGGGATGGTCACGTCATCGTAGGAGATGTTGGATGGGATTGCTTTCATATACTTCTCCATCAGGCCCTCGTATCCTCCGACTTCTGTAAATGCTGCAGGAGATCATACAATCGGTCACGACAAGGAAGTCTGTAGCAAAGCAGAAGAGTTCTCCTCTCCTGCAAACCCATGTGGTTAGACACACATCAGCTCAGGGGACTGTTGTGAAGGCAGAATTGGACCATTTCCTAGTAGATACATCCTGAAACCTGACCAGTTCTGGCCACAGCTGAGCCTGGGAGTTTGGGAGCTTCAGTTTTGCTTTAAAAAGAACGCCTCCGATCCTTATGCTGCAGGAGAAAACTGGGTTTCTCTAGTCAGCTGAATACTTATGGTTGTGTTCGTGCAACATGCTCACCCTGAGATTAAGTGAACCATTTTCTCAGTTAACACGATGTACGGAGCCAAAGACTGATGCCATGGGCTGGGTTCATACAGCATGTTAACCACCACAATTTTTAAAATCAGTCTGTATTGTTTACTTATTAGATTTACAAGGGGAAATAAACAAGAAAAAATAGACGTCATTTTTACTGCAAAATTAACATTAAAAATCAAGATATTATTTCAACAAAGCAGCGATATGGCTAATGGTCAGGGATGTTGACCTTAAGACTAAATAAGTGCCAGCACATCATAGGTGACTTTAGCTGGAACAAGCCAGAACACACAAAGACACCGGCAATCACCATCGAGACTACATCGCTAAGACAAGCTGAAAAAAGCAGAACAAAATGCCAAATTAAACTTCTCCAGCTGAATCCCAGAAGCAAAGAGGCACTTGAACCTAACTCGGTTGTCAATATGCCCCACCACCCACTGACCACATCCTTCAGAACAAACATGGCTGATGCAAGTCAGCCAGAATTCTCTGCAGCCTTGGAAGTGTGGCTTAAAACCACCAGACGTAAGGCCAACAGCCGCACCACAGACCAGAAGAACACGGAAGCAGAAGCAGCTCGAACTAGAGGGCAGAGCGGTCTCAGAAACCTAAAGGAGGACCAAACCATCCCCATCCCCTCAACAGACGAGGGCTCAGCCACAGTTATCATGGACAGAGCACAGTAAGCCAAAGAACCAAATACAATCCTGGGTTGTATAAACAGAGGCATAGAATCAAGATCACGTGAAGTATTAATGCCGCTTTATAAAACCCTAGTAAGAGTCTTACTTTATAAAACCCTGTAAGACCCCACCTGGAACACTACAATCAGTTTTGGTCACCACACTACAAAAAAAGATGTTGAGCCTTTGAAAAAATTTCAAAGAGCAACTAAGATGATCAAAGGCCTGGAGACTAAAACATATGAAGAATGGCTACAGGATTTGGGTTTGGCTAGTCTAAAACAAAGAAGAATTAGGGGGGACATGATAGCAGTATCCCAGCATTTGAGGCGCTGCTACAAAGAAAAGGGGGTCAACCTATTCTCCAAAGCACCTGAGGGCAGGACAAGAAACAATGGTTGGAAACTAACCAAAGAGAGAAGCAACCTGGAATTAAGGAGAAACTTCCTAATAGTGAGGACAATTAACCAGTGGAACAGAAGTTGCCTTCAGAAATCGTGGGTGCTTCATCACTGGAGGTTTTTAAGAAGAGTCTAGACAATCACTTATCTGAAATGGTAGAGGTGGGTTCTCATACTTGAGCAGGGAGCTGGACTAGAAGACCTCCAAGGTCCCTTCCAGCTCTGTTCGGTTCTGTTCTAACCTATGTCCAGTAAACACGAATCCACATGGATGATCTCGTACCCAGTGCTGCCGAATGATTTCTCATGTATATGTTGAAAATTAAACTAGATTAGAGCCAGCCCACCATACTGAAAGATGCCTAACTTAGACCCTTTGTCAGCCTCAGCTTTGCCTGCTTCAGCTGCCATAAGAAATGGGGGGAGGGACCAGTTAAGGGGGCAAAGGGGGGGAAGATTGCAGGAGGTGTCTTTCCAATGCAGGAGGTGTCTTTCCAAGAAACGAAACTGAATCTCCAAAGGGGCCGGCTGACCAACTGCCCTACATTCCTGACGAATGACGTTGCCAGACGTGATGCCACCTGACCTTTGAGAGACCTTTGGATTGGATGATGGTCAATGGACATGGGGGGGGGAGAAGCTTACTAGATGCTATTTCGCGCGTTTTGCTCACTTCCAGCTTTACCTGGGTTGCGATCATTTCATATTCAGTAAAAGTACTAATCTCTTTTAAAATATTGAGTTTGGGTTTTTCTTTCCTGGATATTGAAGGAAGCACACCTGACATTAAGCTGGAAGTCACATCCAGTCATCCTGGACAAAAACCGCGGGGACTGTAAATCCAAATTATGTCAGATCGAGAGAGTGACGGAGAACAAATGGGGGCAGCGAGTTCAACTGCAGCAGCCCTCCAAGCAGAGAAAGAGAATGCGGAATGGTTGGAACAACTCCGATTAGAGCCGGAGGAAGCCAGATAGTCGAAAGGCGTGGGGAGGCTACCAGACTGGGGGGAGGACCCCCGGGGAGTGACGACTTCCAGACCCCGTAAGAAAGAGGCAGTGTGGATGCAGGAGCAAAAGGAACGTCTCATGATGGAACAAGCCTTGCAGCTTATCCGTGATGTAGAAGAAAGCAGAAAAAACTGTGAGTCTTTTGGGATTCCTGTGGAGAAGGGGGGAGAAGGCCCCAGGGGGGAGCCAGAAGAGACAGCCTGTGGGGGAGAGGAAGAGTTTGAGGAAGAAACATCCCAGGCTTCGGCAGCTCAAGGGAGAGATGCAGCCGGCCAGAGAACCCCAGCCTTGCAGGCCCCCCCTCGCAGACGTAAAAAGCCAAAAATCCTCCCACTACCTGGGAAGTATGATGGAAATCCGAAAACCTTGGGATTTTTCCTGACCCAAGTGTGGAACCACATGCAGGATTGGGGGGAGGACTACATATCAGATGCTGCCAGAGTGAGAAGTGTCACGAACGCCTTAGAGGAGGTAGCCACTGAGTGGATGGTGGTTCTCCACAATAACAACTCCCTCTTGCTGAGAAATTACAACCAGTTCATGGGGGCCCTTCGGAGGCATTTTGAAGACCACTTAGCTGAACAAAAGGCGAGACTCAGGATGAAGAGCATCCAGCAGGGCCGGAGACCGGTGGCAGAGCATATCCAAGAGTTTCATGAACTGGCACCCTATATGACAGGCTGGTCAGAAATGGCTCTTTTGGAGAGTTTCAAAGATGGGTTGAATGAAGAGATATATCGAGACTGTAGAAGTATGGGGGTCCCCGAAGATTTGCAGAGATGGTACATAGTAGCTGAGGATGTGGAGATCGAACTGAGACGGAGTGAACTCCGAGGAGGGCGTATGGGGGACCAGTCATCTTCCTTCCACCGTAAGGGGGCACCAAAGATGGCTGGGGGGAAGGCCGAATTCAAACCCAAGTCAAAGCCCTTCACCTGTTTCAAATGTGGGAAGGAAGGACATCGGGCTGCCGAATGCTTCTCCAAGCCACTGCCAAAAGCTGCCGGGGCCGGGCCGAAGAAAGGCGACAAAATACCCGCCAAGACCCGCAGCACCGCCCTGAAAGGAGAAGTCATTGAGTTCGCTCCCCGACATCAGGGTGAGTTGGGAACTCCGACCCACAATGACGACAGCGAGACGGACTCCAACTCCGACACCGACGATCGGGTGAATCACATGGAAGAACCCTTGCTCATCCCCGTAGAAGTAAGGGTGCCATCCACAGGGGCCCATGCGCAAATGTTAGCCCTATTGGACTCGGGGTGCACCAGGTGCATAATTAGCCCCAAGGTGGTGGAGGAAATGGGACTAAGACTAAAAACCTTAAAAAGACCCATTGCATTCTGTCAATTAGACGGGTCGATTGCAGGAGGGGGCCCAGCTAGTTTTATGACCGAACCCCTTGAATTGCAGTTGGGGAATCATGTAGAGAATCTCAGATTTATTGTGGCCCCTGGTATGGAGAGACCCCTCATTCTAGGACTGCCCTGGCTTCGAAAATGGAACCCACGGTTGAATTGGAAGACGGGGGTCCTGCGCATACGCACAGCAGAACCGAATCCGGGGAAGGAAGGCCCCCCCTTGAGGGACGACATAAAACCAGAAAGAGCGGCAGTAGCCATTGACTATATTGAGGGAGAAGAGAAGATTCCAAAGGAATATTGGGATCTCAAGGAAGTCTTTAGCGAAAAGGCATCGGATGCTCTGCCTCCCCACAGGGCTACCGACTGCACCATTGAAATACTCCCTGGGGTGAAGCTTCCCAAACCAAAAATTTACCCCATGACACCTCGAGAATTGGGGGAATTGCGAAATTTTATTGACAAGAACCTAGAACGGGGATTCATCGAACGAGCCAAACCGAAGGTGGTGGCGCCAGTAATGTTCCGCGAAAAGAAAGATGGATCCTTTCATTTGGTGGTCGATTATAGAAATATCAACGCGATTTGCGTAGAAAATGTCTACCCCCTCCCACTTATGAAGGACATGTTAGCCCATTTAGGGAAGGGTAAAATTTTCACCAAACTTGATTTAAGAGAGGCTTACTACACCTGACACCCTTCCTCAAGGGGGTGCCACACAGTGAAGGGATGGGCATGTTCTCTGGCATCTATAACCAACTTCAAACTCAGGTCAGATATGAGGAGAAATTTCCTACAGGGAGGAGTTATTAACCAGCCTTGAGAAGAGGAGATTGAGGGCCTTCAGACCAAGGGAGTACCACCCCCTGTCTCATTTGCTTTAGCAGATCCTACACAGAGCAGGGGGTTGGGCTACAGGACCACCAAGGTCTTTTCTAACTCTATGATTCTGTCATTCAAGCGCCTCATGTCTAGACAGATCTGGGCTCCATCCGGCCTTCTTGAAAGCAACTCCCAGCTACCCAGCAAAAGTCTTTCAGGGTCTTTTGGAGGTCTCACCTTAATTCCAGCCATGGTGTACCTGGGGGTACAGGGCAAGGCACTTTCAGTGCTGGTTTTGAACTAGGGCTTACCAAAGACGGTCAGGATGATGGATCCCACCAACATGATGCAGGTCTGCAGTGTGTCTGTGTAGATCACGGCGGCAAGTCCTCCTGCCAGGCAGAGCGAGGGAAGCAGAAGGCTGCGATAAGGGGGGGAAGGCGGCCCAGGGCCGAGCCCACCCCCCCAAAAAAATCCTTGGACTTCTCCATTGGGCTACCCCTCATGCAGGGAAATGGGCAAGGGGCAGACAGGGAGGCTTCCCAAGTGCCAAGGGGCCTGAAAGGTTGGGGACTGAGCCTGACATCAGGGCTGGGAGGCTCACCTGCAAATGGGACTCACCTGTGATGGTGTAAAGGGCCGTGATAGTCAGCAGTATGATGATGGCCACATAAATATTCAGTCCCATAGCAATTTGGATAAATATGGCTCCAGAAAATATATCTGCCTGTGGTGCAAAGGAAGAATTGGCCCGTTAAGCCAGAGCACCAGGGAAGCTTGCGAAAACCCCTTGCAGACGGCAGCAGTGCCTCGAGGGGCCTCTCCATCCACCCCACCCGGAAGGGCTGTGCTGCACGAGGATGTGGCAGGGGCTTTTGGGTGGGCCTGGTTACAGGAGTGCCCCAGAGGAGCAGGAGGGGCCCTGGATCAGCCGTCTCCACTGCTACCAGCCTCTGCCTCTTGGAAGCGGAGAAGGTAATGGCCAACAATAACCTTAGAGACCACCTAGTCCAGCCTCTGCTCAAAGAGGAGCCACCAGCGCAGTCTTTCTGGTTTAAGGAGTCAGAATTAAATGGAGAGAGGGAGAGGCAGGGAGAGCAAATCCTCCGGACCCTGGAGACCCTGTTCCTACAATGGACTGTGAGTGTCTCCTCCTCCCTTTTCTATGCAACCAAGTGGGGTGGGCAGCTTGGCACTTGAGCACCCACAAATGGAGGCCCACTAAGAGGCTGGTCTCAGCCCCCGCCCTCCTCCATCCTCCCATCTTACTCATCCAGTTCCAAAGTTACAGGTGTGGAATGAAAGGTGCAGCTTCTTGAAAGTGCTGCTTACAGGAACAGCCCATACTCTCCCATCAGCTGCGCCTCCCTCATGGGCTCATGCAACCTGCTGTGGTAGGGCTGACCTAGACCTCCCAGAAAGGGACAGGGTCTCCCCCTCAGAACTGGCTGTGCTAGTTGGCAAAAATAGATTCTAACAGAGTCTGCACCCTAACAGAGCATGGCACTCTTCCTGCTGCTTTGGCACTGCCTGCCTCACAAGAGACGGAGGGCTTGTCTCTCCCTGCCCCTCCAGGAGGCAGCCTGCAGCCAAGAGGCTCCAGCACTGCTCTCTTCACATTCAGGTGTTCGCCCTTCAAGGCAGAACCATCAGCATCTCTCCCACTCCCATCGCGTCCCCTGCTTCTTAGAGGGGCTGCCCTTCCCATCCCATTATAGTTTAATCAGTAACCCTGATAGAGATCACTTATTGCCAGCTAGTGAGAGAAGGCAGGGGCCTTGGGTTAATGAGCACAATTAACTCCTGCCCGTTGTTTACCAGGGCAAAGGGTAGCATCATAGGGCATCTGCAAAGATCAGTGCCCTGGAGAGAGAGATGGGGGGGTGGAGACCTCCCTTGAACTCACTAGCTCTAGGTCTCTTTCCCCTCCCCCCAGGACTTCTTACAGCCCCCACCTCTGAAAAGAAGGGCTTGTAGGAAGTCATCTGCTTTGGAAACAAATTCTGGCAGCCATTTATTTGGGAGCTGAGGGACAAGAGTTCCTTCTGGACTGTGCCCCTCAGAGGTCCATGGGAAGATGGGGGGGGCTCAGGTATCTGGGACTGGCTATCTCTGTGCAGGAGCCCAGATGTTGCAATCCATCCAGTCCAGTTGTGATGTGGGAATACCCAACCCTCATAATAGGAAGGCAGTTGGCCCATCACATGACTGCCTACCCATTAAAGGGTCCCAAGACCCCCTTTTAACTGTCCCTCCACTCCTGACACTCCCTCAAAAGCCCTAGAGGCACCCCCTGGCCCTTCCCCACCCTCTGAGGGTGGAGGGACATCATGTGCCTGAGCTACAGGGAGCTCCATGAAGGTGGCACCATGAAGTTCTTCTATGAGCCTGGAGAAGATTCAACTGCTAAACTCACCGAGATCTTCGTGAAGATGTACAGGAGCAGAGACAGGACTGACAGGTAGATCTGAATCCGTTTCCCTCCGAAGCGCTTCTTCAGATACTCCGGCATGGTGACCACCTGTGAGAGAGGAAAAGGTGCTGATGTGGGGGGAACGGACATCTGATGGGGAGGATCCCAAGAACTGTAGAAGCATGGATTGAAAAAGGGGGGATGCTAATTTTGGCCCACCGTGCATAAAGAACCTCTAGGTCAGCATTTTTCAACCTTGGGAACTTGAAGATGTGTGAATCAAAACCTTGCGAACTTGTGGACTTCAAATCTCAGAATTCCCCAGCCTGCAATGTTGGAAGTCTACACATCTTAAATTTTCCAAGGTTTAGAAACCGAACTCTACCAATGAGGCTATTTAGTGAGTAACCAGGAAAAGGGTGGTTGGCTCCTTTCTTCCCTCCCCCTTTGGCTGTCCTTTCTCCTTCTTGGGGTTTCCATCTGTGTAGAGTGGAGCATCCCGGCCTTCACTTGGCTTCTTCTCTTGAGAAGGGGGAGGAAGGGCCGCAGGAGCAATTCTGCTGGACGTGTTTAAGCTACAAAAAGAAAAGATTGACCCAACCCTGCATCTGGGGCCCACCTGCTGAGAAACCTTGCCAGCATCTTTGCAGGTAATCATCACCTGGAAGGGCAACAGGGCCAGAGATGCTTCTTCTGTAAAGAAGCCTCTGACCTTCTTGTTAAATCTCTTCCCGGGCCCTACCTGGTCCTGGTCCAGGCAGGGAAGGAGTCAAAAAAGGCAGTACTGTTACTTCATTATTATTCAGTTTTTATAGACATTCCATTGCTGACACCCTGAACGCTGCAGGTCCAGAGCCTCTTTCCCCATGCAAATCAAATAACTCAATGGCTTTATTGTGACTCCAGTGGGCCTAAGTCTGTCCTTATAACCACTTATAACCAAACTGCAGCCAAGCAAAGTTTAGGGTGGTCTCGAAGTAGATCTAAAAGTTTGAACTAGATGTCAGTGGGGTGGACAGAAGTGTGGCCAGGTGGCTGCCTTTAACTAACCTTTTTTTGGCCAACAGAATCTGAAACCTCACTTTATACAAAGTCCAGAACAGCTGGTAGAACTATTTGGGCCCCCTTTTAGATAAGAAGAGCCCAACAATGTTCCAGCTGCTGTTAAGGTCCTTGTGGCCCTTCTCAGAGTTGAATGATGGCCAGGAGCTCAGACATTATTCCTCGAGTCCATCAGTCCAAGATCTTCCCAGAGGTGTGTTGTGCATGGAGTGCAGCATTCTAGCTGGACACAGGCCTGCCCAATAGTAAGACTAGAGGAGAGGTGTCCAGTCTCAGCAACTTTAAGACTCGTAGACTTCAGCTCTCAGAATTCCCAGCCAGCAAAGCTGTATATCTTCACAAAGATGTTGGTGAGTTTAGGAGCTGAATCTTCTCCAGGCTCATGGAAGAATCTCATAATGGGAACTTTCATGGAGCTCCCTGAGGCCCAGGCATATGGTGTCCCTCCACCCTCAGGAGGTGGGGAAGGGCCAGGGGGTGCCTCTAGGGGGCTTGAGGGAGCATCAGGATTGGAGGGGGCAATTCCCTCCTCCTTTTCCAAGGAGTTGAAGTCCAGAAGTCTTAAAGTTGTCAAGATTGGGCACTGGACGAGTGCTTCTCTGGAGAGACATAACATCTGGCCAAGGCTGAATTTCCTGCCATCAGGCCTGGCCCCACAGATGCAGGCAGTGCCGTTCCATGCACCTGGAAAGTTAGTCTAGAACAGAGAAACTGTTCCTGGAACAGAGACACAGCTGTCCAGGAGACTGACTGATTTCGGCAAGCAGAAAGAACAAAGTGAGTTGCAGCAAGCATTTGCTGGTGTCTTGTGTCTATTTACAAGCAGCCCAGTTTTGCAGAGTTTCTGCAATGCTCACTTAACTGTCCCCCCATCCAAGTCAGCCCAGGCAGGGCAGCCGAAAGGTTCACCCACATTCGTCTCCACAGATATTGCCAGAACTTTTCTTTCTCCTTTGAAGGAAAAAACCCTCCCGGCCCCAGATGGTATTTACGTAAAATATTTACTTGAACATAAGGATCCAACGTTACCTGGCAAGGAGCTTAAAGCAGGCTGACTATGGCGCTCCCTTAAGAAGCATCCAATATAATGGATAAATATTATAGGATTTTCAACTACGCTGTATTCCTGAACTCACAGAAGCCAATTAGGGGCATTGACTTGTGATCCTAATCAAGCATCTCATCGATTGAAACATTTTTACCTTAAATATTTTAATATTTTACATTTTCAAAATATTTAATGCATTAAAACAGTGATATATTAAATAGCATTTTAGTGCTAAAGTGTGGTATTAATTAATGAGGCTTATGAGACCAGATAGACCCATGTGGGAAAGCTAAAACCACATGAATGTCTTAGTTCCTGTTTTCCTTCATCTGCTGTCATTTTGTAGAACCCCTTTCTCTCTTTTAATTTGGATTTAATCTAAACTTTCTGTGGTGACCTGATAGATTGTGCTTCCCAGAGTCCCCACTATAAGCCAGCATCCCTTCAGGGAGATACCCCCCACCCCCCGAAGCAGCCAACAGAATTGCTGAATCGTCTACTCACCCCGGCCTTGATGTAGATTGGCACAAACACCCAGCCAAGGATCACCACGATCACCAAGGCCTAAAAGAAGAGGAGGGGGAAGAGGGGTTGGCTCTGTCTCTCCCACAGGGCCAGGCAGGAAGGGGAAGAGCCCCCACCCACCAAAGCGCCCCAGCCCCATCACGTGCAAACAAGTTCCTCTTCCAGGTGGGGCGTCCAAGGGGCTTGAGTGGTCTTTTGCCAATCTGCCCCCCCTCCTCCAGGGCAACCACCCCCCTCCAGCTAGTGGGGGCCAGGGTCCCTCTGGAGAGCCTGGAGACGGGCTCAGAATGAGATTTCCAGTGGAGATTCGCACCCAGGACCGACCGAAGGGGAGAGGACTTACGTTCCACTCAAAGCCTCCAATGGCAATTCCTGCAGCCGCCCCGGTCCCTGCCAGGCCCACAAAGTGGCCGCTGCCGATATTACTTGCAAAGAGAGAGGCCCCGATCTGGAGAGGAGGAAAGGGAGGGAGCTGTGGGTCAGGGGCTCAGAGAAGCCACAGAAGATGGAGAACTTTAGGGGCTCCCATGGTCCAGCTTGGCCAAATGCCTTCCAGCCAACAAAGCTTCAGCCAGAAGTACAGGTAGCCCTCGACTTACAACCGTTCGTTTAGTGACCAAAGTTACAAGGGTGGCAAAAAAATTGACTTATGACCATTTTTCACTCTTACAACCATGGCAGCATCCCCATGGTCATGTGATCGGACACTTGATAACTGACTCACATTTATGACGGTTGCAGGGTCCTGGGGCCACCTTTTATGACCTTCTGAGAAGGAAAGTCAAGGGTGAAGCCACTTAACAGCCACGTGGTTCCCTTAACAACTGTGGCAAGAAAAGTTGTAAAATGGGGCAAAACTGACAGCTGTCATGTTAAACAACAGAAATGTTGGGCTCAACTCAATTGTGGTCGTAACTCGAGGACTATTTGTAAGCCTCGCAGAGTTGCCAGGAAAGGCTGGGCAGGAATGTCCCATCATCCAGCTAAGTGGCTCAAAATATGGGCTACTCCTATTAAGCATGAGCCGGCCTCTGGGCTGCAGCTGCCAAAAAAGCCAACACAGTTCTAGGTTACATCAACAGAAGGATAGAATCAAGATCATGTGGAGGGTTAATGCCACTTTACGATGCCTTGGTAAGGCCACACTTGGAATCCTGCATCCAGTTTTGGTCAGCATGACATAAAAAAAAGCCGCTGAGACTCTGGAAAGAGTGCAGAAAAGAGCAACCAAGATGATTAGGGACTGGAGGCTAAAAAGTATATGAAGAACAGTTGCTGGAATTGGGTAGGTCTAGTCTAACCAAGAGAAGGACTGGGGGACATGACAACTGTCTTCCAGGACTGTCCCAGAGAAGAGCGGATTGACATATCTGTGCAACACAGCAGCAGGTGTGGCTGAGCTGCCTGCAAGAGGCTCTTCTTGACTTCCTTTGCTCGGAGGCCTCTGGTGTGGCCACAGAACAAATGCCAGCCTTACAGAAGCTTCTGGGCTAAGAAGGAGCTGGAAGTAGCTGAGCTGCGTCTTTGCTGTCCGCCTCCAGGCCAGGAGATGGAGGGACACATCCCTCAAGGCTGCCCTGGTGACTGCAAACCAACTTAGCCTGGCAAAAGCAGCAGAGAACCTGCAATGCGGCCAACATTGGCTAGCCCAAAGGCCTGGCCTGGTTTATGTTGGCTGCCTGTGCAGACTGAATGGTCTTCTGAAAGAGCACAGGAGCCATATTATAAGGAGCCACGTAGGACTTGACAGGTGCTAAACCAAGCATCGTGGGAGTCAGGGGTCCAGTCGGCCTGCAGCCCAAGCAAAATGCCCATGGATAGCAGTGCCCAAGAGAGGAGGGAGGGTTTTCATCACAGACCAAATGGCCAGTAGGAGTGGACAGATCCCACTCCTCACCCAGCAACGAGGGGACAGTTGGGAGCATCCAGAGGAAGAGCTGCATCGGAAGGAGAGGAAAAAGTGAACACGTCATCTGGGAACATCTGAGGACCACTAATGAGGGCACCTTCAGGAGAACATGGTGGAAAACATGGCTACTGGGCTCCTCTGAAGCTTCCCGGCTGCAGGGCAGAAGCCTCTCTTGCCACAAAGCCAAAGGAAGCTCCCACCCTGGAGAATATCCGTTCCCCATCCCCCCACCCCCAGTGCAAAGCAAAGATGCCACCTTTCCAGAGAGGGAGACCGGTGGGAAGAAAGGACTCCCTTGGTGAAACTCACCGGCCACCACACCATGCTCCGGCCGGCCAAGAAGAATCCTCCGACGGTTCCACGGTTGGTCGAGTACATGGCCTGAAGGCAAGGAAAGTAGAGAAATCGGTCACAGGGCAATTCAACTATGGGGGGGAGGGGAGATAGTTTGTTTCCACCGCAGCACCCTCCCAGTTGGAGCCCATCTCCACCAGCCACGCCGGGTTAGTAGTAATAATAATAATAATAATAATAATAATAATAATAATAATAATAATAATAATAATAATTTTATTTCTATACCGCCGTTCTCCCAAAGGACTCAGGGCGGTGTACAGCCTATTTAAAAACACAAGACAAAACAACAAATAAAAATTTAAAATGATTAAATAAATTTGGCTCAATTTAAAACCCCAGAAATTTAAAATACCCCAATTTAAAATTATTATGTTGATAGCCCGGCCTGGCGGAACAACAGGGTCTTCAGTGCGCAGCGAAACACCCGGAGGTCGGAGATCTTACGTGTTTCTGGGGGCAGTTCATTCCACAGGGCTGGGGCTCCCACAGAGAAGGCCCTCCCCCTGGGTGTCGCCAGCCGACATAACTTGGTCGATGGCACCCTGAGGAGACCCTCTCTGTGGGAGCGGACTGTCTGGTGGGAAGCTATTGGTGGCAGAAGACGGTCTCGAAGGTACCCAGGTCCTATGCCATGGAGCGCTTTAAAGGTGGTAACCAACACTTTGAATCGCACCCGGAAGACCACTGGGAGCCAGTGCAGCTCACGCAGGAGGGGTGTCACGTGGGCACAACGAGTAGCCTTGGGCAGCTTCTGGGTAGGGAGTGCCAGGGAATCCCACAGGTGTAGGCGAGGTCCACAGAATGAAGGAGTGAAGCTGAGCTTCTCTCGCTCCCTCCCTCTATCTCTCTCTTACACACACACACACACACACACACACACAGATTTTGGGTGAGGAAGAAGACAACACAAAATCAGTCTGGGGAGCAGTTTGTGCTGAGCCAGGAGTGGTGAGGCTCATCCCACCTTGGGCACAAAGCCGGCTGGCCAGTCCCTCTCTCAGCCCAGGAAGAAGGAGACAGAGCCAACCCCATCCAGAGTCTTGCCAAGAAGAGACTCAGCCAGGACTGACTTCAAGGTGCACATACACACACGCATGCACGCGGACACAGGTCTAATAACTTCTGTGGCCTTTGACATCTGGAGGAGGAAAAGAATCATAAAAATAATTTATCATGGCGTCTCCTATAGATAAAACAAAAGAAAGATTCCAGTTGCTTCCAAAAGGAAAGTCGCTTAGTTTGATGTTCTCCAGAACATTTGGTGTTCTCCAGCTGAGTTTTTAGCTTGCAGACGTTTCCTTACCCAACTAGGCAATATCATCAGTGCAAGTGAGGTTTGCTCCCTGTTTATAGAGAGTAATTTGTCCTGTCAGAATTGGTGTGTGGGGGTGGATTTCCCTTTGGGTACTTCCTTGATTAGGATATTGTTGTATGCCTGATTGTTTGGTGTTCATACCTGCTTATGGGGTGTTGGCTGCATTGATCCTTTTTATCATATGATTCATGTCTGAATGTCTTTTCTTCCTATATGTAAACATTTTTAAATAAAGGTATATAATAAAGGTATATAATATCACTTAAAGGGCATTAGAGAGTGTATTTATTGTTATTTCCTGGCAGTCTCTGTGGCTATTAGAGCTGAGGTGGAGGCGGTTTCTCCTGCCTGTTTTGCATTGGGCTGAGGCTAGCTCTGCCTTTCTTCCTGCATCTTCCAGCCATCCAAACAGGCTACTCAGCTTCATTCCCGTTTCTCTTTCTAATGATCTCACGAGAGGTTTTGCATCGATAAGGAAAGGGACAGTAGATCATCTGATTTCAAAGCATTTCCGTGCTCCATGCCCTTCCTGGATGTCATCCAAATTCTTCAGGTGATAGACCGGGAGGGAGAGGGGGCCTTTTTAAGGGGCTGCCTTTGGGTCCTTGTGGCTTCCACCGGAAGAGACCTTGGTGTAAGCAGTAAGGCAAAAATTGTCTTTTTGTTCCTTGCCTTTTGCGTGATCCCTCAGATGATTGCCATCCATCCATTGTGTTAATTGCGCAGAGAGACGGAGGGCAACTGTGGCTATTACAAATGGGCAGTGACAGTTCCACCGGGCAAGGCGGCGTCCAGGGCTCGTTGCAAAAGAGCAGAAGAGCCACAATTTATCATCAGACCGGGGCCAATTTTATTGTCTTTGCTGCAACTGACCAAAACGGCTGCCTGATGGAATTTCCTCAGCAGAGATTTATGCCAACAGGTGGCTGGGCCACCTATCTCAGGTAACTGAAGACTCCAAAGTCACCTGCTGGCCCCTGACGATGAGCAGCTGCCTGGCCCGCCTGGAGCAGGGCTCCTGCCCTGAAACTCTCAGGTGCTGCCACCCTCTTGAAAGCACCCGGCCTGCGAGCAGGAGGGGCCGTTGTCGCATTCATTCCCAGACTCTGTTTTCAAGATCGGGCCTTTTTAACCAAAGTGCTCTTTCACAAAGATTTCCCAAGCGTTTTAAACTCCGTAGGCTGCTCTTAAGGGATTGATTAAAAGTTAATGCCAAAGCAGCTGTTGCCCCACCTCAGAGCATTATACTGTATGCAGAAAGAGCTTCCTTGATTAAACTCTCCTGCGCATATTTCAACAATGAGTCATTAGGCAGACACTTCCTGGCCATTGATTGACACAAATTGCAGAAAACAGCCGGGAGGGGAGGGGCAGCTGGAGCAGGGATGTCCGCCCCACTTTCTGAAGACCTGCATTGATCTTCACCAAGGGCCAAGTTTTGAATCTCCCCTCCACCCCAAAAAAGTCAGATTTTTTACCACCTGAAAAGAGACAGGAGTGACCCCCCAAAATGGTTTTACTCTGCGGCCCACTTGCCAAAGAGGGTTCCATTCAGATGGGGGTTCGTCTTGAGTGCATCTCCAGTGTGGAAGCGCAGCTCAGGCTGGGGTTGCTCAGCCTTGGCCACTTTCTGATGGGTGGACATCAGCAGTCCAAATTCTCCAGCCACGCGTGAAGTCTGCCCATCTGAAAGTGGTCGTGGCTGAGAATCCCTGGCTTAGACCAAGATTTAGCTGCTCCAGCCAATACTGAGAGTCCCCTGCAAGAACAGCTGGTGGACAGAGAAAGAACAAAGAGATACCCCACCTGCACCCCCAACTTGGCACCTCCTCAAGATGCCCCAGGTGCTCCTCCGTGAGTCCAGCCCTCGGATACCCAGCTCAGCAGGGGCAGGGAAGATGCCTCTGAGCCCAGCCCAGCACCATGCTTGTCCTGGCACCCTCCTTTCCTCTGGGCCCTTTGCCCTCTGTTCCAGGGATGAGCCACCCTGGCTGGCTGACCCCACGTGGAAGGGAACAGAAGGCCACGCTTGGAATCCTGCATTCAGTTTTGGTCACCACAATGTAAACAAAAAAATTGAGACTAGAAAGTGCAGAGAAGAGCAACAAAGATGATTAGGGAACTGGAGGCTAAAACATATGAAGAACGGTTGCTGGAATTGGGTATGTCTAGCTTAATGAAAAGAAGGACTAGGGGTCATGATAGCAGTGTTCAAATATCTAAGTATTTATCATGAAGAGGGAGTTAAGCTATTCTCCAAAGCATCTGAAGACTAATCAAGAAGAGAAGCAACCTAGAACTAAGGAGAAATTTCCTGACAGTTAGAACAATTAATCAGTGGAACAACTTGCCTCCAGAAGTTGTAATTGCTCCAACACTGGAAGTTTTAAAGAAGATGTTGGATAACCATTTGTCTGAAGTGGTGTAGAAGACCTCCAAGGTCCCTCCCAATTTTCTGGCGCTCCCTGCTCCCCTGGCCAGGCAGCTGTCTTCCATGTGGCCAAAGAAGAAAGGCTGGGATGGCCACTGAGGCAGAGGGCGGCTGTTGGAGATGTTCCTGTTCAAACTGATTAAAGGCCAGTTGGAGCATGAAATGTTTGGGGCCCAAGGAGAGCCCTTTCCCACATCAGGCCTTCAGCCTGCCCAGGAGGCCTTGCTTGCTCACTTGCCTCACTTTTGGAGGGTGCCAAGGAACAGTTGGCCAGGATGAGCAGTTCCATCCCCTTGGCAAACTCTTGGGCACATGATGCCCAGGCCTTTTCTTCAGACGGGGCTGGAAAGTTCTCCTTTTTTGCAACTTGAGTGGTGAGGCAAGGGATCAATTTCATTGCTTTTATTAGTTTTCACTGATTTTCAAATGCAGGTTTAGCCTCTGCTGACCCAGATAAAAGGCAGGTTTGCAGCAGGGCTGGGTTTCAAAACCCGTCGCTACTGGTTCGCTTGTGGGTGCGTGTGTGTGACGCTTCTGCGCATGCACAGAAACATCCGGGCGGGTGGGCGGAGCCTCCCGCCACTACCGGTTCACCCGATCTGGGGTGAACCGGTAGCAACCCACCATTGGTCTGTAGTTTTTGGGAGGTGGCAGGGGTCTGCACCCAGAAAACTCAGTGACACCCAACACTGGGCAGGGGGAGGTTTAGCTTTCTGGTTCAGATCCAGGGAGTTCCTGGTTTGTGTGAAGGGAGCAAGGCTGCACCCAGCCCTCGTGGTGTCTAAGAGAAGCACAAAGCTCTTCAGTCTTTGTAGGACCTAAGAAGAAGAAAGGAACCGAGTCCTCTCTGGGCTTGACACTTTCAGAAGTGCAAAGACCATCAGTATAAGAGGCTGCTCAGCACCCCTGCCGAGTCCATGGGCTTTTCTGACCAGAACAAGCTGCCTGTCTTGAGAAGTTGGTCTGGTGCTTAGGAAAGGCTTTGATCCCTTCCCTAAGTGGCCGCTGTGGTTGCTTTCCTGCCAGCAAGAGGATCAACTGGCTGAGAGATCTGCTCTCCATATGGCAAAATAACTCGATTTTCCTCCTTGCCTCCCTCAAGACCTCCTTTGCTGCTCCAGCCATCCAAGCAAGGGCCAAGCTGCCCTTTGGCCTCTCCGTGGCCTTCTCTGTGGTGGGAAGCAACAGACTCAGCGAGGGCCAGAAGGCTCCCCCAGCGTGAGACTTTGCTGTGCTGCCCAAGGCTGGCCGTAGGTCCTGGCAACCTGCCTCTGGGGGGCGATTGAGAGTTGCCCACCACCACCTTGTCTGGTCTCTACTTGAGCCTGGCACTCCTTGGCATTCCCCCCTTCGTCCTGGGAAAGGCCTCCCCCCTGCAGTCCCCTCCAGGCTTTGAACTGAGCCCCTGCCTGGCATGTGTTTCTGGGTCAGGATGTTTGCCCAGGGAGGCTGGGGGTTGTGGCCATGGGGGGAATTGATTGATGCTTCCTTGTTCTTTCCCTCTGAGTTGGCAGCGGATTCTCTTCTGGGCTCCATTCATTGGGGCAATTTCACCGTGTGAGGAGGCACAGGAGACATTGCCCACATGAGCATCTCCCCACCTTGGCAACTTTAAGATCTGAAGACTTCAACTTCCAGGATTCCCCAGCCAGCTTCTCCTTGGAGTTTGGCAAAGGGCTTTGTGGCTGAGATTTGCCTTGGAACAGGATGGAACAGAATTGAATTCTCAGCCTGCTTTAAACCAAGAACCCCCATTGGGAACCTGAACAGACAACGGAGAGTTCCTCTAGGCATGTGCAGAATGTCGGTGCCCCTTTGCTGAAGAGTTGAAAGCCCCCTTGTCTTCCCTTCCTGCAATTCTTCATTGCTGAAGAATTGCTCAATGCTAAAGGGGGCTGCAGCAACCCAGACTCTAGCTGCCTTGGTCCATTTTCTGGGACAATGTGTGGTTCCTTGGGCCTCCTGTCCACTCTTAAGCAGATGGCCCAGATGACGCACACTGCTTGCAAAGGGAGCTTCTTGTCAACCCTTTTAGGTAGTCCAACCAAGAATGCAAACACCACCTACTGTAAACTTACAGTAACAGAAATTGGAAAGTCTGAAAGTGCTTTGCCTTTTTGCCTATATGTAGACCTTGCCTAATGACCACTCATTCAGCGCCTGTCCAAACTTACAATGATGCTGAATGAGTAGTGCTTACACCTGGTCTTCTTACAACAGTTGCAGCATCTCCACGCTCATGTGATGGCCATTTGTGATTTTCCCATACAGCTTCCCACAAGCGAAACCAACGATGAAGCCTGGAAGCCACAGGAGGTTGTCCATAGCAAAGGAGTTCAAATCCCATGCTTGACAATTGCATGGATTCTCAACCAGAAGTGCCGTCACTAAGTGATGTGGCCATGTGATGTCACATCTTATGACCACATTGCTTAGGGATGGATGCACCTTGTGAGACATGCTCTCCAATTCCATTTCTGGTCTCTACTCAGATTCTGTTGGTTGCCTGCAGCTCCTCCTCCTGCCTGCCAAGGTTGTTCTTGCAGCCTACCACATTCCTTCTCAGATGGAAAGGTGCCTGATGGCCTTTGGAACGTCCCGCCCAGGTGGGAATTTTCTGTCCAAAGGAGGAAGCAGCAGTGGGAAAAGATGGGAGCTACCCCCCCCCACACACACACACACACCTCCAGGGCAGCCATTTCTATGGCAGCCTCCTCTCTTCCATGACCTCAACACCCACCCTTGCCAGTTCACTTCAGCTGCCCAGCAACATCTACCCCACTCCCTCCCTCTGGTCCTTCCATTGCTGCTGCATTTCCCCATCTCCTGCTCAGCAACCCTGGGATGCCAGGTCCTTGGTCCTTGATCCTTCCCAGATCTCCCTGGGTTTACAGATTACAGATCAAGAGAGTTGGAAGGGACTTTGTAAGTCATCTAGTCCAACCCTCTACCCAAGCAGGAGACCCTACACCATTTCTGACAAATGGCAGTCCAATCCCTTCTTGAAAGCTTCCAGTGATGAAACTCCCACTACTTCAGAAGGCAAGCTGTTCCATTGGTTGATTGTTCTTACTATCAGAAAATTCCTCCTTATTTCTAGGTTGAATTTCTCCATGATCAGTTTCCATCCATTATTCCTTGTCTGGCCTTCAGGTACTTTGGAAAATAGGCTGACCCCCTCCTATCTGGGGCAGCCCCTCAAATATTGGAAGATGCTATTCTATCTCTCCTGGTCCTTCTCTTCACTAGACTAGCCCTGCCCAGTTCCAGCAACTGTTCTACCTGGCCCTCCTGGATTTGGTTCCTGGACCCAGATCTTCCAGAAAAGCTACTTCCACTTTCTTATCTGGACTCCACCAACAATGGCAAAGAAAGCTGGCACTTACCCACAAGCCAACTGCTAGGACAACGAGGAAGTAGATGACAATGACCGAGATGTCAGCTGCGTTTGCAATTGCAATGTGAGGGGAGCTCGACTCCTGTTGGGCCAGGACAGTGGTAGCCGCCGGGGTGGCCATCCTGCCAGTTTCGGGGCCTCCAGATCTGGGCTGATCAGCTTCTTCTTAAACCTCCTGGCTGAGTTGTCCAGTTAATGATAAATTTTCTCCTTCCCTTCTGAATAATATGTAACTTGAGATCCCGTTCCTTATCCAGGGATGATCCTTAAGTCCCAACAGGTGCTCTGGCAGAGGCAGCTTCTCTCTGGAGATGCCGCAGAGGGAAGCCCAACTGCACATGCCCTGCAGCAGTAGCTGTGGCAGGTTTTTGTAGTCCTGCAGCAGGTGACTTGGCAGGAGACGCTGGAGGAGGAGTGGCTGGGCTGCTGCTCAGTGAGAGGAGCTCTTTGCTCTGGAGCCTGCCCAGCCAGTTCAGTTCCGAACACGCAAGAACTCCAGATCATTCAGCATCCTGACACATGGGGCTGGGAACTCCCCAAGAAAGTAGGTCTGGCATTCTTACCAGGGTGGCTCATCTATTTGCCAACCTGGAGACCAGAAGATGCACAGAACCCTTCAGGAGCAGGACTTCAAGCCTCAAGATTTTGCTCTTTCTGAGGCCATAATAGGAAATGAACCAAGGCTGGGGTCTCACAAAGGGCACAGTTTTGCCCTGGACTGGTTGATAAATGAACGCCAGAAAGTGGGAATATAGCAAAAGGGCTACCCAATGATATGGTCAAAACTGGTTTGAATGGAGGATGAACTTCTCACAACTCAAAGCTTGTGCCCCAGAAGCCTTTCTGACATTTGCAAGGGATTCTGGGACACACATGCCTGAAAAGAGGGCAACTCTGGGTTGTACAAGGGGGAAGATGGGTTGCTAGGAGGACCAATGTGTGCAGATTTTGTTTTTAGGTGGACAGCTCCCTCTAATTCATGAATGTCCAACCTTGGCAACTCCCAGAATTCCCCAGCTAGGTATGAAGTCCACTAGTCCTAAAGTTGCCAAGATAGGACACCTCTGCTCTAAATGATTCCAACAGAACATTAACAATAATTTCCTAACAAAGACCAGCAGAGAAGACAGCCGTCCCATGTTTAGAGGTTCACATTGGATGCTGATGTTTTTGTGGGAGAAATCCAAGCTCACAGGAGTGATTTTCTGATCCAGGGCATTAAAAACTATGCTCTGGCACCACATTCAATTTGTGCAAATGGTGCGCAGTCAAAGCCCCTAATGTCCCTGAGTGGATCTGCCATCCATCTCGCTTAAGTCAGCAAAGAAGCAGAATTGGAAACAGAATGACAGAATCCCTCACTACCAAAGAAGGTCGCTGAACAGATCTGAAAGTGTTCACACCAGCAGGTTCCGTGTCTCTCAATTCCTCTTGTTTTGAAGCAACTTTTTCCCTGTTGCGAGCAACGCATAAACGGGAGTTAGCAGCATTCTTGCCAGTTTGCTTACCTTGGCAAGGGTACACTTAATCTCGTGGTTAAACAAGAAGTACCTGGGCAAACAATAATGATTAAACTACAGCTAGCAAAGGAGAAAAATGCATCCTCTGGCCCTGCAATCCTAAACTGAACCCAAGAGAAAACCAACATGAGGCAGGCCTGCCAACTGGGGGAAGATGCCCATTTTAAGATTCTTTCATTTCATATCAGGACCCAGAGAGAATAACAGAGCTGGAAGGGGGCTTGGAGGTCTTCTAGTCCAACCGGGTGCTCAAGCAAGAGACCCTATGTACCATTTCAGACAAATCTCTTCTTAAAAACCTCCAGTGATAGAGGACCCACCACTTCTGGAAGGAAGCATTTTGCCAGTATCTGGACTGAAAGTACCATAAGGAAGTTCAACTTTTTGGGCTCATAAATTTTGTCTTCTCTCAACAAAGCCCCTTTGGGTTTAGAAGCTGCAAAGCATCAAGAAAGTCTCTTCCCCCCCCTCTCTCACTCACACACACACAACGAATGTCTTTGGCTGCTTCATACAATTGTTAAAGATCAATGAACCTTTGCCAGAAAGCAAGTTATTAACCTTAATTGGGACAAGGGCTGACAACTTTTCAACTGTTTACTGGAGCCTAACTTTGAAAAAGCTGGAACTCGACCTTCTAAAAACAAATCTCTGCAGGTAACTTTTCTGTACAAAACCCCCCACTGACCCACCGCTTGCATTACAGACTGAAGCCGGACCAGGTCTTTCAAGCCAACTGGCCCAACCATGAGCAGCCAGCATGACTGTGCTCAAACCCCACATGGTGAGGGCTGCTCCAGTGACAATGGGGCCTTGGTGGCATCTACCTGCCCGGCTCACCAGTTTTGGCCTGGCCAAGGAGAAGGTCCATTGTCTGGAATGTGGCCATCCTAGGAGGGGGTCCATCAGGAAGCAATTGGCCCTTCCAGAAGGCTAAGCTGAATTGGAGGCCATTGCTCTAAGGGCAGGAGAAGAAGAGGACCTCAATGGAGCTGAGCCTCGGGCCCCTTGAAGAGAGGGCTCCATCCCCAAGACTCTCTTGTCTCTTCCCAGTGTTTCCTATCTCTGCTTCAGAAAGTCCAATCTGGGTTCTCTACCTCCCCCACAAAAGAGCACCAACTTCCTTCTCTCGTTCTTCTATCTACTCCAGAGGTCTCCAACCTTGGGAACTTTAAGACTTGTGGACTTTAACTCCCAGAATTCCTCAGTCAGCACAGCTGGTTAAGGAATTCTGGAGGTTGAAGTCCACAAGTCTTAAAGTTCCCAAGGTTGGAGACCCCTGATTCTACTCAACAGCCTTCCCTGATTTTCTCCACAGTAAGTTACCTTTCACGGATGAAAAACAAACATTCAAGGAGTCTCTCTTGAAGAAAGGGTTTATGTAAATGATACATGCCATGTAAGCAAGACTTGGAAGCCCAGCCCCTCCCACTTGACAGCTTTTCCAAATGGCCTGGTGTCCAGATGTTTTAGGTTCCAGTCCTACAAATTTAACACAGCTGGAAGGCAGCAGCTGGAAGGTCAAGCACAGGAGTGATTCTGGAGAGAGGAGGTAAAGGAAGGGCCCTACACACAGGTGGAGAATATTGCCTTCTTTCATTGCGTAGCTTTTTAAAAAAATATTGACATTCTTTTTGAAATGTATGTCTTCTCTGCCCTAAGTAGTGTGTCAACCCCAGAGTTGCTGTTATTTGGCAACAATGTCCAGGTTGTGGGTTAGGGTTGGATTCCTTGGCATGGTATGAAAGCCCTGAAGGTGCTGTACTGTTATCCTGTACGCTGGACTTTTCACCCCAAGTAGCTGGTGAGGAGCATTCATCACAAAGTATTGGAGGCACCACCTCATTTCCTTACCTACAAGGACTCCAGGGAAAGCAGGAACAGAGAAGGGAACAGTAACCACCTAAGAAAGATACCAAACATTGCAGAGCAGGAGAAATGGAATACAGAATAACAGAACTGAAAAGGACCTTGGAGGTCTTCTAGTCCAATCCCTTGCTCAGACAGAAAACCCTCCACCATCTCAGACAGGTGGTTGCCCAGGCTTTTCTTGAAAACATCCAAGGATGAAGCTCCCACAACTTCTGGAGGCAACTTCTGTTCCACTGGTTGATTGTTCTCACTGTCAGGAAATTTCTCCTTAATTCTAGGTTGCTTCTCTCCTTGATGAGTTTCCATCCATTACTTCTTGTCGTGCCTTCAGATGCTTTAGAAAATAGGTTGACTCCCTTGTCTCTGTGGCAGCCCCTCAAATATTGGAAGACTGCTATCATATCACTCCTAAGCCTTCTCTTCGTTAAATTAGAGGAGAGGAGAAAATGATGGAATTGGAGCAGCAACAGAAGGAAAGAAGATGGACAGAGAGACTCTTCATTTCTCAGAGAAGAAAATTTCATTTTTAAAATTTATTTGTTAAATTTATTTGCTGCCTTCCTACCATGGGGATACTCGAGGCAGTTTACAGTAATAAAAAGGGAGAAAATGAAAGGAGTGCAAACAGAAGTAGAATAATATAACCTATAAAATAAACAATGAAAAAGGAACACAATCTGAGAATACATTAATATTCTACAAAGCAGCAAAACTGAAAAAAAACCTTTTATATGTATTTAAGTCAGTTTTTTGTGTTTCGTGGCACTCGACATGCTTTTAAGGGAGAGGAAATATTAGAAGTGCCTTATTAATAGATACCTCCTAATCTCTGGGGATGATTAGCTATTCACCTTCCCCTCTGTCTAAGTAAAGTTGGTAATGATTGCAGGATCCCAGAGTTAAATGTGGGAATGCAGGGGAGGACAAGACGTGGGAGCATCAGCACAAAAGTGAGGCCCAGGCAGCAGATCCGCCCAGAGGTCAAAATAGTGGTACCCATTTGCACTTTTGCAAAATCAGGGCAAGGCAAGTGCAGGCAAATCCCCCACCCACCCACTGCACACGCACCCACCCCAAGGCAAAAGGGCCCCCTTCAGGCTGAGAAGCCTCCCCCTGGCTGGGTAACCTAGGCTTACCTGGAATTTTAGGCTTCATGCAGAGGTGGGCTGCTGCCGGCTCCGACTGGTTCAGGCGAACTGGTAGTTCCGACCACCCACCGTGGTGGTATCCCATCCTATATATCTCGCTCTCTGGCTCACTCGCCCCACCCACGCAGCCCGTCTGATTGCCGCGCCTCACCCGCTCTGCTTACCGAGAAGGGGTGCTGGAAGCCGCATGCATGAAATCGCCACGTATTTGAAGCCGGGCTCTCACATTTTTGGTTCGGCACTAGGTGAACCGTTTGTTAAATGATGTGAAGCCCCCTCTGGCTTCACGGTTAGCATCTGAGAAGCTGATCTTAGTTCTCTTAACATGGCAGTCCAGATCTCTTTTTTAACTTTATGTTTTTTACTTCTTAGCCAAGGCCATTTCTTTTGGTATGTGAGACCTTGCTTTTCAGCAACTACACAATAGAGTTGTGGTTTTTTTCTTTGAAAAAGTTTCACTTCTTATCCAAAGAACTGAAGAAGCTTCTTGGATGAGAAGTGAAACTTTTCAAGGCAAAAAACAAGAAAATCCAGTTGCCTTTTGGGAAAAGCACCTTTGAGACAACCATGACCTGGATGACTGAAAACCTCCGTAGACATTTATGCAATTGACAGCATATTCTGAAGTCCTTGAAGGTTTTAAGAGAGATACGAACCCAATTGTGAAAGAGCAACGTAACCCATCAATTGGCCATTTATGGAATGTTATTAAGAATTCTACTAAATGTTGCTACTATTCAACTTTCACATGTAATCAATTAATGGGTTTGATCATTTGCTTTCTGATGTATCACATGTACCAAATGCACGTATCACCTGTTTCTGTACTTTATAAAAAGACAACCCCTCCCATTCATTAATGTGTTTTGCTTTGCATGAATTACTTGGTGATTCCTATTTTCAGCTGGACAAAGAAGTCCCTTTGCAAAAGTAAAAGCTTTTCTTCCTCTCTAATTCAAGGATCCAGTTCTTATCAGCTCCAGCCAAACTCGGGGTGCCTGAATTTGTGAGAGGCAGGAAGCCCCCTGTCCTTGGTCACTGTGCAGGTAACGTTGTTGCTTAACAAGCCCCCCCCTTTTTTTTAATTTGATTTATATGCCGCCCTTCTCCGGAGACTCAGGGCGGCTTACAATGCGTTAAGCAATAGCCATGGACCAAACTTTTTGTAGCCATGGACCAAAATTCCTGGCAGCCATCAACCTTTGTTGAAATAAATCTTCAGGGGAACCTCAGGCTAGGCGTGTGGAAATTCCAGAGGGCTTGTGAGCTTCTCACCTTGACAAAGAGGCCACCTGTTGCAGAGCAGGTGACTCATCCACCCAATCCATCGCCAAGCCCAGTGGGGGAGTGGTTCCAGTGCTTTCCACTGGTTTCTCCTTGCCAAGTGAATGAGGAAGGAGCGTTTCTGGGAATCTGTTCTCGGGAAGAAAGGATCAGGCTCAGCTGAAGGATGGGGGAACTCTCCTGGGGTTCAGGCTTGCACAAGTGTTCACCAGGATCACATAGAAAGACCATTGATTCTGGGAAGACAGGCAGCACCAGCTTGCTCTCCAATTATGGAGGACACCTAGTTGAGCATCTCTCATCCCTGGCAGCTTTCTGATGTGTGGACGTCAACTCCCAAAATTCCCCAGCCAAGACCTCATCCTTCCATTGGAGTAAAGTTGCATTTTAAAAACAAGGGGAATTGTCCAAAGAACAGGAAGAGAGTGTTGTGACACCAGCAAGAGTAAGCTCAGGTTCAGGCAGAGCTATGAGCCTTCGGAGAAGGTGTTTTTCCTAAGAAAATGCTGACCTCAGTTAGTAGCCTTTGCCCCTAAACTCAGAGACAAACGGAGCAACACTTCTGGCAGTTCAGAAGTCGGACTCCCCAAAAGGATCTTGGGCATCCTCTCTGCTGCTCAGTCCTGCCAGAGCCAACCTCACATAGTGCCCTGGTATTCCTCATCTGAAGGGGAGCAGTTCAGTGGCCGATCCATTTTTATCTGCCTTTTACCAACTGAGTTTTGTTTTTCTGATTAGCAATAAGGGTTTTTTTAATTGCTTGTTCTTTGATTACAGTTATATAGCAAGGTCACATGAACATCCAGATTCTAAGCCTGGAGTTTGAAAGATTTGAAGTCATCTCCTCTTTCCTCCTACTGAACACACCTTGTTCTTTCCATACTTCTGAGAATCAAAGAAGGAGGGATCAAAGAATCATCCAGTAAACCTCCCTTCCCAGGAATCCCAGAGGGAAAAGAGGTTTTGGTTGACATTTAACTCAAATCTATCTCTCTATCATCTAAACCTTCTTTCAAGTGCTGATTGGTGGCTTGGAAGGAAACTATGAGCCGAGCACCACAATGGATGGCCTGCCATGGGCTCTGAGCGGTTCCAACACTTTGATGGAGAACTCAGGGGAGAGCCTTCCCAAGTGACAAAGCAGAGAAGGGGGCTAATGCTTCACGTTGAAGAAATTCCAGAGTATCTAGGTGAGGTTGAGTGCTCAGGAATGCCCACAGTTTTTGGTAAAGAGAAAGTCAACATGGTGGACATGATGGTGCAGTTGAAGTGCTACTTTTTTTTGCAACTTATTCTACATAAAAAGCAAGTGGAGCTTTGCTTCTACTGTTGTGGATGCCATCTTAACATTTTTGGCCATATCCTGTGAATATTTTTGACAGATAACTTAAATTAATGGGATTGAAATTAACTGGGGAAATTGTAAAGTTCTGCATTGGGTAGGAAAAATGTAAGGTGCAAGTATAGTCTGGGAAGACGTGGCTTGTAGATGTAGAAGGGAGTGGGGTATCCCTGTCAACCACGTTAAACTGGAGCCCACCTGTGGTGCAGCCTGTAGAAGAGGGACCCAGGGGACCCAGGGGATAACACTTCATGACCTATGATCAGTTCTTTAAACCACTCAGAAATTTTTTTTCAAGTAACCCAAAGATGCTTTTTCAAGAAGCAACTGGACTTTCTTGTTTTTCTTGGAAGACATTTTGCTTCTCCTCCAAGAAGCTTCTTCAGCTCTGACTGGATGGTGTCCAGTTGCCTCTTGAAAAAGCATCTTTGGGACAACCATGACCTGGACGACTGAAAATCTCCATAGACACTTTCTCAAGTGACCTTATCAGAATTATTGGTCTTCCCAGGGTCTTCCTTTTTGAACAGTGATAACCTTTGCTTTCCTCTGTTTGCCTGGCCCTTTATCTTTTCTCCAGAACTTCACCAAGATTACACACGAAAGCTTGGCCACGTCATCAGGCAAGTTCCTGCAGGACTCTAGGAGGTACGTAAAATGGAAGAGCGGTTGGCATTCTGGAAAGTCTGCCTAACTCTTCAAGATCTGAACTGAAATCTAGAACATTTTACTTGTGATGGGTTTGGGCCAAAACAAAATTTGGGCCACCACAGGGCAGGCAGGGCCTTTTCTCTCTCCACATCCTCAGCAGTTTTCAGCTTGGCCTTTCTCTATGGCCAGGCTCTCATCCACCCCCATCCTACCAGCACTTTGCCTCCCCCTCCTCTGCCCTCAATGGCCACAACATCTTGACTCTCCCCAATCACTGGACATCAGTCGATGTCCAGACTGGGTTGAAAAGAGCCTAACATAGTGTTTCTCAACCTTGGCAAGTTGAAAATAGGTTGATTTTAACACCCAGAATTCCCCAGCTGGCTGGCTGGTGAATTCTTGAAGTTGAGGTCGCCCATCTCCAATTTGCCAAGGTTGAGGAACACAGACATAAGCCCATGTTGGCTTTGAAGCATATGAAGACTCTTGTTATCCCATTGAGCCTGAAAGCCTCATGCAAGGGCTGACCAGGCCCTAATCTTCCTTCCTTCGTTTGCACAGCATATCTTGAGATAAGGGGGGGGGAGGGGCTGCTCTTAGCAAAACTTCCTGCCCAGGTTGAATATTTACATTCTGACCTGAATGTAAACTTGCTGGAGCTCCACAGCCAGTACTTTCCCCCTTCCTTTAGTTCTTCATCTCTTCATCAGGGACACTTCAAGACTGGAGGGAGCAAAGAGGGGGGCTGCTGGGAGGCCTATGTCCACCTTGAGAATCTGGTAAGGAGCCAACTACTTGGAGGAACGTCTCCAGCATGGCCTCTCCCTGCAAACGACTCAGAGCGGGTTTTCCCAACTAAAATACAAGCTCCATCATCCCCAGTCAAGCACCATGGAATGACAGATGTCATCGGCCCATTTTGGTTTAGCTTGGCAAGTAGTCTCGGCTATGAATAACTTATCTGGGGTACATCTTGTATGACCCATGGCCCAAATCTTTCCTTCTGGACCAGAGGGGATTCTCCTGCAGCCCTGGGCCTTTTCACACCACACCAGCCAAAGGCTCTTGAGACCCCATCACTGCCCCTGTCAAAGTGACCACATGGAGAGCAGAGTGGTGAGGTGGAGCCTGTTGTCACCATGAAAAAAAGACATGAAGGAAGTTAATACATTGCTACAAGAAGGGGGAGAAAAAAATGCAAAAGGAAGGATTTGGCCTTGTTAATATTTTAATGCTCCAGTGAGTCCTGGACACACAACAGTTCCTCAAGGGCTCAAATTATCTCTCGATTCCCAGGAATAAAGGAGAGTCCATGACAAACAGCCTTCGTTCTTCGAAGCTGGAGCTTTGAAATGGACTCTGGGGGGAGGGAACAGTGGCATGTCCTGCAAGGAGCAAATCCAACCGTGTAGAAAAGTGGGATATCGTAAAATAGAATGTGATTAGTACAGCAAAACAGTCTTTAGTGCAACATCAGTGATTTCAAAACTTGAGCCAAAGTTTCAGTCAGTTTTATTTCTGAGCCCCCCAAGAGGTCCTGTTCTTTTCTCTGGTCCCCTGTTGCTCTCAACTTTGGCAACTTTAAGACATGTAGACCAACTCCCAGAATTCCCTGGCTGGCCATGCTGGTTGAAGATTGCACTAAAGCAGTGGAACACTTATAACACGTCAGGGCTAAAATATTCTGTCCACATCCTCTTCCCTGAAGGCCAAAATGCATTAATGTGCTTCTGGGCCAAGGGATTTGGAGGAGGTCTCCAGGGATGAGTCCAGGCGATTGGCAGTTTATGCCATCTCCACTTCCAGCAGGCACTCCTGGCAACCAGTCCTGGTTGGTTCTGGCAGCTGCCCTCTGATCTCCTCTGGGGGCTTCCTTCGGGAGACCCCGATCAGGTGCCAACAGGAAGAGTCCTTTTCGTCCTGGCTTTTAGAAACCGCCCAGGAAGAGAGCCTGCTGGCCTTGGCTGACCCGAAACTTGATATCCTCTTCCGAGCCAGTTCCGTTCTCTTTCCCATCTCCCCGACACTCTCCTGGTTGATCCCTGTTTTCTAGTGCAATGGATCTTGAACCTCTGAACTCCTTCTTTATGGTTGTCATGGATACTCTGTGTGCTTTTCTTGCTCCAGACAGAGGCGCCACCGCTGGGATCCCAGATCCCCTTCCCCAGCATGCCTCTCTCCAAATTCCTGAATCAGCTTTCTCATTTCCAGAGCCTCCCCTTGCCCAAAGTTTCTCAGCTCTCTGTCCTCGCATGGCCCTCCCACCCCCTTCAGCAATTCCTTGAATCCCCCCCCTCATTTTATTCCTTCCCCCCTCCCTTTTCCTCAGAAGCCCTGTCCCAGCTTACTGCTCCTCCCTTCCGAGCACTTGTTGAGGATTCTCCTACGAGGCCAGGTCATCTGGGCTCTGCCCTCCTGGAGGTGGGCTGGAAGGGGCAGCAGCTGAAGAAATGGCTCTTTGGGCCAGAAAATGTCCTTTCCGGGTGCTGAGCCGCATGGTGGCCTCTGTGTTCCTCATAGATTTGGACTCTTCTTCATCCAACAGCAGTGAATCATGTTCAAGATCTTGCCCAACGGAGAGAATGGTTTCAGGCATTGGGAGAGCTATTTGGACTATGCTTTTGAGCATCAGAAGACTTTGCCTAAATATTTGCTCTAAACATTTCCAAGAAAAACAAAGCAATCAAAAAAAACTTAATTGCCTAAAGCTTCTGTCATGATAAATGCCTAACTACTATGTCTCCCTGATCACCCGGACCTTCAAGGGTTAACTAACCACATATCCCATAATCCTTATAACCACTCCTTACCTCTTAGCCCCTCCTCCTGGGTACAAAAGGTCCAACCACATGGTCCACAGATGATTCCAGATGTATACCTGAAAGAGAAAGGTACAAGGTCAGTGACCTCCAGTACCAACAGATCAACAATAAAGCTACAGAACAGAATTGGAGTCTGTCTTTGAGTTATTGGGCTAGATCCAGCTTACGACAGCTTCATGATGCATTTACTTCTGTTTACACCTTGACAGAGTTGTGCTGCTTTCTCCAAATATGTCTCACACAGAAAGTTTGTTGGGAAAGAAGTTTCTGGAAATGCCAAAATTTGGAAAGTACTGTCTAGAGAGCTGCTGAACCAGCTGGGTCAGTTTCACAAGAAGAAAGAGTTCGGTTCCAGGAAGAAGATGCATCTCTGGGGCTGGCCAGGACTGACGTGTTTGAACAGGGTCAAGGGAAATTCCCATCCTCCTCAGGCACGCCTGTATTTGTTTGGTATCACTTTCATTGCTGTTTATGTCCATGTTTTGGTTGCATCTTCAGTCTGAACTGCATCTGCTCAATGGGTTTCCTGTTGCAGAAATCCATATCCCCCCCCCTCAAAATCCCCAAACAGTCTGAAATCATGTCAAGCTTCAAGCTCCAGGGTCTCCAAAGCGGGCAACTTTAAGACTTGTGGACTTCACCTCCCAGACTTTTTTCTGGGATGCCCTGAGCATGCACATCACACCTTCACAAAGAGTCACTTCAAATTTTCACGAGGCCACAACATTTGGTTATCAGGATATTGTTAAAGAAAATTAAAATATTTTAAATTCATTTCAGTCAAATAGGTTGCAGCTTATTATGATAGAGCCCAATGCATGTGCTGGCTGGGGAATTCTGGGAGTGAAGCCCACAAATCTTAAAGTTGCCAACTTTGGAGACCCTGAACTGGTTCTTGAGCTAGATGGTCCTTAGTCTAACTTTGTAGAGGCAGTTCTTGTTCACACTGCTGTCACATGCAATACAGTTTCTCTGTGCCCCCCCCATTAGTATAATACAAGAATAATAAATAATGAAACTTTTAATAAATAATAAATCTAATTACACTAGAATCTTCATCTAGTAGACAATGTGATAGAAGGTTCCATCCAGCATAATGGAGAAGGCTTCTGCCTGGTCATCCATGGGATGAGAATAAGAATACAGAAAATGTCTAATTATACATGTCATAACAGCTGCCAGAATAATATATGCACAGTATTGGAAAGAGAAAGGGCTACCACCAGAAGAACATGTAATTAGAAAAATACTAGAGTGCGCCGAGATGAATAAGTTAACATATGTGATAAACGAAAAAGAGAATTCGGAATATTATACAGTGTGGGAAATGTGATACAAGTGGATGGAAGAAAAAAGTAAAAGGTAGAATTAAGAGAGGGTGCAACTATCAATAATAATCAAGTAATTATGGAACACCATGTATATAATCTGTATATATTTATGAACACTGCTAAACCGAAAATCGTTAAATTGTATTCTTATATATTTCAATAAAAATTCAATTAAAAAAAAGAATACAGAAAATGTGTTCTCGTTTCCATTGAGCTCTATTATATAATATGTTGCAACCTATTTGATTGAAATGAATTCCTGATCTTTTAATCATGGTAGCCAAATGTTCTGCCCTCTTGTAAAAAACCCCCCAAAAAACATAGAGAGCCAAAGAGCAGGGTCCTCTGTGGGGTTGTGGAAGAGAGAGGGGAGGGTCCTTGACCTCCAAAGCAGATGCCACCATAAGGGCAACTCTGTGCTCTCCTTGGAGGCCCAGGCTCAGCCCTGCCACCTTTCTTGGCCAGGCCGGTCAGTGGTCCGTGGGTCTCTGTCGCAGGATTCCACTTCCTGGCTCAAGAAGAATCAGACAACCAGGAGAGAGCAGAGCAGAGTTGGGGACAAGACTGTGTTCTGGTCCACTGAGCATCCAGGACACCCTTCCCGAGGGCCCCAGGTATATTTCCTCTCTGAAATTTCTGCTTGTGTATGGAGTGCTCAACTGCTCCAGGGAACAAGATTGTTTTGTGCAAAATGGGACAAAAACATCCCAAAACACATCACCGGAAAGGAGATAACCAAGTCCGTCCCCCCCCGAGTAGGAAGGGAAATGTTGGGATCAAAGTGAAGGAAACGACCCAGATTGGAAGGCAGGAACTAGAGTCTCCCCACCTTGGCTGAGCTGGGGAGAGGGTGATGAGCCACTTCTGCTTCTTCAGGATGGGGTGGGGTGTAACTGTGTATACATTAATGCATAGACTGACCCCTCCTCCCTCACCTAGCCCTTCCCATGACCCCTCCTTACCTTGACCCCGCCTTCTCCATATATAAGGCTGTGCACAGGAGTCCAGCAGCAGTTCCAGATGTGTACCTGAAAGAAAGGAGATGGAGTAAATAAATACGTTGAAATTGAAATCTATCGTGTCTGTGATTATTGGGCAAGATCCTTGGAAAAATACTTCACAAAATGGCAGCAGAGGATGGTTATGCCCAATAACCAGAACTAATATCAAAAATGGAAGGAAGGATGAACACAAGGTCCACCACCAGGCTGATGGCAGAGCTGGGGGAACCCGAAGGTGCCACCGCCAGAATCCCAACTGCCTTGGAGATGGAGGACCTGGACCAAACAAACAGAAGCGTGAAGCCAAAAGAAAGTGCAGCCAGGCACGCCAGGAACAGATCACCCGAGAGAGATGAACTTAAAGACACCATACAGAAAATGATGGAGGCCTCCATCAGCAAGGAAGAGCTCCTCGCGAAACTCCGGGACCTTCTAGATAACCACGGAGCAGCGATGAGCCCCCAGGAACAAGACCACGAGGCTGCCAGACCGGTAAGACAAAGATACCCCCTGGCAGGGACCCAGGACCTAAGCAACTCCAGTTTCGCGCCATGCTCCCGGCGGCCATCTTGGGATGGCCACCGACCAATAGGGAGCCAGGATTCAAACCCAATGGCGCGAAATGAAAGAAACCCCAGAACAAAAGGGGGAACAACCAAAAACATCCCAGAAGGGACACACCAAGGCATCTGGAGCTCGCCTGCCGAGCTCGAAGCCAGGAAGACACCTGAGACCCCAGCCACCGCGATAGGCCCTGCACGCGACCCCATCGCGCCAGCCACGCACTGCAGAGACACAACCGCGAGTCGAGGGGGCTACAGGGGGGCCATCGATGACGATACACCCCCCCAGATCCTCCACCCGAGGACCACCCCCCACGAGGACGACCGCAGGGCACCGATTGCGCTCGAGGCCTGCCGATGGCAGAACTCGAACCCAGTACCTGCAGCACCAAATGCAAGAGACCCGAGGGGAAGAGGCCACGCCAGCTACTCACCCCCCATGCGACCTCCGCCAGGCCTCCTCACGCACCCAGGGACCAGCGACCAAGGATCAGGACCTCTCACCACCGTTGCCGCCGCCGCCGCCGCCGCTGCTGCCGTGCCGCCGAATCCCAGAAGTCCTCCACTTATGACCTCCTCACCTCCTCGACTTTCTCCAGCTTCCTACATGGATCCAGATGCCCACCGATGGATGCCTGCCTCCAGGGACGAAGCCGGATACCCTAGGGGTGAGGTAGGACCCCCAACTGGAGGCCTAGGCCGAGGCCTAAGAACAGCAACAGCCAGCTACTCACCCATCGACTACAGGCGCGAAATGGGCTTCGCGCATGCTCAATCGGCTCCTGTAAGAAGAGAAGGAGAGAACATAAATCCAAGTCTGTACAGAGCAACAAACTGCATCCCTAAGCCATATTGTGAGTTCCCTCACCTGAGATACCATGGACAGCAACAGACTGTGAGTAATTTACCACACAGCTCAGCAAATTTACCAACTGACTTTCCCACTCTTAAGTTAGATGGGTCAAACCTCATGCAGTGGAATCACCAACTCCAGGTTTTATTTTTAAAAGAGAATCTGCTGTTTTTAATTGATGACCCACCCACAAAACCTTGGACTTTAGAAACAGATTGTTTACATCACAGGGCTTACTATTTAATCATAGCAAGTATTCCACCAGGCGTATACCCCAGCCTTAGCCATTACCTGACTGTGTCTGAAATACAGCAAAAAATATTTAATCTGTTCTATAGTAAAAGCGCTGCCACCACAGCAAGGATATCTAGGGAATTCCACTCTGCCAGACATAAAGCAGGGACTCCCATGGGTAAACATATACTGAACCTGAATGCCACAAGAACTGAACTGATACAAAGGGGGGAGGACATATCAGAGGAGAGCATGAAGAGCATTGTCATCAACTCCCTGGAGTCCAGCTGGGATAATTTCATAATGCAGCTGGATAGCATAGGCTTAGGCCACCTCACACTAGAGTCACTGACAAACAGGATAATAGCAGAAGATAGCTTAAGGAGGGACCGCTCCATCAGCCGCAGGGACAGCAAGCCAACAAAGAAAGTTGAGTTCCAAACCAGGAACCTAGACTACCCAGAGTGCTTCACCTGTGGTTCCAAGAACCACTATAAACGGGATTGCCCAAAAAACTCAAGGGGAAGGGATCACACCTACCAAAGAGAAAGGGGAGGCAGGAAGCCAGGGCTCCCCGATAGATCCCCATCAGAAAACAGATACAGGTGTAGGGACTCCCCCGACCCAAGGGACAGAAGGGGAAGTAGGGACAGCTCTAGGGAGAGCCGACCAGGATCCATGTATGGGATCGGGGAGAACACACACTCACACCCACAAACTAGAGAAGGAGAAGCATGGCTCATTGATTTGGGAGCCACCAACCACACAACTCATGACAGGAAGATACTGACCTCATTCACAGAGGAAAACTACCACATTAAGGTGGCCAATCAAAACAGGGTCCTAGTAACAGGGAAAGGAAACACGTTCATAGGCGGAATAGGCAAAATAGAGGGGGTATTACTCATACCCGAAATACCCCACAATATTTTAGTGGCGCTTAAACTAAGCAAGGACATGGGCATAGAGACCACCTTCAAAGAGGGAAAAGCCTACATGAGCAGGAACAGGGAAAGCATCGGCAAAATAGTCATTGACGGAGGGCTAACATACCTCCACCTTAAGAAGAATAGCCAGACCCAAGTAATCGCCCAACTGGAGAACACTGAGGATAAAGTCAATGCACATGTCGAGACAGAAGGGGGCAGGGAAGGTGACCCCACCAAAAACAGCACAACACACAGAGAGAAACTATTAATTGGCAAACCCATTCACGATGACTGTGCCCACTTGCTACATAGAAAATTGGGCCATGCCAGCTTCCCAGTCATCCAAAAAATGACAGAATGTACCAGTGACTTGAAAATAAAAAATTGCAAAAACTACTTAGAGTGTTCTGTATGTAAATCATCTAAGTTAAAAACCAAACCCAGACCTAGAAAAGCCACCCGTACCACCAATTCTATCTTCCACCTGGTACATATGGACATTGTGGGCCCCATGAAGCCCTCTATAAAATATAAAAAGAGGTATTTTCTGACAATAGTAGATGACTACAGCCGCTATGGCTTTGTATATACCATTAACCATAAGAACGAGGTATTTCAAAAATTTAAGGAATTTTATAAGAGGGTGGAAACGCAACACAACACAAAGATAAGGCAAATAATGACAGACAGGGGGTCTGAGTTCCTATCAAGGGACTTCTTGAACTGGTCAAAGATGCACGGGATAATACACTACACGACTTCTCCTTTTTCCGCGTTCCAGAATGGAGTCGTAGAGAAAAGGAATGGAGTCCTGCAAACAATGATGAGATGCGCCCTAGAGGATGCGGGGTTAGGGCAGCCATTCTGGGCGGAAGCACTCAATTATTCAAATTATACGCTGAACAGGCTCTGGTCTAGCGTAATAGGGAAAACACCTTATGAGGTGATGTACGACCGAAAGCCAAAAATTACGCACCTACACATATTTGGAGTCACGGCGGATGTGCACATCCCCAGACAACTGAGGCGAAAAGGAGACAAGGTCTCCAAGAGATTAAGGTTCATGGGGTATGAACCAGGCACAAAAGGCTATAGATTCATAGACAGGGACAACAGGTTCATTATATCCAGAACAGCGGTGTTCCACGAGAACGCCAACTGGTCAAAGATACATCTCAACGAGACACTCATCAGACAGGAAGACACAGTCGAATTAAGGGATAAAAGCAAACCCACCACATTAGAAGCAAATACACAAGAGAGACAAAAACCGAAACACCATGAGGTAGCCACCAAGGGGTGGAAGGAAGACCACCCCATCATTAAGGTAGACACAGTCACAGAGAAGGAAGCCAAATACATGCACGGCACCGACACTCGACCCATAAGACTCAACAGAAATAAAATGCCCAAGAGATTTGAAGATTATGTCATGTCCATTCACCCAAATAGAATGACCCCCAACTCATACGAGGATATCATTAGCCTGCCACAGGAAGAGAGAGATAGGTGGGAGCAAGCTATGGAAAAGGAGATGGCTAGCCTACGGGAACTAAACGTGTACACCCCCTCTAAGGTCCCAGCCGACAAGACACTCATAGACACACAATGGGTTTTCAAAATTAAGGAACTCGAAGACAACAAAAACCTCTATAAGGCTAGACTCGTAGCTCAGGGGTTCGCCCAGAGGTATCCAGACGACTACACGGATACCTATTCACCCACAGTTAGGGCGGAAAGTGTCAAAAGCGCCCTAGTAATAGCATCTGTCTTAGGCCTAGAAGTCTACCAATTCAACGTTCAAACTGCATACCTCCATGCGAAGTTAGACAAAGAAATATATGTCAGGGCACTCCCAGGGAAGGGCGCGAAAGAGGGAGTCACCTGGCTACTAAACAAAAGTTTGTATGGCCTAAGACAGTCGGGAAAAAGATGGTATGAGTGCCTAGCCAAAACACTCAGGGACATGGGTTTTACCGCCACATCAGCGGACCTCTGCCTCTTCGCCAAGAGGGAGGGCACATCAGTCGAATACGCACTCATTTACGTAGACGACATCCTGTACATAGGGCAGCACAAGCAAAAATGCGATGAATTCGCCAGAGAACTGGGGAAACACTTCACACTCAAGACCCGAGGGAGAGTCAACAAGTATCTAGGGGTGCAAATCGAGAAAACAGAGAACGGGTTCAAGGTATCACAAAAGGAAAAAATACTAGAACTTATACACAGATGCAACATGAAGGACGCTAAACCATGCGAAACACCTATGCAAACAGACTTCCTGAAACATATGCACGAAGAGGGGGAGTCATTTAAGGACAACACCCTATATAGATCCGTCATTGGATCCCTCCTCTATATTGCCAATTGGACAAGGCCCGATATCAGCTTAGCTGTTAATTTATTATCCAGACATGTCAGTGAACCTAAGGTGTACCACTGGGAAGGGGTAAAGCGAATAATTAAGTACCTGAAACACAGCATAGACGCATACCTATGCCTGGAACCATCCAAATCCAAAGAACCTGTGCTGACCTGCTATGCGGACGCTGACTGGGCGGGGGATACCAAGAGCAGGAAAAGCACCTCCGGTTACATATTCCTCATCAATAACTGCCCGGTGCATTGGTATACCGGTAAACAGAACTTGGTTGCCACATCCACGGCGGAAGCAGAGTACATCTGCCTATCAAAAGCAGCTAACAACTTAGTGTGGTTCGATGACCTGCTCTCTGAAATATGGACCGAGCCAGTCTACCCTAACTATCCACAAGGACAATAAAGCAGCCATAGACATTTCCAACGCAGACGCAGTGGGTCAAAGGTCCAGACATATCGACATCAAGCACAAGCATGTCAGGCAGTTATCGAACGTAGGCTTCATCAGGGCCGTGCATTGTGAAACTTCTGAACAAGTCGCAGAAATTCTGACAAAGCCACTGCCAAGCAGGCAGCACACATATCTGACATCAAAATTAGGGGTGGCTATGCCTTGTACAGAATCAACCCCAAATGTTAGGCATTTAGAGGGGGATTTGTTATGAATAAATGCCTAACTGTGTATACATTAATGCATAGACTGACCCCTCCTCCCTCACCTAGCCCTTCCCATGACCCCTCCTTACTTTGACCCCGCCTTCTCCATATATAAGGCTGTGCACAGGAGTCCAGCAGCAGTTCCAGATGTGTATCTGAAAGAAAGGAGATGGAGTAAATAAATACGTTGAAATTGAAATCTATCGTGTCTGTGATTATTGGGCAAGATCCTTGGAAAAATACTTCACATGGGGAGGTGGGGATGTCATGAAGTTAGGCTGAGAGCCATCAGATCCAGACTCCCCTTGGTGGTGGCCCCTGGTTTAAAGAATGCTCTGCCAGAAGGAGGTCTGGTGTCCCAAGTATTGTGTATAAAAGTTGCAGTGAATTTTGGCTTTTAGGATTGTTTCTGTGAATACGTGACTGCTTGTTCAAGGTCTTAAAATTATTTTTAACATTTTGGGGGGGGGAGTTATGTCCTAATAAATTTTTAAGATACTGCTGACTTTGTTATCTTGCAGGTGTGTTCTGGCACACGTAGAATGGCATTGGGGCTTGATCACATGAATGTGGACATCAACCTCACTTTTTTGATCACTTTTGTTAAATAATCTTGGGTTTCCTTTTTTGGGAAATAGATGAAAAAGACTCATTTCAAAAAGCAGCCAATTAACAAGTGACGTGCATACCTCTTTTATGGATTTTGAATGAAGCACTGCAGACAAAGGCAATAAACTGGAAGAGGAAGGAGCAGCTGTGCATGGAGCTGGAGGAAAGAAAGGACCCTCGGCCTGGGCCAGGAGGCTCCTGGGTGGGGGTGGGACCTGTAAAGCAATCCAACCTGCAGGACGTCCCTTTAATCTGTCTCTGGATCTTGTTTCAAGAGGTCAGACTTTGGGAGGCACTGACAGCTCAGGAGGACACCAGAAATTTTAGGAAGCAACCTTCAAGCTGAGCTGAGAACGCTCCGGCAAGAGGGAGGGCAGAAGCCACAACTGAGGAGGAAGGACCACCCAACAAGCAAAGGGGACCCACTAACCAGGGCAGATCCCCTCCCCAATTCTTCTTCCATCTGCTTGCAGCTCTCCTCCAGGCATGGCACCTTGCGGGCTTCCTGGGAGGAGAACTGGAACAGGGTAGTGGAGCAAGACATGGGGTGGGGGTAAAAGGCAAGAAACTGGAGATCAAATTTTGATGATGTAAAGAAATGCACAAAATACATGAAAATAGAGGCATCCTGCCAGCAGCTTCATTAAGCCAGAGGGCTAAGCTTAGGAGAAGCGATGTGGCGCTCCCATGTAACACCTCTCCTGCGCGAGCTGCATTGGCTCCCGGTGGTCTTCCGGGTGCGCTTTAAGGTGTTGGTTCTCATCTTTAAAGCGCTCCATGGCTTAGGGCCAGGATATTTGTGAGACCGCCTGCTGCTACCCATAACCTCCCACCGGCCAATACAGTCTCACAGAGAGGGCCTCCTCAGGGTGCCGTAGGTCAGGCAATGTCGGCCGGCGGCCCCCAGGGGGAGAGCCTTCTCTGTGGGGGCACCCACCCTGTGGAACGAGCTGCCTCCTGGAATACGACTGATCCCGGACCTCCGGACCTTCCGTAAAGCCCTGAAGACTTATTTATTCCACCAAGCCGGCCTAGCCTAAATGGTTCTTAATTGGGATTTTAAATTTTATGGACTTGGGGGTTTTAAATTGGGAAGCTAATGATTTAATTCTTTTTAATTATCTTAACTTTTATATTTGTATGTTTTTTAATTTTGGCTGTTCACCGCCCTGAGTCCCTTCTGGGAGAAGGGCCGTATACAAATTAAATAAATAAATAAATAAATAAATAAATAAATAAATAAATAATAATAATAATAATAATAATAATAATAATAATAATAATAATAATAATAATAATAATAATAATAATAATAATAATAATAAAAATAAAAATAAAAATAAAAATAAAAATAAAAATAAAAAAAAATAGAAGAGGGGAGAAGAGGACCCGGGTAACCACAGCTGAATGATAGCTTGGCATCAGTGCCAGCAAAACTCTGGCAGAGATTGCTCCCTCCCTCTGTGGAGCAAAGTGCGCGTAGGGGGGAAGGCGGGGTGTTCTCTACTCCATTAGCCACTTCCAGAATCCCACAACCCCACTGGAGGCCCAGGCTAGTTGGCCTTTTGGAAGGCAAAAAGGATGGGTGCGGATCTCACCTCAGGGGGCACGATGTTCCAGCGGATGGGAGCCATGGCAGAAATGGAGCCTGACTGACAGGGTCTACAGCATGTCCCTTCTGCCGGCATGGATGGGGAGAGCTTCTAGCACGGACGATATTCCCTAATTGGGTCATGAAACATCTACATGAGAACCACCAAGCTCAGAGAGCACCAAGGAACGCACAGTTTGACCCTGAGCCAAAGAGGCCCTTATGACCTCTTTGATTGGTAATAAGAGCATCTGAAGAGGCTGCTCAGGGGACAGGACGCTTCTTGGTTGCTGGGGCTCAAATGGAGGCTGGCCGGCCCCGAAGGCCCCATTGGCCTTCTGGAAGACCTTAAAAATGGTCTCTTCTCTGGGAATTTAAGGCCAAGATGTGAGCACAGAAAAGAGCATTTTGTTCTTCATGGTTTAACAGTTTTGGTGAGGAGTTGTTTATTTTTCTCATGTGTCTTTTATTGAGATTTTTAGGTGTTTTTTTTTACTGTTTTTATATGTGCATTTGAGTTTTATGCTATGTTAGCTGCCCAGAATTAATTAAGATGTTGAAGGAAGACTGGCAAAAACCCAGAGCCTGGAAGCTCCTTTTCTAATTGACCAATTTGATTAAAAGGCAGAAACTTTCCTGCGCTGATGGACTGCAGGGCGGATTCTTGATCAGATCTTACGTTCTGTGCTATTTTCCTTCTTTCATTCATTTTTCTAAGCCTCTTAAAAATGTCACTCACCTGCCAAAGTTTAAGCTCATGTGCCAGCAGAACCCTCGCCTGCATACGGTAACTCTCCATTTGACAATCTGCTTAGTTGTTTTTATAAAGAAACCAGCTATTCTTGCTGAAGGCAGCACTCAATGGAAGGCTGTTTCTTTGCTGAAATCTCATCCGAAATCCACAGGGATTAGACACGGCCTGAAAAACTCAAGTTGCTCACCTTCAAGGTGACTTTCAAGACTTTCTTTCCAGAAAGAAGGAACTGGTGAGGTCATCCAAGTGTGCACTTACAATGTCTCCAAAATCCCCAGAGGTGAAACAGGGACACAGAGAGGCTAGAAGTTACCAGGAGAACCTCGTTGCTCCTTGAAACTCCTGCTTCTCCTCACTGGTTTCCACCAACAGACCTCCAGGGGAAGTCTTTGTCCTCCAGGTCCACATCCAACCAGCTGACAAAATGGTGGTGGGTTCCTGGCTGGGGCAGCCCCCTAAAAGCTCATTGGGTCAGTGAAGAGAGAGACGTTTGTCCCCTGCCCAGCCTGACTCTCCACAGGCAAAGACTGGCATCCCCCCTTCCTGGCGGCCAGGACCTTGAGAGGTAAAAGAAGGAACCCTGAGAGGATGGGCACGGGGTGGAAGGCAGGAAGGAGGCAAGCTCTGCGCAAGGGGAGAACCGAGGAACGGGGAAGTGAGTTAAGCATAATCCCGCCCCATCCCGGCTGGATCTTGGGAGGGCAGAGCGGGCTTTGTTCCTGGGCCAGCAGTGTCATGTTGGGGTGTGTTGCAATATTTTCAGGATCAGACTCAATAAGATTAGCAAGAGTTAAAGGTTTAACTATATATTCTTTTATTTACAATAGGCATTCTATATTCACTGAATATTCACAGATAGAAGCAAGGGAAAGGGTGTAGGTAGCTCCTTATATATACAATGGGTGGAGCTATATGTGGGAGTGGTGAATTATGAATACATTAAGAAGTGAAGAATAAGTTAACCCCTGATACCCTGTTTGTACACTATTTACACATTAGAGAATAAGGCATTTACATCTGACAAATCCCCCTCTAAATGCCGATTCGTTATACAGCACCAGTTACACTCAGATTCAGGACAATATAAAACATACAACTTAGAGGTTAAATATTTGTGCTGCTTAGAAGGTAAAGGCTTTGTCAATATATCAGCTAATTGTTCTGAAGTATCGCAATGCACTGCTTTAATAAATCCATCCTGAGATAATTGTCTCACATGTTTAAATTTTATATCTATATGTCTGGACCTTTGTCCAATGGCATCAGATCTAGATATTTCAATGGCTGCTTTATTGTCTTCATGCATAACAAAAGGCAAAGCAGGTTTTTTCTAAACATCTGAAATTAAATCATTAAACCATACAAGGTTATTTGCGGCTTTGGATAAACAAACATATTCCGCTTCAGTCGTTGAAGTGGCCACTAGTTCTTGTTTACCAGTGTACCAGTAAACTGGACAGTCATTTAAGAGAAATACATAACCAGATGTACTTTTTCTGCATGAGATGTCTCCAGCCCAGTCTGCATCTGCATAACACGTAAGCTTTGGTTCTTTATTATCATTAGGTTCTAACATTAAACAAAAGTCTAGTGTACTTTTTAGATATCTTAAAATTCTTTTAACAGCTTCCCAGTGATACATTGTTGGTTTGCTGACATGCCTGGATAATAAATTGAGTGGTAAAGCGATATCTGGTCTAGTCCAATTAGATATATAAAGGAGTGAACCTATGATTGATCTATAAAATGTGTTGTCCTTGAATTCGGGAGAAGATTCATCAGTATTTCTTAGAAAGTCAGTTTGCATAGGAGTATCACAAGGTTTGGCATTGTTTAAATTGCATTTATTTAAAAGTTCTATGATCTTATCTCTCTGGGTAAGTTTGAATCCCCTTTTAGTCTTATTAATTTGGACACCAAGGTATTTGTTTACCTTGCCTAAAGATTTCAACGAGAAATGCTCATTTAGTTTAGTTACAAAAGTTTCTCTTCTCTCTTTATGTTTTCCTATGTATAAAATGTCATCCACATAAATCAATACAAATTCAATGTAATCATCACCCCTCTTGACAAAGAAACAATTATCAGCAGTGGTAGCGTTGAAGTCCATGGTCTTAAGTACTTTTACTAAACAATCATACCACCGTTTACCAGATTGTTTTAGCCCGTATAAACTCTTGTTTAACAACCAAGTCTCATTTCTGTTTGTGTATTGACTGTGAGGTGCTCTTACGTATATTTCCTTATCTAGTTTTGCGTGTAGGTACGCAGTCTGTATGTCATATTGGAATACATCAAGATTGAGTGCTGATGCTACCACTAGAGCTGTTTTGACACTCTCTGTTCTTACAGTGGGGGAATATGTGTCAGTATAGTCCTCCGGATATTTCTGTGCATAACCCTGTGCAACTAATCTAGCTTTGTATAGAGTATTGCCTCCCTCTAAATTCTTAATTTTATATATCCACCTGGTACCAATAATTGTTTTATCTTTAGGTGCAATTGCAGGTGTAAATACATTTAATCCTTGTAAACTTTCCATCTCTTTCTTCATTGCTAATTCCCATTTTTCTTTTTCTTCGCGAGGAAGTTTTAGCACTTCCTCATATGTATTAGGTGTTGTTGGTTCACCATCTATATGCATTACATAATCTTTATATTTATTTGGCATTTGATTTCTGGTGTTTCTAATGATTTTTTCGGGTTTACTATCGTTATCATGCAAATATCTTGCTTCCTTTTTTGTTAGTGTGTCTGTCTTTATTTTGTGTTGGCTATTTGTCCAAGTCTTGGTTTTGTTTTTATATTTGTTGATATTTTGCTTTTCTATAGTCCTTTTCTCGTGAGATTTTGTATCTTTATATTTATTTGGGAATATTTCATTAAGATGTAATTTAGACCAGTTGGCTTGTTCATGGAACACAGCTGTTCTGGAGACTATAAATTTGTTATTACTGTCAATGAATCTGTACCCTTTAGTGCCAGTCTCATATCCCATAAATCTGAGTCTTCTGGATACATTTTCTCCCTTTCTTCTTAATTGTTTAGGTATGTGTACGTCTGCTGTGACTCCAAATATATGCATGTGTGCTAATTTTGGTTTTCTATTATACATCACTTCATATGGTGTCTTATTTACAATGCTGGACCATGTTCTATTTTGTGTGTAATTTGAATAATGTAAGGCTTCTGACCAGAATTGTTTGCTTAAACCAGCATCTTCCAATGTGCATCTAATCATGGTTTGTAATGTGGAATTTTTCCTCTCTACAATCCTGTTTTGGAACGCAGAAAATGGACTAGATGTGTAATGTAACATTCCTTTGTCTTTTAACCATTGGGAGAATTCTTTAGACATGAATTCGCATCCTCTATCTGTCATAATTTGTTTTATTTTGATGTTGTGTTGTGTTTCTATGCGTTTGTAAAATTCTTTAAATTTTTGAAATGTTTCATCTTTGTGTTTTAATGTATAAACAAATCCATAGCGGCTATAATCGTCCACTATTGTCAGGAAGTAACGTTTTCTATAAGTGATTGATGGAGTTAATGGACCAACTAAGTCCATGTGTACTAAATCAAAAATTTTGTTAGTTGATCTAGTAGATTTTCTTGGCCTGGGACTAGTTTTTAGTTTTGTAGATTTACATACTGAGCATTCCAGATAATTTTCACAATTTTTTATTTTAACACCTTCTGCGTGTTCAGTCATTTTTTGTACTACAGGAAAACTGGCATGTCCTAACTTCCTATGTAAGATGTGAGCACACTCATCATGAATTGGTTTACCTATTTTTGGCTTTTTATCATTGTGTGCATCTGTGTGATCATGAGATATTTTACATTCATCATTGTCACTGTTGCTAACATTCTCATCATCTATTTCAATACAATCTTCCATATTTGAATCAATGTTATGTAACCATTTTTCTTTTGTTATCAGATAAGGTAGGCCTCCTTTAATCATCACAGTGCCTATATTTATTTTATTCTTTTCCAAAGTTGCCTTTCCTTTTGAAAAGACAATGTTAATGTCAGAATCTCTGCTTAGTTTTATGGCACTTAATATGTTATGAGGTATTTCAGGTATTAGTAATACCCCCTCTATTTTTCCTAGACCAGGCAAGGTTACATTTCCTCTACCTAATACTTGAACCTTTTCTTGGTTAGCTACCTTAATTACAAATTTATCTTCTGCAAATGAAGACAATATATTTTTGTTATTAGTGGTGTGATTGGTTGCTCCAGAATCAATAAGCCAATTATTGTTCTCACTTTGCTGTGTGTTAGTGTTGTCTTGTTTATTTAACCCATTCAGTGAACCAGATTTTCTATCCTTTGAATTGTCTCTGCCCCCTCTGTTCTCTCTGTGATTTGGTGGGCTCCTATATCTATGCCTTTCTATGGAAGGCTGTCTATAATCGTATCTGTTTCTGTATTCTGATCTATATCTTTCTTTTAAAAATTTTGGGCAATCTCTTCTATTGTGTTCCCTGGATCCACAATTATGACATTTAAATGTTCCACTATATTTTTCTTGGAAAGCTACTTTCCTATATGGTTTGTGTTCTGTGTGATTGTTAGAACGATTCCTTCTTGAATTATCTTCTGTTATCAATTTGTTGGACAGACTTTCTATGGATAAATATCCTAGATTGATTGTGTCTAAATGTGACATAAAATTGTCCCATGATGGATCAAGTGAGTTGATAATAACACTTTTCATTGTTTGGTCTGAAATCACCTTCCCCCTCAAATGCAGTTCAGCTCTTATTTTGTTCAAAGATATTAAATGCTCACTTATGGAAACCCCTGGTTTTACCCTAGACGAAAAGAAATCTTTAGATATCCTTGTGGTGGTAGCTACACTGTCACTGTGAAACAAATTAAACATGCATTGAATAATTTCTGAAACAGTCAAATTTGGCTTAATGCTGTGATACATTGCAGGAGACACACTAGATATTATTAAGAAAAAAGCTCTATGGTGTAAACAATCTATTTTTAGAGTCCAAGGTCTTTTTGGGGGACTAGTGATAAAAAACAGTAAGTTTTCCTTCATAAAGACAACCTGGAGCTGTTGATACCATTCTTGTAAATTAATGCCATCAACCCTTAGTTTTGGGAAGTCACTGGGTAAATTTCCGACATTATTGGGTCCATTACTTACAACCTGAGGTAGTCCGTGGTCTCGTAAATGCAGAAAATTGCAAAACGGCGTGGGGATGCTCGCTACGAGTCTGCATGGTCTTCTCTCCAGTTCATGTCTTCCCGGACCGTCTGCGTAGTTTCGCGCATGCGCGTTGTCCATTTCTTCTTCGGCGTCGTCGTGGAAGGTTCTCCCCATTGCGGCTTGCTCGCTCTGCTCCTCTTCAGACGAGTCGGTCTCTGGTTCGACTTTGGGAGTCCTGACGACGGTGGCTGCTCTTCCTCTTCTATTGAGGGCATTGGTGCTTGCTTCGGTCTGCGGCGTAGGGCGGTATCGGCAGGGCTCTCTGGGTTCGGGCGTCAGCGCTCTCGTAGTCAGGATGGGAGCGGGCAGGTCTTGAGGCATTGGCTTGCTCGCTCGTTTCTTCGGCATCTTTTTAGTAATTTTCAGGTTTGGCCCAAATGCAGCAAAGAGCGTTTTCATTGCTGATTTTATTTGGTGTTTTGTTGAATCGTCCTCACTTTCTGGTTCTGATTCTTCTGAGGTGTTTGAATCTTCTTTTTCGTTTTCGTTGTCTGATAACGTTTTTCGCGCCAGAAATTTTGAATTGAGCTTGCTGATTGGCTCTGCTTCGCTCATCTTGGAGGCCTGTTGAAACCAAGATGGCTGCCATTCAAATTTTCGCGCGGGATCACCGTTTTTCTTCTTTGTAATGATTTTCTCCGCAATCATATCACTCACTATTTTTGGGTCTTTAGGTTTTTCATTAGTGATGTTTTTCTCTCTCGCTGCTCCGCTGTTCTTCAGCATATCTTGGAGGTTCGCGATGAGGCTTTCATCATTCTTCTGGCTTTTTAATAGTTTTAATATCTCTGACCTGAGTTCGTTATTCTCTATTTCGATTTCCTCCTGGTCATCAATTATTTCTTCGTCTTCAGTGGTGTATTCTTCGGACTCTCTCGAAATTGCGTTTGTGGATTCGTTGATTATTTCTTGTTCCGTTTCCATTTCTTTGCTGTAGGCCCTGGTGTTGGGCCTATCTTTCTTAGACATTTTTAAGTTTTTTATTGAGTCAATTAACCATCCTCTGCTACCAGCTTGTTGCAATATTTTCAGGATCAGACTCAATAAGATTAGCAAGAGTTAAAGGTTTAACTATATATTCTTTTATTTACAATAGGCATTCTATATTCACTGAATATTCACAGATAGAAGCAAGGGAAAGGGTGTAGGTAGCTCCTTATATATACAATGGGTGGAGCTATATGTGGGAGTGGTGAATTATGAATACATTAAGAAGTGAAGAATAAGTTAACCCCTGATACCCTGTTTGTACACTATTTACACATTAGAGAATAAGGCATTTACATCTGACAGGGTGTTTGCCAGCCTCGGCCTCTGTGCCAACGGAGCAGCCTCTCCTGGCCTCAGTTGCAGCACAGCAGCTTCTTCCTGAGAAAAATGGGTCACCTATTCAGGTGGGGTCGGTGCAAGTGCCCCCTCCCACCCTGTTTTGCAGAGGATATCTTTGTGCCTTCTCAGCACTTTCTTTGTAACTTCTTTCTTATTGTGGGAGCAACGAACTGACCGCCGAGAGACCCTGCAGCCCAAAGGCCCAACAGATGGCACCGAGCACAACTCACCCACCTCACCCCACTGACATCCTACCTTCGTTTAGCTACTCAATGCATCTATTGAAAAGAGCAGAAACTCGCTGAAGCTTCTGCCATTTTTAATGACATTTGTGAGTTGGAAACGGGACTCCCAGACCCCTCCTGGTCTTTAGCCACAATGGACTATCCCTCCTCTCCTCCTACACAGCCCTTTGGCTCTAGAATGCTGTACTGGGCAAGTCACCCAGGGGGTCAGAAGGGGTCAGGGAGCCCCGAAACGCTGGGTTTCCCTTTGCTCTGGCAGGGAGAGAGAGACCGGGAAGGACCCCGTATCTGCAGCAGCTTTGTAGACTAGTTTGACGGAGAGATCAGCTCACAAGCCAACATGCACACAGTAAAACTCCTTTTTCAGGGCCAGTCCTTGAGTGTGTCTGTTCTGCATCTCAGCTTCACAAGTCCAGATGGTCACAGATGGCAGCCCAGAGACACAAAGGCCTCCAACACTTTGCTGCCAGCTAATAGTCAATAGGACAACCAGGCAAATGCATTCTGAGACAATTACAGGTAGGTTTTGATTTATGACCATAATGGCGCCTACCCATCATGGATGTAAGTTATGAAGGACCTAAAACTGTTCGTTAACATGTCCAACCTGATATGGTTGCCTTTTTCTTGGCAGTCATTAAGCAAATCACCCCAGTTCTTAAGCAAATCTGTAGTTGTAAAATGAACCATTGGTTCGTTATGGGCACATTTGGCCAAACTCCTGATGTCAAGTGCTAGTTTTCAATAAAAACCAGATCATGGGGTGGGCAACCATTGGAACTTCGAATTTGGGCCGTAAGTAGCCCCAAGATAAGTCTGGCATAACTTTGAACCAGTTGCTAAGCAACCAGTTGCAGGTCGAGGATTATCTGTAAATGGATCTACCCAAGGATGCTCCAGTGCTTAACATGTGCCTTCCCCAGCAAAACCCCGGAACGCAAACACAGCGAGTTAACACAACTCAAACCAGTCATGGCATATGTGGAAAAGCAGGGTATGCTGTGGGTTCCATCAATCAGGGATACACATCTGGTGGGACCATGAAAAAGGGCCTTCTCAGTGGTGGCCCCTTCTCTCTGGAACATTATTTCCCCCGGAGGTATGGCTGGTCCCTAGACTGTTGTTTTTCCAAGGGGCCCTGAAGACGTGGTTTTGTCCAGGGGCTCAGGGGCCCCGGGGCCCCAACTGGAGAAAGGAGCCCATCTGATTGATCTGATTGTGTTACTGCTGCTGCTGTGTATGTGTGTGTGTATAATTTTTATATTGTGGGTTTTTCATATTGTAAGCTGCCCTGTGTATGAATTTGGTGGCCATATAAATTTGTTTAATAAATAAACATTTCTTTATTTGAAGGTTGTGAGCAACCCAGGATCAATTAGAGTCCAGTGGCACACCACTAGCTGTGTAGATGAGCCCTGGACAACTGTTCTTTGCACAACTAATGCAACTGAGTCCATGCCTTACGTCAAGGCCACTCCGTGTAAATTGTTCTCCTTCTTTGGATCTGGACACACTGCTGAGAGAAATCAAAATAATTCAAAAGTGAAATCAAAAGAATCATTCAAAATCCTTCTGGTCCTACTGAAGTTTTGATGAGGTTCATATTTGCATGTCAAAGTCTACCAGGTTTATATCCTTATAAATTTAATCCGATTAGAAGCTTAAAGTCCACCGATATGAAACTAGCCATGTCATTATTTGCTACAGAACCAAAGAATGATAGAAGGCGGAGCTGCAACCAACTTTGGCCCAGAGCCCAAAGGTATTTATTTATTTTCATTTATGTATCAAATTTGGAGACCACCCATCTCGTTCACAGGAATCCATTCCACTCCTGCAGGGCCCCCTGATGGAGAGCCTGCTCCCTTCTTAAATCCACTTCCACGTAAGGGGAGCCTCTTGCTCCTTCTCCCATCTGCCCTGCCTTCTCTTAAAGCCACCCAGCGTCATGTGACAGTGAGATGGGCAGCATATAAATTTAATTAATGAATAAATAGAGATCTCCATCATGTAGTTTTCCCTTCTCCCAGACTGCCAACTACTGCACTTCAGCTTTTTCTACCAAGCACTACATCGCTCCGGCTGCTCACCTCTGACCAGGTGTTTCTCCACCTTGGCGGCTTTAAGATGGGCGGACTTGCCCACGCTGGTTGGGGAATTCTGGGAATTGAGATTCACCCATTTTAAAGCTCCCAAGATGGAGAAACTGCTACTCCGAAACCTTCCCCAGTTGGTCAATGATCCTCCTGAGACGTGGCTGTCAGAACTTGATGATTTATTTATTGCTGAGCTTATCAAAATACTTATCACATAGACATACTTGAGTGTTAGGAAAAAGGCTGCGTTGCTAATTGGTGCTGCCTTTTCCATCCAGTGAGCCAAGGGCCCCTTTGGCTCCAAAGGGCAGGCCCGACTTCCACCCCATGGCCTGAGGCTGGGGGTTCAGCATCAGCAGATGGGGGGGCTTTGCAGAGGCCCCTGGAGGTGGCTCTTCTGCATCCTTGTGGGGTACCTCTGTTTCTCCGGCCCCTTGAGGCAAAGGCGCTCAGCCTGCAGCGGGTTTTCTCTTGCGTCTGCCATCACTTTGCTTCCCACAGAAAGTGCATTAAGGAAGGGAAGAGCGAACAATTATGCCACGTCCTTAATTGGCAGCATTAGGAAGATTCTTCTGTCTGAAAGCAGCTGAAAAAAGCAGTACGGAAACAGTTGGCAGCCTTGCATTTTCTGTGCCAAGGGATTTTGCCAAGAAACTGGTTCTTCCCAGCATCAGTTTCCCAGGTGGCACCAGACAGGCCACGTTCCCGACCAAGAGGATCATTTCCCCAGCACTCGACAGCCAATGGCCTCCTTTACACAACCTGTGAATCATGTGTGCTGGTACTCCCCAGACACTCCCCCCTCTCCAAATTTCTTCCGGTTTCTGCCCAAATAAATGACAGTTCTTGACTAGATGAAGGTTCAGCAGGCCAAAGGTTCCTGAATAGGGGTGGGGGAGCCTGCCTGTTCTCAATGGGGCTGCCTTCCAGAAGGGGCTGATGATTCTGGAGGGGCACCTGGAGCTCTTGTGGGAGGCATTCTGTTCAGTGGGGGGTCAACTTTCCCAAAGGACAATGTCGCCCCCCCACCCCCGGAGTTCATCCCCTGAAAACCTCTTGCTGAGATGGCAGTGCTGGGGCTGCGGCTGCCCTCCTTCTCGGCCAAGAAGGATTCTCTCGTCTGCAGCAGAGGTGGGACTGCTGGCCAAGCATCTGCTGCCTCCCTTTAGCCATTCTTTCAGATGGAGCTACAGGCAGAACTTCTCTCCATCATGGTTCTTTTGCAACTGCTAAGATCTGCAGAAGAGCCCTCAGCACAATCTCACCTGGAGGGGCCCTCCCTTTAAAAGTCCTCTTGCAAAAGCCTGAAGATCAGGCCATGTGGGTGTGCGTGTGAGAGAGGGAGAGAGAGAGAGAGAGAGAGAGAGGGAGAGATTTGCTTTGATTTTAAATGTTGGCTTTCAACCAATTAATTGCGATGTAATCTGTCTTGTATTTTAAACTGTTTACTCTGTTCTTTTATACTGTTTTCAGTTGTTATCAATAAAGGAAGCAGTTGGTTACTTACATGAATCAATAAAACTATTTTGTAACTGGGAAAGTGTTAGACCTTTCTGAGCCTCTGCTCAGAAAACACTGGATAATTTATTGCATGCCTTTCTGTCCTGCCACTCTTCCAGGTAGGTAAGCCCCATAGATCTCTCCCCCCCCCTCCCACTCACAGCCACCTTGTAAGGTAGATTCAGTTGATAGTGACTGGCTGAATTAGAATTTGAAACAGGTCTCTCAGATAGGACTAAATCCAGTATTAGGCACACTTTTGTTGATGGCAAATAATCAGGAAGGGCCCTGAAGCCCCTTTTCTGACCAAGCAGTTTCACTGAGGGACTAGACTGGTGAAGGCTAGATTGACGTAGGACGGATGGCAATTAGAATAAAATAGAACAGAATTTTTTATTGGCCAAGTGTGATTGGACACGCAAGGAATTTGTCTTGGTGCATAGGCTCTCAGTGTACATAAAAGAAAAGATACATTCGTCAAGAATCATAAGGCACAACACTTAATGATAGTCATAGGGAAACAGTCAATATAAATCTTAAGGATACCAGCAACAAGGTTACAGTCATACAGTCATAAGTGGGAGGAGATGGGTGATAGGAACGATGAGAAGATTAATAGTAATGCAGACTTAGTGTATAGTTTGACAGTATTGAGGGAATTATTTGTTTAGCAGAGCGATGACATTCGGGAAAAAACTGTTCTTGTGTCTAGTTGTTCTGGTGTGCAATTGATACGCAATATCAACCTAGCTCACAAAATCCTCTGCTTTTTAATAAAATTGGTTGCTTGGAAAAAGCGCTACTGTTCTGAAGCTACCTTGGTGCTTCTCCAACGGTTTCCTTCTTCCTGAGTGATGAACGTTTTAGTGGCATGCCCTGTTGCAAAAATCACATGCTTGCACCAAACACGTTACCCGTGCCTCGTGCCAACAAACGGAGGAAGTGAAATGGTTCAGTGGGGAAATGAAATAATTCACCCTGCCATCATCCTGAAGAAGAGCATCTGTGCCTCCGTTGACTCACCCCTTGGGGTGCTCTGCCTCCTGCAGAGTCATTGCAGAAATGCAGGCTGTTGCTCCGTTGAGTTTTCTCAGCCACGTTCCTGCCCTCCCGAGAGGAGGACAATGAAGTTGAAATTTCACAAATGGGTCCTTAGCCCTCCAACAAGACAAAGGTTTGACTACTCTGGAATGGGAAAATGTTCCCAAAGAGCCAGAGGCGCCTTTGGCCTAAAGGGTCTTCTTTGAGGATCTTTGTGGGTTGTTCTGTTACATTAATGACTTGGAATCTGGACTTCTTATGAACACAGACCTGGAAGGAGTCCCTTAGGATCTGCTCCATCCACCACCTGAGTTAAGCCACGCTAGCTTTTTTCTTCTCTCCTCCAGTGGTGGATTAACCATTAAGCGGACTAAGCACCTGTTTAGGGCGCCAGGCCCAAAGGGGGCACCACAAAGTTGAGAAAGAAAAAAAAACAACCAATGAAGATTTGTAAAAAACAAAGGAGGGGGGCACCAAGATTTATGGTTAAGGCTCACCAGTGAGCCTTAATCCGCCGCTGCTCTCCTCCTTCACTAAGCTGCTGGTTTATGATTTCCTTTTCCTTTTGAATTTCTGAAGAGACTCTTTGTGTTGCCCTGAGCATCCTTCATTAATCTCGGTTTATTTTAGCTTTCCTGGCACTCCTTCTGCAAAGGCAGGCGTTTCTCTTCATATTTCTGGGGTGACCTCCTTCCACTTGCCACAGGAGTCCTTTTCACAAAGCCTTTTGTGCAGCCAAGTTGGCTTCTGCTGTCTTTCTCTCCCTCCCCCCCACGTCCCCTCCCCCGTCATTTTAAGTCTTCAAAATTATCTTTTTAGGACTCTTTGGAGAAGCTCCTCCCCCCTCCCAGAACTCAACTCTACAAGTTCCTGTCTTGGAATTAATCTGAGCGGTTGGCACGTGAGACCTATCTGACATTCAGAATCCAGGAAATTAAATTTTTATTGTGTCTCCTCTGAATTATGTTCCTGCTCTTCTCCTGTGTTGACAAAGAATCTTTGCAGATGTTTTGTCTCCCCTCCCTCCAAGCCAGCTCTGTATCCCTAGCAACTTTCTACATGACACGTCATCCAGTCCCCATGGCAACCATTGCTTGGGCAATGACATCATGGTATTACTAGGGCTCTGTGCCCTGAAAGTCAAGAGGAAAGTACTCAGAAGCAAGGGCTGATGGAGCACATGAAAACAGGGAAGCAGATCTAAGCATGAGAACCCATCTCACACCAAAGTTTAGAAGGTAGCCAGGCCAAGACAGTACTGGCAGAATGGAGAAGCCTCCTGAAGCCCTGCTGAGCAGCCTAACAAGTGCCTCAGATCCATGATGGTTTCTTTTTCTGTAATGAACTCTACATGGACACAGACCCCTCCACCAAGCACCAAATTAAGTGCTTCTGGATGTTAGCTTTTCATTAAAACCCTGAAAGGTGAGGCATTAGATTGACTGTATGCATGAATCCCCATATGCAAACACAACAGAAGGATTTATGGCTCCTTCTGGATGTTGGTGTTCAAAGCTGTCCTAGAAAGCCATTTTCTGGATGTCTTCCGGCAGCCATTTCAGTTTTCCTCTCCCATAGCCAGAGGTGGGTTTCAGCAGGTTCTGACCAGTTCTGGAGAACCGGTAGCGGACATTTTGAGTAGTTCGGAGAACCAGTAGTAAAAATTCTAACTGGCCCCGCCCCCATCTATTCTCTGCCCCCCAAGTCCCAACTGATCGGGAGGAAATGGGGATTTTGCAGTAACCTTCCCCTGGATTGGGGTGGGAATGGAGATTTTACAGTATCCTTCCCCTGCCACGCCCACCAAGCCACGCCCACCAAGCCATGCCACGCCCACCAAGCCACACCCACGGAACCGGAAGTAAAAAAATTTGAAACCCACAATGGGAAAACATGTGGATGACTATGAATTATAACTTAAAAGATTTTTTAAATAAAATGATATAGATATTTAATACCTAAGCAATTGTCAAAGATGCATAAAGGTATTTCAAACATATGTTGGAAATGTAAAGAAGAAACTTTACCATCTTTGGTGGACTTGTGACAAATTGAAGAAATACTGGGGTAAGATTCATATTTTAATACAAACAATCCTCAAAATGAAAATAGAACTGAACAAGTGAGCGGACAAGGAACTTGGGAAAAAAGTCAGGAACTTTGTTGTTGTATATGCCGATCACAGTGAGAGTGGAAAGATATGCTAACTTCCCCAATGGAAGAATGGCTGGAAAAACTGATTGTCCAGGTTCCAAGTTACACCCACAACGAAAGAAGACCCTGAGGCTAGGAATTCCTCAAAGTTCCATTTTATTAGTGATGTCATACTGGCACCATCTGGGAAAACCCGAATCAGAAAGCTTCCAGGTTTTCCCCACCCAAGTGAAAGTCCAAGTCCCTTCCCCTGCACCCACATGTCCATCACATGGTCCAATCAATGCACCGTCCCGACTGGAGATGCCTCCCAGCCACACCCCTCCAGGTGCAGGGCAGAGTGACCTTGACTCTCGGAGAAAGGAATGTTATTATGACTATATATCTCCTCATGTGAGGATGATGGATCTAACCCAATAACTCATAAAACACACGTATATCTTCTTTTAATTTCTTTATTGCAGGCCCGAAATGGTCCTAGGCCCATTCAGTTGATAACCACTGACCTTTGTCTCTCTCTTACAGGTACACATCTGGAACTGCTGGATGGCCTTGTGGTGGGACCTCTTATACCCAGGGGGAGGAGTCAGAGGTAAGGTGGAATGATGGGATATGTGGTTATGTTAACCCTTACAGGACTATGAGGGGATGTGATACGAATGGGTTAGACATTTAACTTGACAAAAATCCCTCTAAATGTCTAACTGATGGTAGGTACATGGTATTTACATACACACGTTACATGCGCAAGGTTACATGATTTACATATAGACACATATTTTTGACGTGAGGTACGCGTGTTGTTTGTGAGGTAAAGGTTTGGTAAGTATATCAGTGGTTTGCTCTTCAGTGTCACAGTGTATGGCCTTAATAAAACCAATCTCTGAGAATTGTCTAACATGTTTACACTTAATGTCAATGTGCCTTGATCTCTGTCCCACGATATCGGCCTTTGATATTTCTATGGCTGCTTTATTATGTTGGCTGGCGACACCCAGGGGGAGGGCCTTCTCTGTGGGAGCCCCAGCCCTGTGGAATGAACTGCCCCCGGAAATACGTAAGATCTCCGACCTCCGGGTGTTTCGCTGCGCACTGAAGACCCTGTTGTTCCGCCAGGCCGGGCTATCAACATAATAATTTTAAATTGGGGTATTTTAAATTTCTGGGGTTTTAAATTGAGCCAAATTTATTTAATCATTTTAAATTTTTAATCATTGTTGTGTTTTGTGTTTTTAAATTGGCTGTACACCGCCCTGAGTCCTTCGGGAGAAGGGCGGTATAGAAATAAAATTATTATTATTATTATTATTATTATTATTATTATTATTATTATTATTATTATTATTATTATTATTATTATTATTATTATTATTATTAATTATTATTATTATTATTATTATTATTATTATTATTATTATTATTATTATTATTATTATTATTATCCTCATGGATAATTATTGGGTATGATGGTTCAGTCCAAATATCACTGAGTAAGTCATCAAACCATATTAGGTTATTTGCGGCTTTAGACACAAGCAGACGAATTCTGCCTCAGTGGTAGAGGTGGCTACTAGTTTTTGTTTTCCTGTGTACCAATGTATAGGGCTGTTGTTGAGGAAAAATACGTATCCAGAAGTGCTTTTCCTACTTTTGATATCTCCCGCCCAGTCAGCGTCTGCATAACAGATTAACTTTGGTTTCATGGATAGGTCTGGTTCAAGGCATAAGTGGGCATTAATACTGTATTTTAGGTACCTGAGTAACCTTTTGATGGCATCCCAGTGTAGAGTTGTAGGCTTACTCACATGTCTAGATAGTAGGTTGACAGCTAAAGCGATGTCTGGTCTTGTCCAATCAGCTATGTACAGTAGTGACCCTATGGTTAAGGTGACCAGACGTCCTGCTTTTGGCGGGATAGTCCCGATTTTTAGCAATTTGTCCCGCATTTTAAAAAAGTCCCGATTTTTCATTCCGCCTCCTGAGTCCCAGCTGATGGCTAGAGGGAAAAAAACTGTTTAAACTCTTGCCGCGGGGCTTCAAAAGGCCGCCCTACAACTGATCAGTGTTAAAAGAAAACAAATGAGTAGACCGATGCCTGCAAAAATAGAAAAAAAGCCCCTTACAGCTTCCGCATAGGTTAATTAGCACAAGTTGATTAGCTCGGCTTCCCCACTCTCAGCTGATTTGCTCTCAGCTGTTTTGCGCAGGGCTCTGTTCTGTTGCTAGCTGCAAAGAGTTCCTGGAGCAGATTTTTTTTCCCCTAGCTATGCTGAAAAAGCGAAAGTGAAAGTAAAGCAAGGTCTTTGCTGCAACGTGACAAAATGAGGTAGAGAGAGATTTCTTTTTCTTTTTCCTCACCAAAAAAAGGTAGATGCAAAACTGCAAACAATGGGAAATTTAGGGCAAAAGAGGAGAGTTCAAGATTTTAAAACACAAAAGAAAAAAAACTCTATTTAACTAGGGAATTGTAATAATTGAGATACTATTAATTGTATATTGTGTTGAAAGCAGAAATGGTTAAGTTGTGGTTTGGAGGAATATATGGAGGAAATTATTTGGTTTATTATTATTGGTAAATATAATTAATTGATTTGTAAGAAATTGGATTGCATGGAAATAATTGGAATATTCACGTTCATATTGATTAATATACAAAAAAGATAGTTATATAACTAATTGATTTGTATTAAAATGTTGAATTTGTATTAAACAACTGTATTACATAATTACATAATTAACCAATGTGAGGATGGATATAAAAATAGATGACAATGGGAAGGGGTATAATATAGAATAGAAGGGAAAAATTGAATTTGATTAAGATTAAAGATGACGATGAAGGGTAATATTGTTTTTTTAAAAAAATAGATGAGGAATAAATATGGCAAAAAGGAAATATAGAAATTGTAAATTTAATTGAAATGACTAAACACTGTTTAAATTTGTGAACCGGCCAAATATTCTGTTCAAAGAAAATACATTGTATGTTTGTATGTGTGTTTCTAATTATTGCTATTTATTCATATTTGTTCTCTTTTATTCTTTAAAGTTTAACAATTCATTCTTTATCATAATATCTTTATATTTGTTTGGGATTGGCTTTCTTCCCTTTCATCTTTTTTATTGTACAGCAATCTTTCTCCACAAACCTACCACCTCTCTCTTTTCTTTCCTTCTTACTTTTTCTTCCACCCCCTCTTCTTCTCCTCCCTACTTCCTCTTCCTTTCTCCTTCTCCTCCTCTCTTCCTCCCTCTCTTACCCTCACTCCTACTCTAATTTCCCTTCCCTTCCTTCATCCCTCTCTATTGCTGTATCCTTTTATGCATATGGACTACTCAGAGGGCTGAAAAAGTTATTTTTGACTGGTCCTCACACTTTTGACCAGTCCTTGAACTTACGACTGTCCTCACATTTTACATTTTTGCCCTATCTTGTCATCATGGTGAAGAGAAGCAGTTGTGAAATGAGTAACATGGTTGTTAAGAATGCTGCACGGGCATAAATGTGAGGATGGTCATAAGTGTGAGGACCAGTCAAAAGTGCGAGGACCTGTCAGAAATGACTTTTTTCAGCCCTCTGGTTAGTCGTTTTGTGCATATGGACTCCTCAGAGGGCTGAAAAAGTTATTTTTGACTGGTCCTCACACTTTTGACCAGTCCTCGAACTTACGACTGTCCTCACATTTTACATTTTTGCCCTATCTTGTCATCATGGTGAAGAGAAGCAGTTGTGAAATGAGTGACATGGTTGTTTAGAATGCTGCACGGGCATAAATGTGAGGATGGTCATAAGTGTGAGGACCAGTCAAAAGTGCGAGGACCTGTCAGAAATGACTTTTTTCAGCCCTCTGAGTAGTCCCTATACACATAGCCATGGCCACCCAGTCACATGACCAGCTAGCCACGCCCACCCAGTCACATGACCTCCAGGCCACAGCCACAAAATAAGCCACGCCCACAATGGTGTCCCGCTTTACCAATGTTAAAATCTGGTCACTTTACCTATGGTAGACTTGTACAGTTTGTTGTCAATGAAGGGTTCAGCTTCATTGTACATATTTTTTAGAAAATGTGGTTGCATGGGGGTTTCGCTGGGTTTTGCCTCTGACATATTACATTTTGATAATAGTTCTATGATTTTTTTCTTTTTGCGAGAGTCGGAAACCTTTGTCAGTTTTGGTCACTTGGACCCCTAAGTATTTGTCTATTTTCCCTAGTGATTTTAATGAGAAATTATTCCCTAATTCAGCGGCAAACTTGTCACATTTGGTTTTTTGCTTCCCTATGTATAATATATCGTCCACATAGACAAGGATGCCTTCATTTTTTTTATTGAAAAGTTTTAAAATGTTTTACAAACAAATTCCCTCCCCTTCCCCCACCCCTTCCCCTCTCCCTCCCTCCCCACGACTTCCCAGAGCAAAATACAGGGTATTGCATTTAACAAACATAATCTAACATAAGCAAACTAACTATAAACTCTTAACTTCCCCTTACTCTTTAACTCTGCCATAGGTACTAAAATGTCAAAGTAAAAACAAAAATCATCTAAATATTTCATTCATAAGCTATTTGCAACTTTTTAGTCCCATATTTGTTTTGTATGTAGTCAATCCATCCTCTCCATTCCAGTACATATCTTTCATTCGAACGGTCCTTCAAATATGCAGAGATTTTAGCTATTTCCACCAAATTAGTTACTTTTAATGTCCATTCTTCAATAGTAGGTATTTCTTCCTTCTTCCAATATTGCGCCACCAAAAGTCTGGCTGCAGTTATTAAATTCAAAATCAGATTAGTCTCTATAACTGTACATCCTTAAATTATACCCAATAAAAACAACTGTGGAGTAAATTTTATCTTCCTTTTAAGAATGTTTTGTATAATCCACCATATCTTAATCCAAAATGCCTTAATTTTCTTACATGTCCACCATACATGAAAATACGTTGCATCATCACATTTACATCTCCAACATGTAGGTTGTAAACTCGGGTACATACAGGCTAACTTTTGGGGATCTAAATGCCATCTATAAAACATTTTGTAGAAATTTTCTCTTAGATTTTGGGCTTGGGTAAATTTCACATTTCTAATCCATATTTTCTCCCATACATCCATAGATATTGATTCCCCAAAGTTTTGTGCCCATTTTATCATACAATCCTTCACTAATTCAGTTTCTGAATCTATTTCTATCAATGCATTATACAACCTTTTAATATGCGTTGGACTTTGATCCCTGATTTGTTTTATTAGGTTTTCTTCATTTTGCAAAATGCCAATTTTCTGATCTTCTTTCCACCTAGTATACAACTGCCCATACTGAAACCAGGTTTGAATTTTCCTTTCTTCCTTTAATACCTCTAAAGACTTTAATTGCAGTATACCTCTTTCCAAAATAAGAAGCTCCTTATAAGTAATCACATCTTGTTTCTGCTCCACATTTATATTCTCTATCATATGTCTAGGTATTGTCCAAACAGGTAATTTATTATTTAGTTTATATTGATACTTTTTCCATACACATAATAATGCATTTCTTAATATGACTTTTAAAATTCTTATCCACCTTTTTATCATATAGTAAATATGCATGCCATCCATATAACAAATCATACCCTTCAATATTCAATATTCTCTCTTCTGTTAAATTAATCCAATCACTAATTTCTGAGAGCACAGCTGCCTCGTAATACAATCTTAAATTAAGCATTTTGAGACCTCTACAGGTCTCTACAGGATGCCTTCAAATGATTCTTTTTCTCTCTTTATGAAGAAGCATTTATCCGCTGAAGTGGCGGTGAAGCCCATAGAGTTGAGGGCTTTGGCTAGACAATCGTACCACCTTTTGCCTGACTGCTTGAGTCCATATAAACTTTTATTCAGAAGCCATGTGTTGTTTTTTCCTTCATTGTATCCTGGTGGGGCCTTGACGTAAATTTCCTTATCCAATTCTGCATGAAGATATGCAGTTTGCACATCGAATTGAAATACTTCTAGTCCCAGGATGGTGGCTATTACTAGGGCACTCTTGACACTCTCAGCCCTGACCATGGGCGAGTAGGTGTCTGTGTAGTCCTCTGGGTACGTCTGGGCGAAGCCTTGTGCGACTAGCCTTGCTTTTTACAATACTTTATTGTTTTCTAGTGCCTTGACCTTGAACACCCACTTGGTCCCTATTGGTTTTTTGTTTTCTGGTACTTGAGCTGGTGAGTATACTCGCAGGTCCCTAAGACTCTCCATTTCCCTTTCCATGGCTTGTTTCCATTTTTCTTTCTCTTCCTGGGGAAGGTCGGGTATCTCTTCATAGGAACTGGGTGTGATATTGCCTGTATGTATAGACATGACGTAATCCTCAAGTCTCTTTGGTATTTTGTTTCTATTCGTTCTGACTGGTCTGTCAGGAGGTGTGTCTGTTTCATGCAGGTACTCAGCTTCTTTGTTAGTGAGACTATCTAAGTTCAAAGTGGGATGCCCCTCCTTCCATTCCTCGGCCCTTAGTTCATGGTGTTTGGGCCTGTGTGTTTTGGTTTCTTTTGCTTTTTCAGTGATTGGTTCCTCATCCTTTTGTTTATATGAGTGCATATCCCCGCCAAGAAAAATGTCATTGGAATGAAGCCTTGACCAATTTGAATGTTCATGAAAGTCCGCAGATCTAGACACAATAAACTTGTTATTGCAATCCACGAACCTGAAACCTTTTGTTCCTGGTTCATACCCCATGAATCTTAGTCTTTTGGATATCTTTTCTCCTTTCTTTTTTAGTTGTCTGGGGATATGAATGTCCGCTGGGACACCAAATATATGCAGGTGGGCTAGGTTAGGTTTTCTCATACATTATCTCATATGGGGTTTTATTAATTGAACTTGACCACAATCTGTTCAGTGTATAGTTGGAGTAATGCAATGCCTCTGACCAGAATGATTGGCTCATCCCTGCGTCTTCTAGGACACATCTCACCATTGTTTGGAGCACGCCGTTTTTACGTTCTACGACTCCATTTTGAAAAGGGGAAAAAGGTGAGAAGTGAAATGCAATATGCCCCTTTCCCTTAACCATTTCGTAAAGTCTCTGGCCATGAATTCTGTACCTCGGTCAGTCATTATCTGCTTGATTTTGGTGCCATGTTGTAGTTCCACTCTTTTATAGAATTCTTTGAATTTTTGGAATGCTTCATTTTTATGTCTGAGTGAATATACATAACCATAGTCGTCCACAATGGTTAGAAAAAATCTTTTACTATGCCTAATGGATGATTTCAATGGCCCCACTAGGTCCATGTGTACTAATTGAAAGGTAGAGTCAGTAGTCCGCTCTGATTTCTTAGGCCTCGCTTTGACCTTAATTTTTGAGCGCTTACAAACGGAACACTCTAAATAATTCTCACAATCTTTTACTTTTAAACCCTCGGTACATTCCAACATTTTCTTTTTTTTTTATTGAAAAGTTTTAAAAAGTTTTACAGACATTTCCCCTTCCCCCTCTCTCCTCCCCTTCCAACCCTCCCCTTCCCCTCCCTCCCCCCCCACTTCCCAGAGCAAAATACAGGGTATAACTTTTAACAATCATAAGCTAACATAAGCTAATTATCTATAGCCTCCTATCCACCTCTTGAACTTTTAACTCCCCTTTTACTAAACTAAATTTAAGTACTTTATAAAATCTCTTTGATCATTCGTAAGCTATTTGAAATTTTTTAGTCCGATATTTGCCTTGAATATAATCAATCCATCTTCTCCATTCTAACATATATTTCTCATTTGAATGGTCCTTTAGATATGCTGAAATTTTTGCCATTTCTGCTAAATTTACTACTTTTAATATCCATTCTTGAATAGTAGGTAAATCTTCCTTCTTCCAGTACTGCGCCACCAAGAGTCTTGCTGCAGTTATTAAGTTCAGAATCAAATTAGTCTCTATAGCCGTACAATCTGTAATTATACCTAACAAAAACAACTGTGGAGTAAACTTTATCCTTTTTTAAAAAATATTTTGAATAATCCACCATATTTTTATCCAAAATGCTTTAACTTTTTTACAAGTCCACCAAACATGAAAATAGGTAGCATCATCACGATCACATCTCCAACATTTGGGTTGTAGGTTTGGGTACATGCAAGCTAATTTTTTGGGATCCAAATGCCATCTATAAAACATTTTATAAAAATTTTCTCTCAAATTTTGAGCTTGTGTAAATTTTACATTTCTTACCCAGATCCTTTCCCATGTTTCCATCATTATTGGTTCCTCGAAATTTTGTGCCCATTTTATCATACAATCTTTAACTAACTCTGTCTCCGAGTCTATTTCTATCAATATATTATACAACCTTTTTATGTGCATTTGACTCTGGTCCCTAATTTGTTTTATCAAATTTTCTTCACTTTGTGTAATACCAATTTTCTGATCTTTTTTCCATCTATTCTGCAGCTGTACCTATTGAAACCAGGTTTGAATTGCCCTTTCCTCTCTTAATACATTCAAAGCTTTAACTGTAGTACATTTCTTTCTGTAATCAGAAGTTCTTTATAAGTAATTACATCCTGTCTTTGTTCTATACTTATATTTTCTATCGCATGTCTGGGTACTACCCACATGGGTATCTTGCCATTCAATTTATATTGGTATTTTTTCCAAACACGCAGGAGGGCATTCCTTAATATGTGACTTTTAAAAGTCCTATCCGCCTCCTTCTCATAAACTAAGTAGGCATGCCAACCATATAGCAAATCATACTCTTCAATATTCAATAGTCTTTCATCTGTTAAATTAATCCAGTCACTAATTGCTGACAAAACAGCTGCTTCATAGTACAATTTTAGATTGGGCAATTTCAAACCTCCTCTTTCACGTATATCCTGCATTATTTTTAATTTAACTCTCGGTCTCTTCCCTACCCAAACAAAGTTATTAATACCTTTCTGCCATTCCTCCAGATTTGCATCCTTTTTAAGTATTGGTATCATTTGAAAGAGAAATAGAAACTTGGGCAGAACATTCATTTTAACTACTGCTATTCTTCCCAACAAAGACAGTTGTAATTTTTTCCATTTATCCATCTCTATCTGTATTTTATGCCATAACAATTCATAATTATACTTGTATAATTTCCCATTTGACATTGTAATAAAGATTCCTAAGTACTTAACCTTTTTCACTATCTCGCATTCTGTTACTCTTTCCAATTCTTCTTTTTGATTTGTATTCATATTCTTAGCTATCATCTTTATTTTCCCTATATTTATTTTAAACCCTGACACTTGACCATATTGCCTAATTATATCCATCAAACCTGTAACTGAATTTACTGGTTGGGTTAAAGTTACAACCAAACCATCTGCAAATGTTCATAATCTATAATCATGTTGCCTGATCTTAATACCCTGTATGTTATCCGAGTCCCGTATTTTATTCAGCAATACTTCCAAAGTTAAAATAAACAATAGTAGAGACAAAGGACATCCCTGTCTTGTTCCTTTCTCAATTTTAAAAGTTTCTGTGAGATTACCATTAACTATTATTTGTGCTATTTGTTTCTGATATATTGCCTTAATAGATTGTATGAAATGCTCTCCCAACATTTTCTTAACAACTGGGAAACTGATATGCCCTAGCCTTCTATGGAGAAGGTGGGCACAATTATCATGGATGGGCTTTCCCATAGATACCGTATTTTTACCTGGTGACACACAGTTGGTTTCCCTCTGGTGTATCCCTCCTGTTTCTGTGTTTCCCTTTTTCTCATTGACAGTGCTTATGTTTACACTCCCTTCATTACGCTTGTTAGGTGTAAAGTAAAGTAGACCGTCGTGTATGGTTACCTTCCCAACCTTTTTCCCTTGATTGGATAAGTATACTCTGCCTTCTTTGAACATTATTTCGGTGTTTGTGTCTATTGTAAGTTTTGTGGTGGCTAGCACGTTATAGGGTATTTCTGGCACATATAACACCTCTTCTATTTCTCCTATTCCTGGGATGTGCACACTTCCCTTTCCTATTATCTTGGCAATGCTGTGGTTGGCCACGCTGATCTCAAAATCTGTCTCTATGAGGGAAATGAATAAATTTGAGTTATGTGTGGTGTGGTTAGTGGCTCCTGAGTCTAAGAGCCACATGTTCTCGCTTATTTTTTGTTTGGAGTATGGCTTCCCATATCTGAACCTGTACATGGACCCCGGGTTACTGTCCCTGGAACTGTCCCTATGCTCACTGTTTCGCCTGGGGTTGGGAGACCACCCACGCCCTCGTTCCCTAAAGAGCCTGCGATCTGGTGATTGTCTCCCTCTGCTATCATTGTATCCCCTGTCCCTATTGTTTCTGGGGCAATCCCTTTTTAAATGGTTCTTGGAACCGCAAGAAAAACATTCTAGAGTACCCTTTGCCCTATCCTGGAACTCAACCCTCTTGGTAGGTCTTGGATCTCTCCTGGATAGATGGCGGTCCCTCCTTAGGTTATCTTCTGCAATTAGGCGATTGGTGAGTGTGTCTAAAGATAAGTGTTCTAGACTGAGACTGTCTAGTTGTGTCACAAAGTTGTCCCAGCCATTGTCTAAGGAGTTTATGACTATGCTCATCATACTCTCTTCAGTGATTGCTTCCCCCTTTGCAGTAATTCAGCCCTGGTAGCATTAAGCTTCAAAAGATGCTTGCTCATGGGAACCCCTGGCCTGAGCCTGGCAGAGTGAAAATCCCTGGATATCTTTGTAGTGGTGGCTCTACTTCTACTGTAAAATAGGCTATAAAGTTTTTGCATGACCTCGTGTACCGTCATGTGATTACCTATGCTTGGATATATAGTGGATGAGATGCTGGTTAACAATATACAAAAAGCCGTGTGATGGATACAGTCAATTTCAAATGTCCAAGGTTCCTGGGGTGGTTTTGAAATTAGGAAAAGTATGTTTTCTTTCATAAATATTATTTGCAGTTGCTGACTCCATTCTAAAAGATTTCTCCCATCTACCTGTAGTTTAGGAAAGTTAACAAGTAATGTTCCAGAATTATTTGAGCAATTACTTACTGAGGGCAGCTGTCCATGGTCCTGGATGTGAGTGAATTCACAATATGGTAATGGAATGCTTGAGCTTATGTTAAAAAAAACTGCTAGTCATATTTTTTTCTTCTCTCCCTACAGGTGAAGACTGAGCATGTGCGAAGCTCATCCCGCGCTGGAAGTCATCGGGTGAGGAGCTCGCAGCTAAGGCTCCTAGGCCTAGGCCCAGGCCTGCCAGGGGGAGGTTGGACTCACCCCTGGTGCATCTGGACTCCACGCTGAGTGTCGGAAGCTGTTGCTGGGCAGCTGGATCCCCGGCGAACATCGGTAGAAGGCGCGGGGTCATCGCGGTCGTTGACCGAGGACTTCTGAAGTCCGGCGGCATGGCGGCAGCGGCGGGTCCCGATCCATGGACGCTGGTCCCTGGGTGAGCAGAGAAGCCCGAAGGAGGTCGTAGAGTAGGTAAATTGCTGGGTTGGTTTTCTTCGCTCGGGTCTCGTGCCAGTAGTAGGAGGGGTGATGAGTTCGAGTTCTGCCGTGGGGTCAGTCTGTAGGCGGTCGATGTCCTGTGCTTGTCGCGGAAGTGTGACACTTTTCTGGGGAGTGACAGGGTCGGTGCTTCGGTGCCCATGGTCACTCTGATGTCCCTCTGGCTTTCGGAAGTTTGTTTACGGCTTGTGGCTGGCACGGGAGGCTTGAACGCGGAACACTGCTGCTAGAATCTCGATGGCTCTCTCTATCTCAAGCTCGGTAGGCGAGCTCCTGTTGCTTTGGATTTGTTTCTCACAATTGTCTTCGGGATGTTCCCCGTTTGTTTTGGAGCTCTGGCTGTTTCACGCCATTGAGTTTGAATCCCGGCTCCCCTTTGGTTGTTGGCCATTCCAAGATGGCTGCTGGGAAAAGGACACAAAAATGGATTCGGCTAGCTCTGGGTCATCCGACTGGGCTGGCCTGTCCCTTACCAGAGTGGTGGTTCCCTGAATCAGCTCTGGGGCCTCGATCGCTGCTCCATGGTTTCCGAGAAGGCTTTGGAGGTTCGCGATGAGGTTTTCTTCACTGGTAGGCGTCTCCATTAACTTCAGTATTGATAGCCTTAGTTCATCTCCTTTCTGCGATGCTGATCTGTCCCCGTCCACACACACACACAAACACAGCCAGCCGAGGGTTAAGGAAACACTTTGGCACACACCCAGGTCTTTATCTCCAACTTGGCAGCGATATACACACCGTCTGCCAAGTGCATTTATTTCCACAAAACAGAAAGATAAGATACTTAGCGTACAAAAGTCAAATCAGAATAATATTCCTCTCAGCAGTTTCCGGACGAGGCTTTAGTGACTATCCAAGGTTTACTTTTGTTCGTCACAAGGATCACTGGCCACCACCCTCTATTATATAGTCTCTGGGGTGTGGTCCAGTGACTCAGTTCTAATCCCTAGCATGCCTCCTGAGCTGCTGCAATCGTTTATCACGCCTTCGGAGGCGTGCGTCCAGGAATGATGTCTCTCTCTCGCTCTCATCTGAGCCACCTGTCTCCCTGCTAATCTCCTCTCCCTCGGCCGGCACCTGAGACAGTGCCAGAGGGGAGGGGCCTGGAGAGGGAGGCCTGGCTGACTCCTCTTCCTCATGCTCGGAGCTTTCTTCCTCCGATGGGACAGGCTCAGAGGGCGGGGCTACAACAGATGCTTCCTGTTTGCGATTGCTTGCTTTCTCTTGCTGTCTCTCGTTCCTGGGCAGTGAGTTCAGATCGCCATCCTGCTCACTCTCAGTCAGTGTGGCTCTTGCTGTGGCACCTCCGGGTGTCAGTTGTGCAGCCATTTGTAGCCATTTCACAAGAGTGAAAACTCTTGTGTTTATTCTGTTCTTCTTTTCAGAATAAACAGCTGGTTCAGTCATTATTCAGTTATGGGTAACCATCCTCTGCTACCATTCTGTGAGGATGATGGCTCTAACCCAATAACTCATAAGACACAAGTATATCTTCTTTTAATTTCTTTATTGCAGGCCTGAAATGGTCCTAGGCCCATTCAGTTGATAACCACTGACCTTTGTCTCTCTCTTACAGGTACACATCTGGAACTGCTGGATGGCCTCGTGGTGGGACCTCTTATACCCAGGGGGAGGAGTCAGAGGTAAGGTGGAATGATGGGATATGTGGTTATGTTAACCCTTGCAGGACTATGAGGGGATGTGATACAAATGGGTTAGACATTTAACTTGACACCTCAGTTCCCTACAATTCTCCCCTCCCAGTTTCCCACAGCACTGAGTGTGGCAGCCCTGAAGATCCAAGGAAAAGATGGCCTCCAGGGCTGACACTGATGGGAGCTAGCTGAGATGGCCATATTAGCTGCTTTAAACAAAGAAAAAAAACATCTAGTTTTGTTTCTACTTGGAAACTCCTTCTAGACTTTGTTCTCGGGCTGGAAAAAAGATGAAAGTTCGACTTTGGGATTTGCTGATTAGATAAGTCTGTTGTTATACAAACAGTTAGTGGACACTAAGTACGCAAAAGTAAAAAGTTGTGGCTGTAACATTAATATCTTTATTCTACTGTGCTGATAAGTTCTGTCAGGAAATTTCAAATAGAATAGAATGAGCTGGAAGGGACCTTTGGAGGTCTTCTAGTCCAGCCCCCTGCTCAAGCAGGAGAACCTAAAGGGGGAGTTTCCCCCCCTTTAACCCACACTTCTTTTCCTCTTTTCTCCTTCCCTGTTATCTTTATTTTCAGCTGTATTTTATATTTTGATACAATAAAATTATGGGACGTGGTGGCTCAGTGGCTAAGACTCTGAGCTTGTCGATCGGAAGGTCAGCAGTTCAGCGGTTCGAATCCTGAGTGCCGCATAATGGGGTGAGCTCCCATTACTTGTCCCAGCTTCTGCCAACCTAGCAGTTCAAAAGCAGGTAAAAAATGCAAGTAGAAAAATAGGGACACCCTTCGGTGGGAAGGTAACAGCGTTCCATGCGCCTTTGGCATTGAGTCATGCCAGCCACATGACCACGGAGATGTCTTTGGACAGGGCTCTTCGACTTTGAAACGGAGATGAGCACCACCCCCTAGAGTCGGGAACGACTAGCATATATGTGCGAGGGGAACCTTTACCTTTATAATAAAATTATATAAATTATATAAAAACTTGCCACAATGCTAAGCCATACAGCACTGTCTCCGCAGCAGCACATTTGGCCAGACAGACAGATATACACTAGGCACATGATGTGACTGCTGAATGAGGGCAGTGAGGTGATAATGGATGGAGAGCTGGGATCCGAAAGTTCTTCAGGTGGTGCCCTCCCTGGCTTCCTCTTCCTGCTGGTTGACATCCAAAGTGAGGTGCTCTTCCTCATTCCACGTGTCCAACCCTGGAATACCTTCGCCCAATGGCTAGCCAGCAGCCATTTCACAGCCTTCCTTGTAAGCAACCTCAGTGGCATCCACCACACTGCTTTTCTTTGCCTCTGGAGTACTTTAGCCAAATAGCAGCAATAATCGTCTTTCGTTCTTGTTCTCACTGAATATCACCAGAGTTTTTGGTTAAGAACTTATCTTGGGAAGCCAAGACATCATTGTGTTCTCCCTTTTCTCCTTCTGTGCTTTCAGTCTTTTCAGCTTCTTTTCATTCTCATCAGCTTTCAGGGCTCAATGCTGCTGCTGAGTCACCAGAAAGATTCCCTGGCTAGATAACAGGTTTCTCTCTCCATCTGAAAGAGGTTCATTCAGCTCAGTAACCTGCAAATGCACACAAAAGTGTTGACAACTTCAGTTTTAGAGGGCAAAACCTCTCTCTAAAAATACATATACAAACCCAAACATGCAAGCTTGTACCTTATGGCTGTAATCATCCATTACAATTTTATAGCTACAAATACAGTAGATCAGCTGTTGAGTAGTGGAAGGAATGTATTTATTACCAACAATTACCCCTGCAACTCTAGGTGGTTTACAAGGTTTAGAGTTCAAAACAGCCATAAAACGATCAACATTAAGTAGAGTCGGTTGCTGTCCAATTTAAGGGCTGCCCTTCAGGATTAACTCCTGAAGAAAAGGAAATGTGAGAAGGATGGGCAACTGTGAACTCTTGGGCACACTGCAACCAAGAAGCCCCTTTTCTGGGAGTCTCTGGGAATCTCTCACATCTGCAGTATTCCCTCCTCCTGGTCCCTGCAGGATAAGCAGATTCTACCTGGGGAAGATGGCCTGGGCTTTTAGGTTAACACCAGCATTCCTGGCCGCAGCTTCCCCCAGCTTTCCCAGAAGTTGCAGTCAATAGGACTGCTTTGGAGCAATAAATGGAACACCCATGGAACTGGGGCAGTTCTGCCTTGCTGGGATTTAGCCTCAGTCTGTTTTGCTCATCCTCTTTTGTGGTTTAGCTACTTGATATTCCATAAACGCTGTACTTCAATTCTTTGGGTGTCTTGCTCAGTACTCAGTACAATGTAGAGAAAAATAAAGTCTTACACTTAGGCAAGAAAAACCAATAGTATACATATAGACTGGGTGAAACCAGGCTTAATAGCAGAAACTGTGAGAGGGATCTTGGAGTCTTAGTGGACAAACAGTTAAATATGAGCTAACTGTGCAATGGCAGCCAAAAAAGCCAACACAATCCTAAATTGCATTAATACAGGGATCCAATCAAGATCAAGGGAGGTACTAATACCACTCTATAAAGCCCTAGTAAGACCACACCTAGAATCCTGAATCCAGTTTTGGTCACCAGACTATAACGAAGAGGTTGAGACTCTGGAAAAAGTACAAAGAAAAGCAACCAGGATGATGAGGGGACTGGAGATTAAAACGTACGATGAACGGTTGCAGGAACTGGGCCTGGCTAGTCTAGTGAAGAGAAGCACCAGGGGAGACATGATAGCCGTCTTCCAGTATTTGAGGGGCTGCCACAGAGAGGAGGGAGGGGGTCAAGCTATTCTCCAAGGCACCCGAAGGCCAGACAAGGAATAACGGATGGAAACTGATCAAGGAGAGAGTCAACCTAGAAATAAGGAGGAATTTTCTGACAGGGAGAATAATCAGCCGATGGAACAGAAGTTGCCTTTGGAAGTTGTGGGAGCTTCATCACTGGAGACTTTCAAGAAGAGACTGGACAGCCATCTGTCAGAAATGGTGTAGGGTCTCCTGCTTGAGCAGGGGGTTGGACTAGATGACCTACAAGGTCCCTTCTGACTCGTTAGTCTGTAACTGTAAATTTACTACAAACATATACATAACATGCCTTTATAATCGAACCCTACTCTCACCAAGGTCACTCTGGAGTAACTTGCTCCTGGCTACACACTATTACTAAGAGCCAGTCCTCTTCCCCAGGTACCTTGTGAACTCACACACACAGAGCTTTGGGCAATTAGTTATATCAGCTGCCAGAGAGAAAAACAGGCTTGCTTTGAGGCTGGAGTCACCAGCTTTTTACCAGCTTTCATTCCCTGCTCATCTCCCAGCATTTCTCTTTCAGTTCAGGGCTTGGGAGGATTTTTCTCTAATAAGGTAACCAATAATGCTCATTCTTTTTCTTCTACTAGCCGTCCTCTCCTATGCTTCCTACTGCCTCCGTATTTGAAGGAGAGTGAAGTTCAACAAATAATAAGACGGCTCCCTTCTGATTTATTTTTTCATCCTACTTTTATCTCTTTTTCTAGCCTGTATTATTTACATTTATTTATTTATTTATTTATTTTTCATATTTGTATACCGCCCTACTCCCGAAGGACTCAGGGCGGTGAACAGCCAGAAATAAAATACAAAGACATACGAAAGTTAAAAACTATTAAAAACAGATTAAATAATTTAGGCTCAAAAAATTAAAACATCCAATTTATCTAAAAAACATTTAAAACCCAATTTAAAAGCCAATTTAGAAGGGAGAGTTAGGCCAGACCAGCCTGTTGGAATAAAAACGTTTTTAGGGCGCGGCGGAAGATGCGTAAGTCTTGGATCCTCCATATCTCCGGGGGGAGCTCGTTCCAGATGGCAGGTGCCCCCACAGAGAAGGCTCTCCCCCTGGGGGCTGCCAGTCAACATTGTTTGGCCGATGGCACCCTGAGGAGCCCCTCTCTATGGGAGCGAACTGGTCGGTGAGAGGCTACTGGTGGCAGAAGGCGGTCTCGTAAGTACCCTGGTCCTGAGCCATGGAGCGCTCTAAAGGTGGTAACCAAAACCTTGAAGCGCACCCGGAAGACCACTGGGAGCCAGTGCAGCTCGCGCAGGAGGGGGGTCACATGGGAGCGCCACATCGCTCCCGTCACCACCCGCGCGGCCGCATTCTGGACCAATTGGAGCCTCTGGGTGCTCCTCAAGGGGAGCCCCATGTAGAGAGCATTGCAATAATCCAGGCGTGAGGTGACAAGGGCGTGAGTGACCGTGCGTAACGAGTCCCGATCCAGGAAGGGGCGCAACTGGTGAATCAGGTGAACCTGATAAAAAGTCCTCCTGGCCACGGCCACCATATGCTCTTCTAAAGACAGCCGCGAGTCCAGGAGGACACCCAAGTTGCGAACCCCATCTGTGGGGGCCAACGACTCGCCCCCAATAGTCAGAGATGGCGCCAACTGACTATATCGGGACGTCGGAAACCACAGCCACTCGGTCTTGGATGGGTTGAGCCTGAGTCTGTTCCTCCCCATCCAGATCCGTACGGCCTCCAGGCACCGGGACATCACCTCGAGGGCATCATTGGGGTGGTCTGGGGTGGAGATGTACAGCTGGGTGTCATCAGCATACTGATGGTACTTCACCCCAAAACCACGGATGATCTCACCCAGCGGCTTCACATAAATGTTGAACAGAAGGGGCAAGAGGACCGATCCTTGTGGCACCCCACATACAAGGGGCCTCGGGGTCGACCTCTGCCCCCCTGTCAACACAGACTGCGACCGGTTGGAGAGAAAGGAGGAGAACCACTGTAAAACAGTGCCCCCCACCCCCAACCCTTCCAACCGGTGCAGCATGATACCATGGTCGATGGTATCAAAAGCCGCTGAGAGGTCTAATAGGACCAGGACAGAGGAGCAACCCCTGTCCCGAGCCCTCCAGAGATCATCAACCAATGCGACCAATGCCGTCTCTGTGCTGTACCCGGGCCTGAAGCCCGACTGGAACGGATCTAGATAAGTCGATTCATCCAGGTACTGAGGCAGCTGCCGTGCAACCACACTCTCAACAACCTTCGCAACAAAGCGAAGGTTGGAGACAGGACGATAATTTGCTAACACAGCCGGGTCCAGGGAGGGCTTCTTGAGGAGGGGCCTCACCACCGCCTCTTTCAAGGCGGCGGGAAAGACACCCTCACTCAAAGAAGCATTTATAATCCCCTGGAGCCAGCCTCGCGTCACCTCCCGGGAGGCCAGTACCAACCAGGAGGGACACGGGTCCAATAAACATGTGGCCGCACTCAGTCTGCTCAGTATCCTGTCCACGCTTTCGGGAGTCACAGGATCAAACTCTTCCCATATAATATTCTCAGGACCTGCCCCTGTCATCTCCCCTGGATCTATCCAGTCAGAGTCCAGCTGTTCCCGAATCTGAGCGATTTTGTCATACAGATATTGTACAAAATCCTCAGCTCTACCCTCCAAGGGGTCCTCCCGCGCCCCCTGGTGGAGCAGGGAACGGGTCACCCTAAACAGGGCAGCTGGGCGATTATCTGATGATGCAATAAGAGCAGAAAAGTAGTTACTCTTCTCTACTTTTATCGCCACTAGGTAATTCTTAATATGAGATCTTACCAGTGTCCGGTCAGATTCAGAATGACTAGCCCTCCAACTGCTCTCTAGGCATCTTTTCCGGTGCTTCATCTCCCTCAGCTCCTCAGTATACCAAGGAGCCAGGTGAGACCGGCGCCGGGTCAGAGGCCGCAAAGGCACGACTCGGTCCAAAGCCCCAGCAGCCGCCCTATCCCAGGCGGCTACTAAGTCCTCAGCCGAGTCGTGTGCCAGAACCTCAGGAAATGGCCCAAGCTCCATCTGGAACCTATCAGGATCCATCAGGCGCCTGGGGCGGAACCACCAGGTCGGTTCCGCCTCCCTGCGGCGGGGTGTGGCGGTTCGGAGGTCCAGGCGAAGGAGGGAGTGATCTGACCATGACAAGGGTTCAATCGCTATATCCCCTATCTCGAGATCACTCAACCACTGTCCAGAGACAAAAACCAGGTCCAGTGTGTGTCCCCCCATGGGAGTAGGGCCATAAATTAACTGGGTCAGGTCCATAGCCGTCATGGAAGCCATGAACTCCCGAGCCATCTCAGACGTCTCGCCGACTGATGGCAGGTTAAAATCCCCCATGACCATAAGCCTGGGGGTGTCAACCGCCACCGCGGCTATAACGTCGAGCAGCTCGGGCAGGGCTGCTGCCATGTGGCAGGGAGCCAGGTACATGACTAGCAAGCCCAACTGCACCCTATGACCCCACTTCACAAGGAGGGACTCACATCCAGCCGTCTGAGGAACAGTGGCCTCCCTCGGCCCAAGACCCTCGTTAATAACAACCGCCACCCCTCCGCCCCTCCCCTGTGACCTTGGCTGATGGAATGCACGGAAACCGGGTGGGCACATATCAACAAGGGGGGCTCCCCCCTCCTGGCCCAACCAGGTCTCCGTAATACCCGCCAGGTCCGCACCCCCCTCCTGAATAAGGTCACAAATGAGGGGGGCTTTATTTACCACGGACCTGGTGTTGCACAGCATCAGCCGAAGGCCTGGGGCCCGAGGTTCCGTACAACCTGGGGAACGAGAAGAGCTTTGGGGGCCGGAGCGTGCCACCGCTTGCAACCAGCGAGGACGCACTCCTGCAAGATGATGTGGCCCCCTGCTCCCGCCATATCTGCCCCTCCCACCTACAGTATCGATGTCATGGCCATCTGTATCATAAGCTCTAACCCCCTCCTTGACCCCTGAGTCCGCACCTCCCATGCCACGCCCCTCGGCTGGCCCAGATACCCTCCCCCGCGGGTCTTCCCCCAAACCCACGCAACCTACCCCCCTCCCAGAATCCCTTAAAATCTTATTAAAAAAATTCCCTAAAAAACCCCATAACCCTCTTTTTGCTGTATGCCATCTCTCCGGACTCCAAAGTCCGTCATCGAGATAGGCCCTCGATAAAGCAGAGGGCCAGACCTGCGAAAGGGGGGAATCTCGCAGTTTGAGGAGTTCTCCCAACGAGTACATTTTGTAGCTAGATAGTCCATAGCTGGTAGGCATGTCCTAGCTATCCAGGGTCCCGTGGAGAGAGTATCAATCAGAGGTACAAGTCATTTTAGTCCCACTGACCTCTCACATCAGCGGTAGAAAAACTTAAGCCATTTTGAACTCAGATGTAAACATCGGTCACCCTCTCACGGCAACCAGATATAAGGGAGAAAAACAGCAGCTTTAGTCCGGTTCTTTCAATGTTGTACCTAGGCACAGATGGAATAGCCAATCCTTGAGTTCAGAGACACGGATAGTCTGTGGGAAATATGTAGTAGGCGAATCCAGGGAGACTCAGATGACATAAAAGTAGGGAAACTCTCATCCTGACATACAGGAAACAACAAACCTGGATAGCACATGATCACAAAAGGCCGAATATCCAGCCACAAGAGGGGCACGGGAGATAAAAATACAGGGGGGGTGAGATGGAATAAGGCAGTCACTTTGCAGAAGCAAAGCCCCCATGATAGACACAACAATCCCCTTCCCATCTCCTTAGCCACCTTCAGGTCTTTAGAAAAAAGGAGGGGGGAGGCCTCTGGGAGGCGGTCCAGGGCTGGCCCGACAATGAAAGGGTCAGCATCCCTCCGTCGCCCAGGAGTTTCCGCTGAAAAAAGTCAGGCAGGTCCCTGCTCTCCCGCTTGTGGCCTCTTTGGTCTCTGCCGCTCCCACTACCGCCGCCGGTAACCGTCATTTCGGGCACCGCCATCACTGCTGTCATCACCATCGGCCTCCTCCGCGCCGACTCCGCCCACCGCTGGCCTCCGCAGGCAACTTCTGCCATCGCCAGGGTCCAACGGAGTCTCACCCAGGGTGCCAGATGGCCACCGCAGCCGCGCACTGCCATCCCTCCGGCAGCCTCCGACGAATGCAGGGTCGGCTGTCACGGAGCTCCAGGCCTGTCTCGCCGTCTTACACCCCGCCAGCACCGCCCGTCTCAGTTCAAGCTGTTCCGGAGAGCCAAGCCATAAACTGCTCTCCCAAAAGGTCTTCCGGAGCCGAAAATGCTCCCATCGGATCGGCGAATCAGCCCTCTTACCACGCCATGGGCCATAGGTGGACAGTTGGCCCTAAGGACCCCCTAACCACCAGGACATCACCCCCGCAAAACCGGAGCTCCATCGGGAGTCGCCATCTTGGGCATGCGCAAAAGAAGAATACTTCTTTAATCACAAATAGTCTCTTTTTTATAAGCATCCATTTCATCCTTTGGTGAAGAAGCAGCCCTCCTTAGAGCCTTCTGGGTGCAGTCTTTGCTGTGCATCCTTGATGTAAAACCTTTGACTTCCTCTCTCACACTTTTATCTCCTAAAAGCCTTCTGGGTCCATCTCAGTCTGGATTTTGGCCAGTCCAGTCCACTGAGAAGGCACTTTCTCAATGCTTTACTTGTGCTGGCACTTCTCCATTGGATAATCCAGATTACTGTCCCTGGCATAACAAAACCACCTAGTATCATTGGCTGGGCCCTTGTTTGGTTAAAATGTTTTGTCTTCTTGTTCTTTTTCCACCAATAAATTTCTCCTTGCAGCAGGGATCAATCCCAGATCCTCCTCTCTTTACTCTTTTCCATCGGGTGCCTTCATTTTGGATACAGGATCAATACCATTGTTAAATTGATAATACTAATCCCTAATCCCTAATCCTAATCTGGATGTCTTCCCACTGCCTTAGGCTGAATGTGGAGAAGCCAGGGAGATCCTGCTCCAGCCTGATCTTATTTCCCATCCCTCCTTTCACCTCTAGAGCTGCTCAAAGCTTTCGGAATTTAACTGACAATCAGATGACTTTGCACCCATTTATTGTTCTTATCACACTGTGTGTAATTTGATTTGGATTAATGTAGGGCTGTTATCCCACCTATTCTCATTAGTGTTGTAGTTCCTAGGTTACTATCTGTTGTACTGCAAAGCCTTGTTTATATAGCATCTAAACAATTGAAGAATGTGGGAGAAACATTTATGGGCATGTAAAATGCCTTATCTTTTAAATGCCCTGTTAAAATGCAGACTTGCAACCTGAAGTCCAAAAAATGTTATTTTATCTTCCTTGTGTTCAAAAGGATCTTCCCGTGAGCCTCCACTGCAGTAAATCCAATCCAAACCAAATTCACTTAAATCCGTTGCTGCACAGATCAGAGAACCATGATCAGTTGGAAGTGATCTACGAGATCATCAGAGTCAATTCCCTGCAGAAATCACTATCTCATTCCTTTTTTTTTATTTTATTAAAAAAAAAAATATTATAAACTAAAAACAAAAGACAGAAAGAGGACAATAACAAAACAAAATTACATACATACATTTGAGGTTGATTCAACCCCAAAGTATTCAAAGTATTTGATTGAGATGGCCCACAGTAATAGAATCTGGTGACTCAGACTGTGCTTCACTTCTCCTTCAGTTAATTAGGGCAGGGTCTCCATGAGTCATTTCCAAAGTTATCTCATTGTTGGGAGCTTAAAAATGCTTTGCCCCCTTTTGCCAAGGTAATGTTGTTTTGTGTATCTCTGTCCAAGTCCCCATGTTTATTCTCTACCATCTAACTCATATTAGAAAGCTGATGCACTTAGCAACGGATAACTTAAGTGGACAAAAGTGATTTATATTGGCTTTTTAAACTGTCATTGCTGAAGTTTATTCAGCAATACATGGGGGATTGGTCAACGGAGGCTTTTGAACGACTCTCCTAGGCAGGGAGTGGAACCGGTTACTGGTCTTAATCGCATTCTTGCCACACCAACATTGTCTGCCAAGAGTTCCGCCTTTTTCCCAACATGCAACCTTCTTTCCTTCTTTCCTTCCTGGCTGCTGGCAAACTGGAAGGCAAAACGATAGGCCCAGAAACAGATTTTATTTGCATGCATTGCTTTTTAAACCAGTGTAAGTAGTGCAAACCCGTTAAACAAAACCACAGCCTCTCACTATTAGGATCTGGAATCCTGCTAAAAGCAGCAGCTTTACGTGAAGAACATCTAACCATCTACCTGAAGGGCTTTACCTGTGCCAACAATTCCCGCTTCCCTCTTCTAAGGAGCCCCACCTCTACCGTGTGATCTGCCTGAACAGTGGGATCCTGTAGGGCAGGAGGGGGCTGGAGCTGAGTACGGTCAGTGGAGGGTTTGAGGAGGAGTGCTGGGGAAGACCCCAGCCCCTGGCAGCCTTGCTGCCTTGACAGGGAGTTGCAACTGAGAATTCTGGCCAGCCATTCAAACCTTGCTTTGTCTGGGAAGCGAGTCAGGCACCCATCTCCTTCCTCTCCCCACATCACCACATGGGGAGTTGGCCTACTTTTGGGGAGGGGCACAACCATCTCACTAGCCTTAACCGTTCATCAAAACAAACTTTCCGACTCAGAGACTTTCACAGGACCAACTGCCACAATTGAGCCACAGCCACCCATCTCTTGCATCAGCAGCCAGGCACCCTTGCGAGGCCCTTTCTTGGGCCCCAACAGAGGGGCCACCTGTAGATCTTGTGAAGTCAGTCAGAGCTGCCAGGAGATCATTCACAGAGCAGGGAAGCCGCCCAGGTGTCCATAGTAAAGGAATCGCTCATTTGGAATCCCAAAGCATCTGGAGAAAGCTCAGGAAGTAGACACTGGATTATAAAAGGGACTTTTCCCATCTGGTGAAGGTGGAGGGGGGCTTAAGTTGTTGGATGCAACTAACAAATGCACCCAGAAGAGCAATTAAAGTGGAAGGATTTATTTATTGTTTTTTATTTATTGGTTTGATTTATATGCCACCTTTCTCCGGAGACTCAGGGCGGCTTACAATGCCGCCTCCTTTACCTACCTCCGAAGGATGGAAGATTGAATCAGCCTTGAGCCTGGTGAGATTTGAACTTGCAGTAATTGCAGGCAGCTGGCAGCTAAGTGCTACTTAACAGCACTTTAGTCTGCTGCACCACCAAGGCTCCTTATAATATTGCCTGGGCAAAGAAGAGATGTGCCTGTGACCTCACACATCTTGGATTAGCTGCAGCTTTTGCTGGCCTTCAAGGACAGCCTTAGAGAGAGAGTTCGTAAGCCTTGTAAGCCGCCCTGAGTCTCCGGAGAAGGGCGGCATATAAATCAAATTAAAAAAAAAAAAAAAGGTATGAATGGCTGTGAGCAGAGCCTCCTGATCTAAGATTGGTGGTAAATAGTGCACCAGGCAGAGTTGGTGCAGCTGTTCTCCCTTCGTTTCCAGACAGCAATATGTTGTCACTTAAGCAATAAGTTAAGCCAAAATCTTTACGGAGGCTGTGAGTGGAGATGAACCACAAGTGTCCACCTAAATATGCCACCATGAGGGCAACTACATCAGAATTTGGAAACTGGCCATCTTTTAGTGATATCTTTTGCCTGTATGTCTACACATAAATCCAAAGATTACGCAATAGCCATCAGTCTCCTGTAACCTCCTTCCAAAGGAAGCCAAACACATATTCCACACCTGGAATTTCACATCCTTCGGAGAAGCAGGCAAAAGATAAAACAGGTGGACTCTCTGCTGGCTCACCTGGACCAGCTCAGCTGCTTGTGATCAGGGGTAAAAGGACATTGTCCTGCAAATGGAGGAGAAAGGCTTCTATTTTCTGGATTGAAATATATATTTTATTAAAAGAGAGTACACATAATCATTACATTATTCATTTATCCAGCCAGTTCAAATTGAACCACATGCTGAAGGAAGACACTTTTCCATGCATGATAAATGCAGCTTTGTTGTCCTCAACAGATCTTCTGGCCTGAGAACTTCACAACAGCCCCTTGTTCTTTATTTTCCAACGGTTGTGGCATCTACCATTGCATGCTCAATCCATCCTTTACTGCCCAGGAGCAAAGACCGGCTTCTCCCACCAGCTCCAGTTATGATGGAACTACTCCTGGACTTCCCAGTCACTAGCGGTTTGGTGGGGGGCAGGTGCCTCCAAGTATTTAAGACCAAGTCTGGTGTTTCTCCTCTTGGAGGATCAAGAAAACTAGAATATGAAAGAAAGTACATTTCCTCAAGACAAACCCAGGTGATGCAGGAATCAATTTCACACCTGTGTCTCAGTGATCAGATTACCCAGGAAGGGCAATCTTTTAAAGGCTGCCCCTCCAAATTAATAAAATTATTATGCTTTCATTTTGTCCATCCTTTATATTATCATATTAAACTTCTTCATGGTCCTTAGAGAATGAGTTGACCACATGGCTGCTGCAGGCTCTCTAAGGGAAGGGAGGCACAATCCTAGCTCTATGTCCTGGCTACAATCCCAGCTTCCCTGGATTCTCTTTGGGGTTTCTCGAAGGCAGAGGCCTGGGGAACAGGTCCAAGAGGCAGGAAAGGCTCACAGTCCACAGTCCAAAGACTGTGGGTGTTCCCTCCTTAATCCAAACCTGCTTGATTTTCAGTCAATGGAATTCAAAATACTTTATTTTTTTTCAACTCATTGCTTAAAATAAAATCATTTTAGATAGCCATTAAGATGACATTATTATAAAGGAGTCTTAATAAAAGGAACAATAATCCAGCCAAACCAGTGGTGGGTTGCTCCTGGTTCGCACCAGTTTGCAAGAACCGGTAGTAAAAATTTGTAGTAGTTCGGAGAACCAGTAATAACATTGGCTGGCCACGCCCCCGAACTGGTCCCCGGCCCAGTCGCCGCTCGCTTACCCCACTCACCTCATCAGAGGCTTTTTTTTAACTTTTAAAAGCATTTTTTCTACAACCTCTTTGGCCGAAAAAATGCTTTTAAAAGTAAAAAAAAAAAAGCCTCTGATGATCATGCGGCTCAGCTGGGATCGTCAGAAGCTTTTAAGAGCATTTTTTTCTGCAACCTCTTTGGCCGAAGAGGTTGTAGAAAAAAAAATGCCTTTAAAAGCCTCTGGCGATCCCAGTTGAGTTGCCTGATCATCAGAGGCTTCTAAAAGCATTTTTTTCTGCAATCTCTTAAGGTTGTAGAAAAAATGCTTTTAAAAGTAAAATAAAAAAAAGTTGGCTACGCCCACCGAGTCACATTACCTCCTCCCCCACCAAGCCACGACCACAAAATAATCCACGACCACAGAACCGGTAGTAAAAAATTTTAGAACCCACCCGAGAGCCAAACCCCATGGAAACTCTGTGTAAGTGGGCCTTACCTGTGTACTAGCCATGCCTTGGCCTTGCTCTGGACCAGATCCTATGCCCGTGATGGCAAACCTATGGCACGCGTGCCACAGGCGGCACGTGGAGCCATGTTGCCTGGCACGCCAGCTCAGCTCCAGTGCGCATGCATCGGGAGTCTCTGGAGGCTGGGGACAGCAAAAAAGTCACTTCCTGTCCAACCAGAAGTTGGGAAACGGGCCGTTTTGGGCATCCGAGGGGGTGGGGAAGGCTGTTTTCGCCCTCCCCAGATGCATAGAGTGGATCTGGAGCCAGGTGAGAAAGAAAAATGGGCCTACTGGGTCATCGTGTGCTAGGAGCGGGGGGAAGGTGGGGTCGCATGCACGGGGCGGGGTGCATAGAATTATGGGTGTGGGCACACGTGCACGCGAACCTCCCCCGCCCCCCCTTCCTGGCACCCGATGGCAAAAAGGTTAGCCATCACTGTCCTATGCTATCTGGGCCATTTGGAGAAGTGCTCATTAAGAAGTAGGACGTTATGGTAGATAATCTTGTGTACTAAGCTTAGGTCGGAACGTAGGTGGTGTACTTCAAGGCTATCCAGGCCTAAAATTTCAAGCCTGGTGGTATAGGGAATTTTATTTCAAGCAGAGGATTTGAGGACTCTTCTAGTAAAATATCTCTGGACCTAATGTATTGACCTCTGAAATACAGTGAGGGTTCCAGGCAGGTGAGCAGTATTCATGCAGGTCTATAACGAAAACTAAAACCACAGTAGATTTGATTGTTTATGATGAAAGTCTGTGAAGATTAGTGAAGGATACAAGGATGGCAAGAGTTTCTGAATGTCAGAGATCACTACAATGCCAAGAGTGGATTTTGAGATAAATGAACATAGAAAGAAAGAGTTGAAAGAAACTCAATACTATGACTGTGGGAATCCGGAATTAAAAATTAGCAGAATGAATGTGAGTAGGTATCCTCTCTTACTGAAGAGGGCTGGGGGATTTTGGGAGTTGAAGTCCACAAGCCAAATTGCTAAGGTTGGACACCCCTACACTAAACCCTCTCCAACCCTATGATGCTGAGCATATTCGAGAAGCTTCCCGAGAGGGGACAGTTTCATGATGGCATCGATGATCAGGTCATGGGCTCCTCTGGACCCTCTCAAAGCCATCTGTCTGGGATGCCTCAATTTGGATCAGGCAGTTGGACTCAAGAGTGTGGTCATTCTGGCAGGAGCTCATGGAAGTTTCTTCTTGTCTTCTGGAAGCACAGGTCGTGAAAATAGTTGCCCCCAGGGCAATTTTTTCTGGAATCCACAGCAGAGGGCAGAGAGTAAGTGATTCTGATGGTCACTGCTGAAGGAAGAGGTCCTTTAGGTCACTATTTTTCAAACTTGGCAACCTGAAGATATGTGGACTTCAACCCTTGGAATGCTGACTGGGGAATTCTGGGAGTTGGTCCAGTCATCTTTAAGTTGCCAGGTTTGAAAAATACTGCCCAAGTGCTGGTGGTTTGTGCCTTTCTCAGTCATTGGGACTGGGAGCAAAGCTCACAGCTCTGATTTTTTGCTTCCGATAGGCAGTGCCTCCAGATTTCTGCACCATTTCCCAAAGTCTAAGGGAAGCATCAGTGAAGGAAAAGAGATGGCCAATGTCATCCCTTGCTCCCCGCTCGCTTTCCAGTCTTCAGGAGTCAAGAAATACCATCCAGAAAAGCAAGAGCCCAAGTAGCATAGAACAGGGGTCCCAGAATTCCTCCGTCAGCCATTTCAGGGATTTCAAGTCCACAAGTGTGAAAGTTGCCAAGTTTGGAGAGGTCTGGCTAGAGCCATATGGCAGCTCTTCCCACAGAGGGTAGGAGGGTGGCATGTCCACCACTGCCCTACTCAGTCCTGAGCCCCGTCTGATAGGGTTTCTGGAGATGTGTGCGTATGTGATGGAATGTGCAGCTGGAGTAGAGGTGGTGGTGGGGAATCTCAGCAACAGCACTGCAGGAGAAGGAAGTGCGCTTGGTTTTTTTGGAGTGCCTTGGCCTTGTTTATGTTTTAAACAAGCCATCGAGCCATCTGCTCAATAGGCAGGCTCCAGAAGGGGGATGCCTCCCGTGGTATCATCCGCGACTGCTGCCCTTTCCACGCCCTTTGGTTGTTGTCCTGGCTCCCCTCGGATGTTGAAATTTTCCAAAATTTCCATCATTAATTGGGTTATATGTCTCTTCAGATAATCCTCCCTCAGTGGTGCTTCGGTCATCCCCCCCCCCGGTCAGCAAGGGCTTCTAGTTCCAGTTTCCACCCCGGTTTTCGGTTGCCACGGCTGAGGGTGACTCCTCTGGTTCTTATCCCAGCTATCTTTCTTCCCGATACCAGCGGGGCTTTTCAGGATTCTCCAGGGTTACCTCATCCTCTCCAATGGGGTGTACAAAACAGGCATCCGACTGGGTGGCGGTTGCTGTCACCCCCCCCAGCAATCGGTTTCTCCCAGCTCTCTGCTTCGTTCAGACATGGTTTGCAAGGTCCCCTCAGTAGAGCGAAGATTGCTTCTCTGGGTTGACTGTTTTGCAGATCTTGCTCTTTGTAAGGATTGCCTCTCCTTCCAACTTAAGAAAGTAAAAACTCTTGAAACATGGTTGTTCAAGAGAACTTTTATTAAGCAGAAGTGAAAGCCATCCAGCTAAAGCAAGATCTGAATACCCTTAGGCAAGACAGTAGGATTAAAGTGGTAGAGACCCCTCCCTTTAAGTCAGAATGCAGATTTTAGTCAATATACAAGTGTGAAGATGTTTTCTTTACTAGTTTCTCTGAGAACCCGAACACACATGCATTCCCACCATTATCCCTTAAAGTGAAACAACCCACATGGCTATCATAAAAATTCCTGCAGGTAAAGGGGATCTCAGGGCTCTTTGGCGCTAGGATATAGGTTGTAAAGTATCTGTTGACACAGGCAATGCTAGTGAATCGAATCCAAGTGTCCCCCTTCTCCCGATTGATTGGCAGTATCACTTTTAAGGATCTGACAGGAAAGGGAGTCATCAATCTAAGATGTGAGGATATAAAAACGAGAGGGGTCACTCGGTTCCTATCCTTTCCCCAGTAAAGGCGGGGAATTGGGAGGGGGGGGGAGTCCTTTTTGAGGGCCAATTTTCAGCAGAGGCCCCCCAGGGGAACTGTGCCACCCTAACCCAGGGGTGGGCAACTAGCCAGACTTTAGGAAACGCTGGCCTGAACTTGGTGCTGCCTGTGGGGAAAGGGCCCCATGGGGTTCCATTACCTGCCACTCCCAGCTGAGGTGCGCAGCTCTGGCCCACTCACCCTGCCGGACTTGAAGCTCTCTCCCCCCTGCCCCCCCGTGTCTAGGCGACCGGCTGGTAGGCAGCAACTGGGAAAGACGGTGGCCAAACGTTGCTGGTTGCAATGGAGGGTTTTGCCTTTTTCACACCTGCCACCCAGCCACGCTTACCTGCCTGCTCCGTGGCTGGGCTGGCAAGGAGCTGCCCCATCTTGTTCCAAAGGCAACTCCGAGCAGGGCGGGCTTCAGGAGGGACCCCTTTTTCTCTCCCCAAATCTTTGCTGTGTTGGTTCACAAGCTGGCCAGCTCCTTTTGCCTTGCTGGGGGGATCTGGGGAGGGGTCTCGCACGTGGCCAGGCCCAGCTTCCTTTGTCTGGTTCAGGCGACAACTTTGTCCTTAATGATGTGGTTCCTCCTGATTTCCCAACAGATCTTTGCAAGAGATTCCTGCTTCTGTCAGGGCCAGGAAGTGGAGCTGCAGACCCCACTGATGAAGAAAATTCCTTTTATTTGCCAGGGAGGTAGAGATTGTGGGGAAAACACACACACACACACACACCCCTCTCTGGTAGATGACCGATAACACCAGCAAGTACCAAAAGGCACCACGGATGCTGGAGGTATAAAGCCAGAGGGTTTGGGGGAGGAAGGCTGCCCTCCCACAGCACCTTCGCTTGGACAAACGGCCCAATGCCCAGGCAGCTCCCAGAGATTGGCAGCATACAAATTGAATAAATAAATAAGCAGGCGGCCTCCTTGGCCAAATTCCCTGACTCGGCCCTTCCGGAGGCCTGCAGAGGTCCTTGCCTGCCTCCCCACTCAGACTCCTGGCTTTGTTGCCTGCACCTCTGGCAGCTTGGAATGGCTTCTCGGGAAATGGGCTGAGTCTGGGGGGTGGGGGGAAGGGCAGACTTTGCTCTCTTCTTGAACTAGCAGGAATATCGAGGCTGGCAAGGCCTTCACTTTGGAAGACACTTAGGCCCAGGTTTATTTATTATGTATTTCTTTTAGAGTCCACCTTTATGAAATTTTTACAAATAACTCATGGTGGCAAACATATCAATACTCATTTTCTCCACAACCACCATCACCCTGTGAGGGGGGCTGGGCTGAGAGTCACTGGCTGAAGGTCACCCAGCCGATTTTGATGCCTAAAGCTGGACTAGAACTCCCCATCTCCTGGTGATTGGCTCAAAGTCACCCAGCTGGTTTTCTTGCCTGAGGCAGGACTTGAACTCACGGCTCCTGGTTTCTAACCCGGTGCTTTAACTACCAGACCAAGCATGCCCAGGGTGCTTCCTTCTGCTTCTCTCTCTGGCTTCACCTTTCAGCAGGGGATCCCATCCTTCTTCTCCTTGGAAAGCCGTTTCTGCTTCCCTGATCCTTTCGCCTTGCTCTCTCCCACCCAGCCTCTTTAAAGTCTCCCTTTCCACCAGGGTCTTTTCAGCCGTGGCCGTTTGTGCACTCTTCCTTTTCTCTACCTACCTTTCAAATAGGCTGCAGGCTTATCAAAATACAAAGGACGGGAGGGAAAGGATGTTCTTTCCTATTGATTGAATTGTGAATTCCGTATTTATACTATATATATTTACATATTTATATATGCATAGCATCTGCCACACAGGGGCAGGCATCGGCCTTCCAGTACAAACTTCTCTCCGCTATTTTTCGGTCCCTCCGATCTTCGTCCACCTCAGTCTGGCCCTTGCAGGCCCTGGTTGCTCACTCAGATGCCAGGCCTGCCACAGGGCTTTGGCTGCTCCCGGCTGAGTTTGGCTTTGCCCGGCTGCAGAAGCCGTTCCTCAGGGCGCGCTGGCATGCATCTTCTCCAGGCAGCCCGTCCAGAAGGAGACGAGCCGGCCATCCTTGTTGCAGCAGAAGTCCGTGAAGTCTTTCAGCAGCCGGTCGGCAAACCTCTCGTCGCCAGTGGCACTGGATCGCCAGGTTTTGGTCAGCATGGTGTTATAGGCCCAGTTGTAGCCAATGCGCTCCTCGCAGAAGACGTTCTGGTTGGAGGAGCTGGTGGAGTTGCGTCGGCGGCGCTGCTGCCCGGAGAACTTCCGCTTGGAGTACGGCAGCTGGAGGAAGACCGTGCCTGAGTGGGGAGAGGAAGGTTTTCAGAGGACAGGGGCCTTCTGCGCGGGACGTGTCCCCTGGGCCTACCTCAACCAGGGAGGGCTTCTTCTAGAACAGAGGTGGGGAACCATGGCCCGTTTATGACTTGTGGACTTCGACTCCCAGAATCCCTGAGCCGGCATGAAGTCCGTAAGTCATGAAAGGGCCATGGTTCCCCAGCCCATTCTAGAAGGTGGGCTGCTACTGTGGACCTGAAGTTTACAGAGTTCTCTGGTTTGACAGACAGCTGTGCTGTTAAGAACCAAGAGCTCTTCCTGAGCAAAGAGGAGTTCAGAAGGAGCATCACGCCAGCTGGCTGGGCTTCGGACTAGCAGTGGCCATCAGGGTAGCGAGAGCAGGGCAGAAGCAGAAAGCCATGGCAAGCCCTCTTTCTCCTGTGCCCAGCAGCAGCAAGGGCAGAGGTATGTGGGCACACAGAGAGGTGAGCTGCCAGGAGGCAAGCTCTTCCTGCTTCCTTGCTGTCTGCGAAGTCCTAGAACTGCCAGAGACAAGGACTGCAGCCTCCCCTTTGGATGCATCGGCCACCTGCCCAGCAGCCATTTGATGCAGGGCCTGCCACCTCCACTCCGAAGGGCAACAGAGCTCACCTGTAACATGGATATACTGGGGCTTGTTCTCTGCAGGGAAGTTGAAGGCAGAGGCCGAGTATTTATCCTGTATGAATCCAAACCTGGTGGGAACAAAGCACAGCTCTTGTTGAGCATGCAAGGAGCACGCAACGCCCTACATCATGTAGGGCAAATCCCTCAGGAGCCTGGCCTGCCAGAAGCTTTATGGCCCCACTGAAATATCCCCACCCAATGCTGTGGCTCTTTTTTGGAGTGGCAGAGGAAGGAAAAGTGAAACAAAAGCCCAGCCTTGCGGAGGAAGCACTGCAGACTTTCTAGCTTCTTCCTACGCCTTGTGTCACCCACTGCACCCACCTCCTCACCAGCTGCACCTCCCCTGCTCACCTTTGTGCAATGGCCTCCTGCAGAAGGTGCATCCGGTCCCAATAGGTTTCTGGCTCAAAGCCTGCAAAGAGGACCAGGAGGGAGGTTCTGGTTGCTGCCAAGATCCCAGGATTTTTTGGGCACATCCCATGAAGCGTTCTGGAGAACTCGACAGCTGGGAAATGCTTCTGTGTTACCTTGTTTGATCCCAAGAAGGCACTGACCTTGTCTCCCCAAAGCTCCAGGTGATTCAGCCTCTCCCACCCAAGTTAGTATCTCTGCTGTGCCACCGCTGGAATCGCCTGCCCTGGTCTAGTGGAGGAGTTGCTGGTCTCATGCTTTCTTCTCTCTCCCCTTCCTGCCTGTCTCTGCCAGATCTCCTCCTCCCAAGAGGACCCATCCAAGTGTTTTTGTAGGTTCAGGTAGAGAAAGAGCTCACCTACCAGTTATGAAGGCACGGACTGCTGATTGGCCCGGGATCTGATGAGGGCATTCCACATTGGGACAGTTAGTGGACTAGGAGGAAGATCCCAACCACACCCTGTTGTATTCTTGTTTTTAACTTAGTTTAATATTTAATGTGTTTACAGCTGCTTTTGATAGTGTAACAGTCACTTGACAGTGAGATGGGCAGCATATACACTTAATAAACAAACAAGCAAACAAAGTTGCCACCAGGCATCCCGCATAGTTTACATACTTTCACTTTTCTGTAACTGCTTGGGAGCTTTAGGGAGGGAAGGCTCAAGGCCGCATTGCCCTGAGGATGGGATCTTCCCACCACGCTGCCTCTTGGCAAAGTCAAAACACCTTTGCGGCAGATGATTGGCTAAAGAGGGACACGTGAAATTGAGATGGGGGTTGAAGGGGACAATTAGCCTAACGCTTGGTGCCTGGATTTCAGACGCCACCTGACTTTTCCGCAATCGCTCTCTCCCAGGAAAGGCTCCCTTTGGAAATGTTCCTGGTTTCAAGAGTTTTGCTTTCTTGGGAGATCCTCACACTTTGCATGATCTGCAAGCTGGTGAAAAGCAACCAGCCGCCTCCCCCCCTCCTCACCATCAAAGAGGTGCTCACTGCCCTCTTTCAGCAGGCAGCTGATGCTGAGTGGGATGAAAAGCTGGGCTCGAAGGGGGTCTCCGTACAAGTAACTGGGCAGCGCAAACGGGCCTTCCAGGACTGGGACCAGCAGGAACCCACAGGAAGTGGCTTTGCGATGCCAGCCTTGGACCTGTGGAAACAGGGCAGGGTGATGGGAGCCTTTGCCTTTAGGAGTACCGGGTTCAAATGAGGACCAGACACGGCCTTGGAAACCAGCAGATCTGCAAGAGGCCGTTCTGACTTCCCAGGAAGCCCGCCTGCCAGAGCTCACCATCTCAAAGAGAACAGCTGCCGTCACCGCCATCCAGTGCAGCTTGATCTCAAAGGCGGCACTGAGGGAGAAGTTGCCGTGATAGTAACAGCTGCACCACTCCAGCCGATCCGTGCGGTTGTTTATGTCCACGTCCAGGGTCACCGTCCGCTGTTCTGGCACTGTGGCAGCTGCCCGGAGAGGAGCCGAAGAACACAAGGGAAGGGAGGGAGAGGTTAGCCATTGTAAGCCATTGAGGAAGCAGGACCCAGTTTAATCCTGGGTGCTCCAGAGACTGTGCAGTCCTGTTATTTTGGGTGCCCCCTCTGGCACCTCGAATGCTGTGACCCAGGTGGAATAAGGAGATGAGCTAAGAGCCTGCGTTTGTTGCTGCAGCTACTGGTTGAATTTTCCTCCATCAGCCACTCACTGGTCTCTCTAATTCCCATCATTTTGGCTGACTTGGGTCTCTCCAGGGTCTCCTCCCCACTGCCAGTTTCTGTGACTTTTAAGTTTAGAGAAAGTCAGAGCAGAAACCTGCCAGTGAGTTTATGAAATGCCTCTGGGGGTTACTGTTGACTGGGGGGCGGGAGTGGGGAACTAGGCCAGAGCCCACCTAGTCCTATGTTGCCATTCCATCTCAACCTCTGCTGCCCCCTGAAGAGTTTCCCCACTGCAATATGGGAGGGCAGGTAACAAAAAAATCCTTCGAGGCTGAAGCCCTGGCCCAGGTCTGTGCGTGCTCTCTTCCATGGCTCCAGGTGCTCTCCCCTTTCAACCCCAAGACTAGAACTCAGTCCGACTCTTGCCTTGAGAGAACAGCCAAAGACCTCGGCTGTTCTCTCAAGGCAAAGGAAAACATTGGTTTCCATAGAACAGAATCTTCGTACTTCAGGGTTGAACTGTGGGGTCCTTGGGGCTCTCTGAGCTTGGCTTTCCTTGCAGACATTTCATGACCCAAGTAGGTAATCAGTGCCAGAAGGGAGTGGGGTTAATGGAGAGGAGGGGGATTAGGGGGGGCCTTGGCGCTCTCTGAGCTTGGTGGTTTTCTTGCAGATGTCTCATGACCCAACCAGGGAACATCATCAGCTCAGGGAGTGGGGTTTGCGCTCTGGGACTAGCACTGATGATATTACCTAGTTGGGTCATGAAATGTCTGCAAGAAAACCACCAAGCTCAGAGAGCACCAAGGAACCAACAATACTGATTTTGTCCTAATGCTGTTGATCCTTGTTCTCTGTCATCCTCTACTTTTCATCTTTTATATTTACCTTTATTTTCATTGTTATTTTATTCTCCCTTCATTTTTTTCACCTGCTGGCCTTTGAACATATTTTCTATTACATAAATATATGAGAATATAGCATGGAAGGACATTCCCAGAGATTTACCTCTCAGATGATTTTGGAACAGCAATGCCCATCATGGCCTAAAGCAGGAATCTCCAACTTTGACATATGGACTTCAACTTAAGCTTTGCTGGCTGGGGAATTCTGGGAACTGAAGTCCACAAGTCTTTAAAGTTGCTAAGGTTGGAGAGCCCTGGCTTAAAGGGCCTAATAGGGGAGCCAATGCAACATTTTCAGATCCTCCTCCTCCCCACCCCCCATCTTCCTGGCCAGGTCCCACCTAGCTTGGAGGAACAGAAACCCCGCATTTGGGACCACCGAGAACCCCCAGCCACCCTCTGCATCCACGTTACCCAGTAACGCCGCCGCCTGGCTCCGTCCTCCAAAGCTGCGGCTGAAGGAGCTGTGCCTGCTGGCATAGGAGGCTGGGCGGCTGGGCAGCCACGGCAGGAGGAATGCTGGGATGTCCGAATGAAGGAGCTCTTCCGCCACAAAAGCCACCTCAAACCACTTTCGCTGGAAGGCAGAGAACTCGTCCTTGGCCGCCGTGTGCCACAGGGCGGGCTGCTGAATCCCCCCTGCAGAAGAGGGGAAGAGAAGCTCCTTTGGGACAGCTGACACTATCCTGGGCTGGGGAAGGTCCCCCTGCCCGGCCCACAGGAGATGGGGAGGATCTTTCTCCCTGCTCAGGAATCAGTCTCGGGAACAATCTCCAGCAGAGCCTCTTTCTTAAAGAGGAAATCGGGGGAAGTCACTCGGGTAGAGAGCTGACCTCTTGCCCCTTGGGCAGAGGAATGCCAGGGTGGGGCAGGGGTCTCTCAAGGTTAGATCCATCTGTCCCCCTTCCCCAATCCAGAAGCTTCTATCCCAAGAGATGGTGAAGGGTGCCCCCTGGGGCTCATTCAGAGCAGGAGAGGAGAGACCATGATCAACACAACGTGTTGCCTTTCGTCTCCGAAACATTCTTTGGTACAGGAAAGAATTTTCATTCCTTTTCCACAGGCCTCTTCTGCATCGGCCAACGCAAAGGAGGCCTGTGGAAAAGGAATGAAAACTAGCATTCCAAGGAGCCAGCCAAGGTTGCCCCAAGCCACCCAGAACCTGACCTCGCTCTTGCTCCTTGTCTTCCACCATCTTATAGAAATAAAACCCATAAATAAAGGTGCGAAGTGCCTCTCCGGAAGCATGTATTATCAGCTGCTCCTCCAGCATTTTCTAGAGAGAAGATGGAACGAAAATCCGCTTCAGCTGGAAGGACAGCCAGCAGCCATGCAGGCAAAGGGGGTTTGGGGGTGGGGAAATCCTGGTCCACAGAAACTGCTCATTTCCAACTGACAGGCTACAGCAGCGGTTTCAAGCTCTATTTCATTGAGGGCCGCATGAGGTTGTGTTTGGCCTCGGGGGGCCGGGGGAGGGGCGTGGCCAGGGTGGGCATAGCCAGCTCAACATCACTCGTGTCAGGGATGCCTGTGGTGGCCCAAGTGCTCTGCCAGCGAAAGCAGGCTCCGTAGCTCCGTTTCCAGGTGAGACAGCCTCCTGCAACTCTCTGCCAGCAAAAATGGAGCTCGCAAGGGTTGCCCGCGGCCCTCCCAAGCTCCGTTTTTGCTGGCAGAGGCCCCGCGGGCTGGTCATCCATTGTTTTCCAGGACGGCCCGCGGGCAGATCTAAGCACCCCTTGGGCCGGATCTGGCCCTCAGGCCTTGAATTTGATACCCCTGGTCTACAGGGAGAAGTGGGAGGGATCCTTTTCTAGGACCAAGGAACAGGTGGAGGTTTATCTAATAGTTCCCAATGCTGCCTGAAGCCCCCGGATCCTGCCAGGAAGCCCTCCTCCCTCCCTCCCTTCCTCCCCATTGGCCTCCTTAAGTGATGTCCACCTTCCTTAAGGCAGAAGGGAGGAATTCCATCCAGGCTGCAAAGAGCTGCTCACCTGCATGATGTCGATGGCCATGGCCTGCGTCTGCACCCCTTCCACCATGTTCACCAGCCAGTGCACGACTTCTGCACTGATGAAGCAGGTTGGGGAGAGGCCTTTCTGCTCAGAGAGCAGCTGGATCCCTGTGCTGAGAGCCAAACAAGGCCCGGGTTAAGGACGGCTGGAGTCTTCTCACCTCCCAACCTCTGCCCCTCTCCCCTCCCCCAGGGTCGCTGTGACCTCTGCCCTTCCCCCCCCCACCATGGTCCCTCGAGATCCCACCAGGAGAGAAATGGCTGGACTCCACTTGCCACACCCTCTTCCAGAAAGGGGCTGCCAGGAGGCAAGGGGAGTGAAAGGAACCTACGTGGGATGTTTCATGGCTTCAAGGATTTCCAGCAAAGTAGACGAAGATGTCAGGGAACTGGCAGAGGATGGCTGGGAGCTGCAAAATTGAAAGAAAACACGCCCTCAGCTGGGAAAGGGCTGCAGGACGACCACAAAGGCAGGACGCGTCTACTTAAGGTCAGCTCTCAGATCTTCACTGAAAGCCCCACTTGGTCCTTCTTACCTGTTTTCCAAAGGACCAGAAGTGGCCGAGGTCTGGTCCCCTCCGTGGAGAGAGCTGGCTTGGATGCTGCTACGGTCTATAGGCTGGGCTGTGTTGATAGCAGTGCTGCCTTCCAGGGTTCCTGGGACAGACTGATCGACAGAGACCTGGGGGAAGGGAAGCAGTGGCCACCACGGAGGTCATCAGCCTGAAAGCATAAATCTGATAAAGCCCTGCAGGCACACAGAGGAACTTTGAGTTGGCCCTAAGTGTAAGACTTGGGAGTTTCAGGCTAATACTCGCAAGCATCAAAATGCTTCAATAATGGAAACATCCATCAGGGTCCTGAAAATGAGAACTGGCGGGGTGCTCAGAAGTAGTTAAGACAGATACATAATCTGGGTGGCCTGGAATTTCCTTGACACTCACACATCAGGACCACAGAGAGCCCTGCCATTTGTTAGTTTCCATCTCTCCCCATGAATAGCCTGATGTTTCCATGGACCCTTTTCCACATCTGGACCCAGATTGTTGGGGCAATATGCTGTTTAGTATACTGTCGATTGTTGTAAGCCGCCCAGAGTCCTCGGAGAGTGGGCGGCATAGAAATATGATTAATAAAATGAAATAAAATAAAATCTGCAAATGGCCAGTCACATCGGAGATGATGGGCCAAAGGCCAAGTCAACAGAAAGTGTTCTTGCAGAAGCTCCATGAAGCTGACATGAAAAAAAGTAGGGCTGTTCTCTGCACCACAGGTTCAAGAGCATCTACCTGCTCACGGTCCATGACTTACCTGGGACAGGACCTCACAGTGTGTTCTCTGCTGTATCAGTGAGACTTGTGTGGCTAATGTGCTTCCAGCTCATTCCCCCAGTTCATTAAGGGAATGCGAGAGTGGGAGGGTGCATCAATTTATTCTGAAAATGGCCTCTGGATGAGGACCGGACCATTCTCTTTGGGTTTCCAGGACTGCGTCAAACGCTATGAAATGATTTTAGCCTCAGAAATGGATAGTCTTGCAACTCCCCCCAAAGAACAAAAGACAATCTTCTAGAAAGATCAGGCTCCGGAAAGAACAACCTCCATTTGCCCTGAAGCAACATCTGGAGGAAGAGCCCATGAGGAAACAGCCCCCTATCAATGGTAACATCTCCAACTGCCAAGTCTGTGCTAAGAAAAAGAAAATTCTTTCCAGCATCTATGAATTAATAGAGGAATCTTTACCTCTTTTTACTGGAAATGGTTAATTCTTCTGCCAGTTCCTAAATTTTCCACAAACTATTGACTTGTCCTGTTCCAGTTAGAAACAATCCCAATTGCTCAAAGTACAATTTACTTTCTTGCCCATAAAAGAAATCTTAGCCACGTCCCATTTTCTATTTTTGCTTTTCTATCAAGTAATATCCAAAAGTTGAAAGGGGAGCGAGGGAAGCCTGGCTTCGATTCTTTCCTGGTGTCAGGGGGCCTTTCAGAGAAGCCTGCTGGTCCAGGGTCCCCACCTGCTTGAAGCAGAGGCTTCCTCTGCAACCAGAGATCAGGCTCTGTCCTGAATTCATTGCAAGCATCTCACTGCGGGCCCCTCCAGCCTTCCTCTGCAGAATAAACAACAGCACAACTCACCTGAACTGGTTCTAGAGCAGTGTTTTCTCAACCACGGCGTCTCAGCTCTCTCAACCTTGGCAAATTTAAGATGTGTGATTTCAACTCCCCAAATTCCCCATGTTAAAGTCAACACATCTTCAAATTGCTATGGCTGAGAAATACAGCTGTGGTGTGTTCAGGGGCAACCTTCCTCCTCTGCCAGCAGCCTCACTCTCAGGGAAGGCTCCCCCTGGAGCTGGACCTGCCCAGCCAAACCTCAAGACAGCAGGGCAAGCCAACTGGGGCAGAACATCCACAACATCTGGAGCAGAGACCACCACCCATAGGCCAGCTCTTCCTCTTTAATTTACAGCCCTTTGACCCAACAATGATATCCAGCTCTCAGTCCGGTCAGTAGCACAGCCTATCATTCTGGCCAGGCTGAGGCAGCACAGCCCCAGTTTGGGGTGGGAGAATGGGAAGAGGGGGGCTGTTATGTGCAAGCTCCTTTTGCCCTAATGGGGAATTCAGGTCTCCCAAGCATCAAGGCCACCATACATCCCGTTGCCAAGAACTTGCAAGCCATCTCCGTTCCTTTGCACATGCTAGGTAGGATGCTGAAGACAGAGGGGAGTCCAGCTCCCACAGACTTTTCTCCTGTCTCTGCAGGAAAAAGGGCCAAGAGCTTCTGGCTTGGTTGCTTTCTAAAGAAAACTGAACAGTCCAGGAATAGAGAGGGCACCAAAAAGGGGCAGGCAAACAGCATTTTCCTCCTCAACCAAACCACACCCTTGTAACTCATGCAGACTCTGTAATGGTACGTGGGAAAGACCTTGGAAAACAGGGTGAAGAGATTTTGCTTAGGGAACAATCAGATAAGAGAGGAAATAGCCCTCAGCTGCAAAATGGGTGGAGAAAGGCTCAGAAGGGACTGTCCAAAGTTTCTTGGTGATGGTGAGAGATTTGTACTTTCAGACTTGCAAGATTCTGCTAATGTAGCTTACACGTAGCCAGAGGAATGAGTTCCTCTGGTCGTGTTTCTTGTCGGTCTTCCTGGGAAGGCTGACGGACTCAGCCTTCCCCAGGGGGGAATGTGGACCCCAAGTTACATTGTGTAGGATTGCCACAAAGAGCGTTCGACCTGTCAAAAACTGACCTGTGTGTGGAAGAGAGATGCTGCGCGAGGGCTTCGAACAAACTCCATAAAGAAGGTCCCGTCCTGAAGAACCAGGAAACAGCAAAGGCAGCAACAGAAACAGGGGGGGTGGGGGTGGGGGGGAGGGGGGGGAGAGATGTTGTGCAGATCTGTCACTCCAAGTGGAAGGTTAACAGGGCACGGAAACTGCAGCAGGCTGGGGGGGGGAGGGGCACCAGGTGAAAGGAGGAAGCACTCAGAGCATGCACGAAGGAGTGCCGAGGCTTCTGCTCCCACCCAGGTTGCCGTGAGAAGCTGGATCAGATGTGGCCTCTTCTGCAGTTTGCATTCATTTGGGCTGCACCCCAAGGTAACCGTTTGGGGCTCTTCAGATCAATGCATTTCTTTTGCCAGGGCAACAGAGTGTGGAGAATGGAGTGGAGCTACCATTTGCTTGTATTTATTTATTTGTTTGTTTAAAACTTTTATATAGCTGCCCATCTTTTAGCCAAGTCTGGGCAGCTTCCAATCAAAGATTTAAACACATATAAAGTGATTTTATATGTTTTTACCCCAGACTAATGCCGATCACATCTGCCAACCCACATTGGACCAGTGTGGCAGATGATGGTCTATTTCTCCCACATGCCAATACAACCTCAAAAACAGCCCTCATTCCCCTGAGGCCCTAGGCCTAGGGCAACTACCCACGGCAGCAGGAAGACCTGCCCAAAGGCCGAGGGTGCTAAGAATCCCCGGGTTAAATCAGGCTGCCTTTGGACTTAGGAACACTCAACATTCAAACAATGGAAACGGATGCTCAACTAGGAGAACTTCTGATTGAACTCAACAATATGCATTGGGATATCACTGGATTATGTGAAATACTACGAAAAGGTGAAAATTTAGTTGAACTTGATAGGTCTGGGCATTTTACTCTACACTAGAGGTACTGAAGATGAACAATGTGACAGGATTGGTTTTCTCCCCAACCAAAAGCTGAAAGACTGTAGTAAAATTATCAGCGTAGTCCAATGCAACATTTAATTGAACGAACAATACACGGTTCAAATAATCCAAGCTTACGAGCCAACAATAAGCTATAGTGATGATGAGGTGGAAGAGTTTTACAACAATGTGTCTCGCCTTCAAGATAAAGAAAAATGCCAATACAAACTACTAATGGGTGGCTTTAATGCAAGACTAGGAAGAACAATATCTGGAGAAAAGTGACTGGCCAGTATGGAAGTGATGAACATAATAATAGAGGCGACAGACTAGTAGATTTTGCTGAAGGACAGGAACTTTTTATCATGAACTCATTTTACAAGAAAATAGCTGTTCTCCTCTAATAGCTTATCACTCTTTATTTTTGTTTTTTGTGACATCTGTATCATTTTCATACATTCCTTTCGACAGTCTATCTTCACTTTACCTCGTACCATTCTATGGTCACTTCCAACATTAAAATGATTGATAACAGTACAATTACAAAATATGGTTTTATCACTTGACATGATATAGTCAATTTCCCTTGTGTACCGATGGATTCTTCCATGTTCTCTTTCTGCTAGCTTTTTTGAGATTAATCTGTCAAATCACTTTGCTCTATATAGTGCAAGATTTGGAAGAGATTAAAATTACGGACCGAAATGAACAAATAGTCAAAAACATCCTTGAATTTGCTACATCTATAGCACCACGGGGAAAATACTTTGTACAGTCAAAAATCTCTGATGAAACTATTGATTTAATGAAAAAACAACAATGAATAATACCAGAAGGTTCACTAATAAATTGGAGTACAACTGGGGTAGATTGAATTTACGATAACATATTCAAGAAGAAAAAGGCAATTGAAGAAAACAAAGGATTAATAGAGCAAAATGCAAATTTATAAATACATGAAAAGTTTTTGCATTAAAACGTGAAGATGCCTCTGTGTGTAGAACAAGACAGGAAATGTTAGAAATAATTGGAAAATTCTATTCCAAGCTATACAAAGATCAAGATCACTCAAAATTAATAACATCCACGAAAGAGGAAATGCCAGATATCCTAGTGGAGGAAGTATCGTGCCATAAAATCAATGAAAAATGGCAAAGCTTCAGGAAATGACCATCTTATGGTTGAAATGCTGAGAGCTGGTGGTCACAGTTTACGCAAGATACTAGCAAAACTATACTCGAGATACCTCAGAGAAGAAAAAATACCCGATGCATGAAAAAACGCTGAAGTAATTGTGTACACAAGAAAGGGGCCCAAGATGATTTTAAAAACTCGCCCAATAAGCCTTCTCTCAGTCATCTACAAGGTTTTCACCAAGACAATAGCAAAAAGAATGTTGAGAACATTAAATGATGTACAGCCAAAGGAGCAGGAAGACTTCAGAAGTGGATGCAGCACAACAGATCACATCCAGGTTGTTCAGCAAGTCATTGAAAAGCACAACGAGTACCCCAGGCCTCTGTGCGTGGCCTTCATTGACTATGAAAAGGCTTTTGACTCAGCATTCCAGCAAGCAATAATTAAGGCATTGCTCAACCAAGGTGTAGACACTGCTTACATAAACTTACTACAATCAATATATGAAAAAACATTGGTGACAATTTGCCTTAATGATCTTAAAGTGGAAATCAACATAGAACGAGGTGTATGATAAGGCAATATGATATCACCTATCCAAGGGTGAAATGCTCCCGGTTCGGACCGGATTGCCCGATCCGGTAGCGATGGAGGCGGGTGGTTCAGAGAACCAGTAGCAAAAATCCCTGCCCCCCCTCCCATGCCCAGCTAAGTGATCATCAGAGGCTTTTTTTTTTTTTTTACTTTTAAAAGCATTTTAAAGAAATACTTTTAAAAGCATTTTTTCTACAACCTCTTTGGTCGAAAAAATGCTTTTAAAAGTAAAAAAAAAAAAAGATTGCGCACCACAGCTGATCACCCCCCCCGCGCGCACTGTTCTACTTACCGCATGCCTCCTTTTGGCCTGCACTGCACATGCGCAGCCAGTGAACCGGTAGTAAAGCGGTTCAGATTTCACCACTGCACCTCTCCTTTTCTCAGCCTGCCTTGAAGAAGCATTTTGCAAACCAGACTGGGCAAAAGATGGAATAAAAATCAATGGCGCCTATTTAAATCACTTAAGATTCGCAGATGATGTTGTTCTCTTCTCACAAGACCCAGAAGAGCTACAAGGACACAAAAGCTGCACGAAGCAGTAGAACCGTTTGGCTTAAAAATAAACCTGAAAAAGAGCCAGGTTATGTCTAATAAATTCATCAAAGAAAGATTTTTTTATTTATCTGGAGAAGAACTAGAAGTAGTAGAGCGCTACATAAACCTTGACCAATGGTTCTCAATGGAAGATGATACAATAAAGGAAACTGAACGGCGTGTTAAATGTGATTGGCAGGCATTCAGCCAGCTAAGCATAATTTTCAAGAACAACCTCCCTCCCGCTATGCCTGAAGAGAAAAGTTTTCAATCAATGTGTGCTACCTACTCTAACTGATGCTGGTGAAACATGGACACTAACCTCACAATCGATACAAAAGCTATGAGTGGCACAGGGAGCCATGGAAAGATCCACGCTCAGCATCACAAGACAAGATAGAAAGGCCTGCACATGGATTAGAGAACAAAAGAAAATATACGATGCCATCAAGAGTGTCAAAGAATTGCAATGAAAATGGGCAGGTCACAGAGCAAGAAGAACTGAGGGCAGGTGGACCAAGGCAGTCATAGAATGGATCCCACTTGATCAAAAGCGTCCACCAAAGAGACCTAAAACAAGATGGATTGAGGACATCAGCAAGTATTGCAGGCCCAATTGTCCAAAGAAAGCTCAGGACCTTTGTTATTGGTTGGAAACATGTAGAAGAGACCTTCATCCTGCATGACAGACAATGGCTAGAATGATGATGATGATGATGATTCAGGAATTCAAATTAATCCATCTCTGGTAGATGAGAGTCCAATGGGGATGACAAGCTGGGAGTCAAGCCTGTGTCAGAGCAGAAATGGAAGTGCTGGCCCTGCCACACCATTCAAAGTCCAACCTCTCAAAACGCCTCTGACCGTCTCAGGGAGGCAGGAATCTCTCCGGGGTTTCACTTAGTGCCCAAGAGAGTTTCACTGAATGACTGTGACATTCAAAGCAGGTGGAAAAGCAGATGCTTTGCAGAATGCAGCCTGCAGCTGGCCGGCCATGGTACATTTCAAGCATTGGAACTATGCCTGGAGGTTGCAATGACCTGGCTGAGCCAGCATTCACCCCATGCCTGAACCCAACCAGGAGGGGCCGGAATACCAGGCTTTGTTGTGGCCCGCCAGCAGTCTGCGCGGATTGTTGCTGATCCCGACGAGGAGGCTGGTGTGGTGCTGCGCCAGCAGCCTGTGCAGCCGGCGAGGAGGCTGGAGAGGATGTGGTGCCAGAGGCAGGGATTCAGTCAGGGCCTTCAGAACCTCCAGAGGCTCCTTTAAGTGAAGAGGATGAAGAGGAGGAGCCTCTTCTCAATGCACAGGCACGCAGAGCTGCCAAAAGGCAGGAGTGGCTTCTCAGGAGGAGGTCTCCTTGAGAGTAAGGCTTGGGGCTAATTGGCCACTCCCTTAGCCTATTTAAGGAGGAACGCAGCTTGTAACAAGCTGCAGGAAACAACTTTAGTTCGCTAATCATCGCGTTGGGATGTCTCTGCAACCTTGCTTCTGGGCTTTCTGCCAACTCCAGTCAGACTCTGACTATCTTATCTGTCAAATTCTGGCAGGCTGTTAAGAACGCTTATTAGCAGCCGGCATTTGCTAAAACTGCGTTATTTGAGTAAACTAAGTTTTGTTCAGAGTTTGTGTATGCTGTGTTCTTTGGGATCTGTAGCTGGGGCAGAACAGGCTTGTATTTTGAAGTGCCAAAGGGAGGCATTGACAAGCATCTCGCAACTGGGCCTGAGCCCCCGTCGGTGATCCAAAACGATCAAAACAGGCGTGCAATGCAAGAGCTGCCCTGTGGGTCAAGCATTTCAACCCATACACACACACCTCGTTTTCACCTTGGAAGAATGCAAGGACCTCAGCTGAACACTGTCCCCAAAGATCCCCCACCCCCACCCCCCAAAATGAAAGACTTGCTAACTGTGAAGATGAGTGTTCCTCAACCTTGGCCACTTTTAAGACGGGTGGACTTTAACTCAGAGAATTCCCCAGCCAGCTCTTTCACATATACCTCATCCACCTGGTCTGGTGTCACGACTCATCCCTTATCTCAGATTGGTGACCCTGTCAGCGGTTAACTGAGGGCACATGCAAGCCACGTGCACAGAGCCCCATGCAGGAGTGTGTCATTGTATTGAAGCTTCCGTCCTCACCTTCCGTGGACTGTCCAGGTAGGTGGGTGTCATGGCGATGCTGCCAGTCTCCGCTGGCTGGACAGAGGTCTTCCCAGCAAGGGCTGCGGCTTGTTGTTCCCCCAATATCCTAGAAACAAGTGAGAGAGGTCCATGAAAAATCTCTCAGCCATCATTGGAGAAGAAACGCCCCACCTCCATGCCAGGACTCCCTGCGAGCTCCTATCAGAGATTTTGATTCTAGGCAAGGAGCCCACAGACACAGGACTACCCAGAATGCCCCCCACCTGTGGGGGCTCCAATGGGGAAGCATCACACTGGAAGTGGTTGATAGATTAATATGGATCCCACCTCCCCCCCCCCGCTCATCTACTCCCCCCTCTCCATCTTTTAGTTATAGCTGTAATTTGTATTTTTATAGTGTCTTATTTTTATTGTACAGGTAGTTCTTGAATTATAACAGTTCATTTAATGACTTTTTGAAGTTACAATAGCACTGAAAAAAGTGACTAATGACCATTTTTCACACTTATGACCCTTGCAGCATCCCATGGCCCCATGATTTACATTCGGATGCTTGACAACCGGTTCATATTTATGAGGGTTGCAGTGTCCTGGGGTCAATAGCCTTGGTGGCGCAGCAGACTAATGTGCTGTTAACTAGCACCAGCTGCCTGCAATTACTGCAAGTTCAAATTTCACCAGGCTCAAGGTTGACTCAGCCTTCCATCCTTCCGAGGTAGGTAAAATGAGGACCCAGATTGTGGGGGCAATAAGCTGACTTTGTATAAAAAAAGAACACCGCTTGGGGGGGGCCCCGAAAGCCCTACTCATCAGGTATATACAAAAGTATGAAGCCTATTGGTTAACGTGTTGTAAGCCGCCCTGAGTCTCCGGAGAAGGGCGGCATATAAATAGAACCAATAAATAAATAAATGTGATTATTTTTTTGTGAACTTCTGACAAGCAAAGTCAATGGGAAGCCAGATTTACTTAAGAATCATGCTACTAATTTAACAACTGCAGTGATTTACTTAACAGATGTGGCCAGAAAAATGGTAAAATGGGGCAAAATTCACTTAACAAATTTCTCACTTAGCAACATAAATTCTGGGCTCAACTGTGGTCATAAGTTGAGGACTACCTGAATACATATTTTTGCATTGTTTTATTCTTTTTAACATTGTAAACCACCCAGTCTTCTTGTGATGAGATGGGTGGCAAACCAAATTAATTAATTAAACAAGCAAACCAATAAAATGTCTCATACGTGATTATTTCGAAAGTAAAAGTGTACATTTTGAGGTGTCACTTATGCCCTGGGTCATCTCTTGGTTGGATTACTGCAATGCACTCTACCTGGGGCTACCCGTGAAGAATATTCAGCAGCTACAACTGGAATAGAGCACAGCACTGTGGACGGTTCTGGAGGCCCCTTGGGTGACATATGTAACACTGCTGTTGCACAAACTGCACTGGTTGCCAATTTGTTTCTGGATCCCCTTCAAAGTGTTGGTCATTACTCTTAATTCTGGGAGTTATGATCCGGCTCAGGAGGTCCACAGGTTGTAAAGGGGCCATAGTTTCCCACACTTTGATCATCTCAAAGGCCCTGTGTGATACTTGCTATCTATGATCCAGATGTCAACTTTGAACCGAACCTGGCAGCGGCCATTTTTCTGTTCCTCAGTTGCCACACAGAGGGGGAAGGGGGGAAAGGAGGTTGGAATGCCTTACTAGACACAACAGAGAGCTTTCTCGTAAGTACCACAGTCATCTCTACTGGCAACAGATAAGGGAAGGAGTGCCTGGAGAGACCGCCAATTAACCCAATTGGCCAATGTGACTTGTGACACTTGGGGATGGGGTTGTCTCTTAAGTTTAATTATGCTGAAACCACGGGAAAGATTTAGAGTGGGTTTTCCTTTGAAGATGTGCCGATATGAAGTACCCAATAAACAAGAATGTTGAGAAGGATCCTAGTCTGAGAGTTCTGATTTGCTTGGGTTTGTTAGTCGGAGACTTGACACCAGATTTGACTGGCAGGGTATCACGGCATGAAAAGGGTGGAAGACTACAGAAGGGTTATCAAGTGTGTGTACATGAAGTAGATCCTTTGGAAGAACTCAGAGGTTCTTCCAGAGAGATCCAGCTCATTGATTGGCCGAACCACTTCAGTGCCAGATAGATATGAAGCATGCAGGTTCCTAAACTGAGAAACTGGGATGTGTGGATGTACATATGGAGTGATGCAATCGCGTGCAGGTGTGCTTCTCCGGGAACTCACCTTTGGCTGGCCTCCATCTCTAAGAGAGCCGAGAGCGCGGAGGTCCCCTTCTTGGCCAGTGGAGGCGGCCCTGAAGGTTCCAGAGAGGGGGCAGGAAGGGGGCTGGTGATCTGCAGGCCTTTCATTGCAGGACCTTTCTGGACAGGAGGAAGACAGCAAAGAGTCAGCGAGAGGAGGGGAAGAGAAGAGATGCTCGTGGGCACCTGAGGAGGGGGTCAGTTTTAGGACAGCCTTGAATTTTCCCAAAGGATTCTGGGAACTGGAGCTTTCTGACTCCTATCTATGAAGAACAACAGCTCCAACAACGGATAGAATTTGTTCTATCACTTTCTTGAAAGCAGAGATGCAGGCATTGCATGTTGTAAACTGATGGGACACTGAAAGATTCAGCAGGAAACAAATCTGATAGGTAAATAAAGTCTTACTTCTTCATGTGGAGATCTTTTCATCCTCCTTTTCTAAAAAAAAACCTCCATGGGCCAGGAAGCTGAGACACTCATGTGCTCCTTCCACAATGGAGGAGCCCAGTTCTGTTCTGCAACCAGAGGTCGGGTGGGGAAGCTCCCGGACTGAGTGCCCTGACTTACCCGGAGGATCCGGTCCGAACGGTGCCGCCTGCGGATGCGGTTCAGCCCTTCCACAAAACGAATGAAGCCGTCCAAGAGCTGCCACTCCTCTTCGTCAGAGCGAGCCTTGCCACCATAGATATCACAGTGGGCTTCACCTTCCATGATGCGCTTGGTGGCGCTGATGCAGGCCGGCAGGAGCAGGAAACGTGTCCGCCAGAATTTGAGCGACTCAATCAGGCTATGTGGAGAGAAAGCGGCAGCCGAGGGGGGCGAGATCAAGCCAGTGTTTTCCTCCATGGGGCTGTCACCAGACCCTGAGCTTTCCCAATGCCTGTTTCAAAACTTATCCTGTCCCTCTCTTACAAATACAGCCCTGCAACCTTCAGTTTAAACTTTAAACCCTTAATCATTAAAAGCCTGGAAGAAAGGGAGGAACTGGTTCCTGTGGCCCTTCCCCACTGGGCTGTGTGGAAGCATAAGTGTTCAAATCAGGGTTTTCCTTCTGCCCCAAAATGGCAGAGGTACGAGCGCTGAATTGCCAGGAGGGCCATTTATTAAATCTATCCCATATCTTGAAATATTAAGAGATACAGATCAAGGAAGTCATATTTCTATTTTTAAAAAATGCAGGATTCAACCACTGGGACCAAAGGTTTCTTCTTCCAGGTTTTTGGGCTCGTGCTGGAGCCCATCATCAGGGAAGTGCTCTCTCTACAATACAGTTATTTCTCTCCAGATATTTTGGAGAGAGAGAATTTCCCTGATGATGGGTTCCATCACGAGCCCAAAAGCTTGGAAGAGTAAACCTTTGGCCCCGATGACCCATTCAGATTGGATCCTGCAACGTTATCCTGGGACTTGTATGTTTGTCTTCATTCACATAAAAAAAAAAACAATAACCAAAATGAAAAAAGGGATTTGCAGATGGCAAGTTATGAAATCTATTACAGCAGCACGTTTATCGCTGCAGGGGAAAAGAAAGCAATGCCCTGGAGCCCTTCCTCCTCTTTTCTCCCTGAAGGCCGTGAATCCAGTTCCAGGGAGTCAGTGGGAATCTGGGCTTCCAGCCTCTGGTTTCCCACAAACGACCTCAGCTGTGATTATTATTAATTCCAAATTCTCTGTGAAATGCAAGAAAGATGAGCAAAGAACTTAATGGACCGTGTGGGTGACCTTGGGGGATGAGGGGAAGAGAAGCTGCCTAGGAAACAACCAGGCAAGCGAGACAGGAGTCCCCAGGGGCTTAACAGGCAGAGAAACTTAAAAAGGATCCACACGAAAGGCTCAAGTAATTAGAAGTGGTTTGTACCTTCAGAGTTGCAAGTTTCAGTCAACGAGCCTTACAATAAACTAGAATTAGCTCACCTAGACTGGCCATCCTGTCTTTGGGACTCCTCACAAGGGCATCCTTTTAAAGAACCAGGTGCTCACTATGCACCTATTTAAAGAGTTGGAGAACCAAGGCCCTCGGCTTACCTGAAATCTTCCGAACCAGCCGAGCAGATGTACTGATCCAGGTAATTCCACTTATATTCCTCTAGCCTCTCGTGGGAAAAGTCCACCCAGCAAGAGACAAACTCTGAGTCTGAGTGGGAAGGACACAGACTGTAAGTGTAATTGATCTGGGCAGATTCATACGGGTACCTAAAAGGAACAAAAATATCAAAGCAAGCCTTTTCAAGTCAGATGCCATGGGGGAAGGTCTTTTAACATAAAAGTGGCTGGTGAATGCCTTTCGCCCCCCAGCTTTCCTACTCTCATTCACAAGATTTGATTTGATTTGATTTGATTTGATTGAATTTCTATACCGCCCTACTCCCGAAGGACTCAGGGCGGTGAACAGCCATGAAATAAAACACATACATATACAAAATTTAAAATCGAATAAAATGAATTAAATAAATTTGGCTGAATTGATACCCATAATTTAAAATACCCATATTTTAAAATAAAGTAAAAATTTAAAATTTACACTTAAAAGGGAGAAGATTTAGGCGAGGCCAGCTTGATGAAATAAAAGAGTCTTCAGTTCACGGTGGAAGGTGCGCAGATCCGGAATCCTCCGTATCTCGGGGGGGAGCTCGTTCCAGATAGTAGGTGGCCCCACAGAGAAGGCTCTCCCCCTGGGGGCCGACAGCCGACATTGTTTGGCCGACGGCACCTGGAGGAGCCCCTCTCTGTGGGAGCGTACTGGTTGGTGGGAGGCTATTGATGGTAGTAGGCGGTCCCATAAGTAACCAGGTCCTAAGCCATGGAGCGCTTTAAAGGTGGTAACCAGAACCTTGAAGCGCACCCGGAAGACCACCGGGAGCCAGTGCAGCTCGCGCAGGAGAGGTGTTACATGGGAGCTCCACGCTGCTCCTATAACCACCTGCACGGCCGCACTCTGCGCCAGTTGGAGCCTCTGGGTGCACCTCAAGGGGAGCCCCATGTAGAGAGCGTTACAATAGTCCAGACGAGAGGTGACGAGGGCATGAGTGACTGTGCGTAACGAGTCCCGATCTAGAAAGGGACGCAACTGGCGAATCAGGCGAACCTGATGAAAAATCCTCCCGGTCACGGCCGTCAAGTGCTCTTCTAAAGACAACCGTGAATCCAGGAGGACGCCCAAGTTACGAGCCCTTTCCGTGGGGGCCAATGATTCGCCCCCAATAGCCAGCGATGGCACCAGCTGACTATATCGGGACGTCGGAAACCACAGCCACTCGGTCTTGGATGGGTTGAGCCTGAGCCCGTTTTTCCCCATCCAGATCCGTACGGCCTCCAGGCACCGGGACATCACTTCAAGGGCATCGTTGGGGTGGTCCGGGGTGGAGATGTACAGCTGGGTGTCGTCAGCGTACAGATGGTACTTCACCCCGAAACCACGGATGATCTCGCCCAGCGGCTTCACATAAATGTTGAACAAAAGGGGCGAGAGGACCGATCCTTGTGGCACCTCACATATAAGGGGCCTCGGGGTCGATCTCTGCCCCCCTGTCAACACAGACTGCGACCCGTCAGAGAGAAAGGAGGAGAACCACCGTAAAACGGTGCCTCCCACCCCCAACCCTTCCAGCCGGTGCAGCATGATACCATGGTCGATGGTATCAAGAGCCGCTGAGAGGTCTAACAGGACCAGGACAGAGGAACAACCCCTGTCCCGAGCCCTCCAGAGATCATCAACCAACGTGACCAATGCCGTTTCCGTGCTGTACCCAGGCCTGAAGCCCGACTGGAACGGATCTAGATACGACGCTTCATCCAGGTACTGGGGAAGCTGTCGCGCAACCACACTCTCAACAACCTTCGCAACGAAGCAAAGGTTGGAGACTGGACGATAATTAGCCAATACTGCCGGGTCCAGGGAAGGCTTCTTGAGGAGGGGCCTTACCACCGCCTCTTTCAGGGAGGCGGGGAAGACACCCTCACCCAACGAAGCATTTATAATCCCCTGGAGCCAACCTCGCGTCACCTCCCAGGAAGCCAGCACTAACCAGGAGGGGCACGGGTCCAACAAACATGTGGTCGCGTTCAATCTACCCAGAATCCTGTCCACGTCATCTGGGGTCACAGGATCAAACTCATCCCAGATAACAGTCTCAAGACTTGCTCTCATCACCCTCGCTGGATCTATCCAGTCAGAGTCCAGACCTGCCCAAATCTGAGTGATTTTGTCATGCAGATACTGAACAAAATCCTCAGCTCTTCCCTCCAACGATGCCCTTGAAGTGATGTCCCGGTGCCTGGAGGCCGTACGGATCTGGATGGGGAGGAACAGGCTCAGGCTCAACCCATCCAAGACTGAGTGGCTGTGGTTTCCGATGTCCCGATATAGACAGCTGGTGCCATCGCTGACTATTGGGGATGAATCATTGGCCCCCACGGAAAGGGCTCGCAACTTGGGCGTCCTCCTGGATTCACGGCTGTCTTTAGAAGAGCACCTGATGGCCGTGACCGGGAGGATTTTTCATCAGGTTCGCCTGATCCGTCAGTTGCGTCCCTTTCTAGATCGGGACTCCCTACACACACACAGTCACTCATGCCCTCGTCACCTCTCATCTGGACTATTGTAACGCTGTCTACATGGGGCTCCCCTTGAGGAGCACTCGGAGGCTCCAACTGGCGCAGAGTGCGGCTGCACGGGTGGTGATGGGAGCAACGTGGAGCTCCCATGTAACACCTCTCCTGCGCGAGCTGCACTGGCTCCTGGTGGTCTTCCGGGTGCGCTTCAAGGTTTTGGTTACCACCTTTAAAGCGCTCCATGGCTTAGGACCTGGTTATCTATGGGACCGCCTGCTACCACCAATAGCCTCCCACCGGCCAGTACGCTCCCATAGAGAGGGGCTCCTCCGGGTGCTGTCGGCCGAACAATGTCGACTGGCGGCCCCCAGGGGGAGACCCTTCTCTGTGGGGGCACCTATGATCTGGAACGAGCTCCCCCCGGAGATACGGAGGATCCCGGATCTTCGCACCTTCCGTCGCGTGCTTAAAATGTTTTTATTTCATCAAGCTGGCCTGGCCTAAATCTTCTCCTGTTTTAAATTTAAATTTTAAACACAAATTTTAATCTGTTTAATTATGGGGTATTTTAAAATTCAGCCTAAATTATTTAATTTGTTTTAATCTATTTTAAATTTTGTATCTCTGTGTTTTATCCTCTGGCTGTTCACCGCCCTGAGTCCTTCAGGAGAAGGGCGGTATAGAAATTTAATAAAATAAAATAATGACCCTGGCTAATTATGATTTCCCTAGGAACCGGATGCGTAGTCTGTGTTAGGCTGAAGTGAAGGGTTTGGCAGGCTTTCAGGATTCTTTTCCAATGCTCTAAAACAGGAGTCTCCAACTTTGGCAATTTTGAGACTTCTAGACTTCAACTCCCAGTATTCCTCAGTCAGCCCTGCTGGAAGTTGGTCCACAAGTCTTAAAATTGCCAAGAATGGAGGCCCTGCCCTAAAGGGCAATGAAGACCCTGCCAGACTTCCCATGACTCCCATTTCCTGCTCAAAGAGTGGGCAGGAACAGATACTCACTTTGGCAGATACCGAGTGACCGTGATGATTTTGTCCTTCAGAGTCACTTTATGGAAGGTCCGGCCCATGCTCAGCCAGTACTGGTCATCCTCCTCAGGTCGATTGCGTGACACAAGACCTGGGCAGAGAAAAAAGACAAATTAGAAGTGCAGATCATTTACCCAAGAAATATAAGCAGAGGACTGATTGAAATTAGCAAACACACGGTTTCCCTACATTGCCTTGAAGCAGCGGGAGTCTGTCTAGAAAGATTCCCCATCAAGGCAGAGGCAGAAGATGTAGCAATTAGGATGAGCAAATAGAATACCAAGGGCAGAGAAGCATTTACACTTTACACACACACGCATTAGTGGTGGGTTTCAAAAATTTTGCTACCGGTTTGGTGGGTGTGGCTAGGTGGGGGCATGTGACTGAGTGGATATGGCCAACTTGACATCACTCATGTCCACACCCACTCAGTCACATGACACCCACCTAGCCACGCCCACAGGAAAAGGTAGGAAAATTTTTGGAATTTCCACCTATCTACCCCCACCCTCCCTTCGCTAGTCAGCCCCGTTTCCCCTCCTTTAGCAGCCCCGGCCCTAGCCCCGCTTCCTCCCCTACTACCGCCTCTTTGTTCAGGCTGCTTACCTTCCGCGGCGGCTGGTCCAGAGTCTGGAAGGCAAGCTGACCGGAGTTTTCGGCGGCCTCCAGCTGCCGAAAAGTACCAGAGGTTGCGGAAAAAGCTGCTGCCGTCGCCACCATGTTCTTTGTGCATGCGCATCCCATTGGACTTACAAGGCAATGGGATGCATGTACATGAAGAACATGGTGGCAGCGAACATGGTGGGCGGGAGGGCGAGCGAGCAGCAACTGGGGGACCGGTTCAGAGGCATGGCCAGCCAGCCATCACTACTGGTTTGGCGATCTTCTGCCAACGGTTCGTGTGAACTGGTGCAAACCGGCTGAATACCACCTCTGACACACATCCTTTTACACACCTCACACAGTTCTCCCAGTTTACACAGAGAGCTTCTCTTTTTGTCATATTCCCTTCCCTGGACCAGCTGGTTTTCATCATGGACATGGACAAGTCATGGACAAGTATAATTTGGTTCCTGGGTAGTCCTTGATCAGGAAAGTCCATATCCTACTCTTGGAACTTTTACCCATCCATCATTCTTTGATCTTCATCTGGCCCATGGGAGATCCTGGGTCTACCTGCATCCTGGGTACCATTATGTATCATGTTCACTCGGATAGGTCAATGGCTGGTTACCTTCTGCCTCTCCCTGGTCCAGGTGCCCTTGGCTGCCACATCCAAACTGCCCTCCCAATGTGGGGACTCACCTCTGCTGTACAGGGGGCTGCTGCTAAGGGGGGGCTGGACCGCTGCTGGCTTCTGGGGCTTGCTCTGCACAATGAGTTGGTAGCCCTGCATGAGACGCTGGCAGATGAATTCCTCAAAGACCTGCTGGGCTGTCATCAGCAGGCCTTCCTCGTCCCTCCTGAGAAAGGAAGGGGGAGGGGTCATCATAGGCAGGAACAGGGGACCCTCCCCATCTACTACTCCCTCTTCCCCAGAGCAGCCGGCACTAGAGGAGGCCAGGAATAAGGGGCGCTGGGGCCTGAGAATTGGGCACCAATAGTTCCAGCCACAGGCCCTGCTCAAGGGCAGGACGCCTTTCCTGCTCGGCTCCCAGGAGCTCAGGGAACCAGAAAGTGGGAGAGCTCCCGGGCCTGTACAGCATGGAGATGCCTCTACAGTTAGTCCTTGAATTATGATCAGCCACAGTGATGGAAATTGGCCTAGTTTCTGGCAAAAAATGACTATTACAGAAAATGGGTTCACTTAACGACTGCAGTGTTTGCATAATGACCACTGCAAAAAAATCCCAAAATGGTGTTCGTCACGTGTGTGTCTCAATTTACAACCACCATGACATATGTTCTCCTATGTTGATTGTTGTTTGGATGACGCCAGGCTGCTGTGGGTTTTATTCTTTATATCACGTATTTTATCTGTTTTATTTCCCACCTAGAGTCACAAATGTGAGATGGGCAGTTATATAATCAAATGAATGAATGAATCAAAGCTCCATCTGCCGCCTCTATTGCTGCTTCGGTTCTCCTCCTTTCAGGTGCCCTTAAGACTGGCTGGTGCCACTCTTGGGGGTGCCCCTTGCTCTGGCACTGCTCCATGACTGGAGAGAGCTACACGCCACACTTTTACTCAGCTCAAGTGCCTCCTCACGACTGGGTGCACTGGCAAATCAGCTCCCCCTAAGATTGGTCGCCTCCTCCCCAGAAATATTGTTGAGTAGGAAGAGCCTGGGCTTCTGATCAAGGGAAGTCATTTGGTGCTCAAGGTTGCTTTATCAAGTGCCACAATGAGTGTGTGTGGCACCCCAAGAGGCACCCCAAGACATGACCACCCTCCAAGCCCAGCCAAGGAAGAGGAGGAGGAAACCACGAACGTGGGTGCCTGAGGACTACAGAGGTGCTATTGTTGGAATTGAAAGCTCCAAATTCAGAAACACAAAAGCTACCAGGAACGTCCCGGATGAAGGGAGCTCATCTGTGGCATGCAGCTTTTCTGAATGGCTGCGTCAAAAGCCAGGCCCAGCCCGGTTCCTCTCTGCAGCTCATTCAGCGATGGAGCCCGAGTGGGGGGAAAAAAGCCATCCGCCCTCTTTGCAAGGACAAGCTGACCAGTGGCCCCTGGGGTCAAGCCAGAGCAGAGAGGACAACTCTAGGCACTTCTCCTCCTAGCCACACTTGGTGGCGCTCAGGTAACGGCCGGTGTGACTTGGTCACCTGAGAGCCAGTGGATCCCCAGGCAGACGCACCTCTCAAGGTCCGCTTCAGGAAGGAGGTCGTAGCAGCCCTCAGTATAGTCGTTCCGGAGGCTCTGGCGGTCCGGGAAGTAATCCGTGGTCAGGGGAAGACAGGCCGGAGTGGTGAGAGACTTCCAGTCCACCCCAACAGTACAACAGAAGCCTGGCACTATGGGGGGAGCAGACAGTGTCAGAACTGTCTCGTGTTGCATACAGAGGGCAAGAAGGAGGAAGTGGAGGAGGAGGAGGAGAAGAGGAGGAGAGACCAGGAGCCAGGAATGGCGGGAAGTGCCACAGAAGCCAGTGAAGAGAAACAGACACACAAGGGGTGGAAGATATGAAATCCAGAGGGGAGAGGAAGGGGGGATGGGGGAAGAAAGACAGAGTCGGTTAAACAGTGCAGTGAGCCCATGCCAGCTCATTCCCATCATGCAACTGGGGTTGAAAAGTTAATATGCTTCCCTTGCCCGGTGATTTGGAATCCAAGCCAAATCAGCCACTGCAGAATTAACGTCACTCTCAAGCACAACGAGGCGCACAAAAACACAGAACAGCACCAGGATTCAAAGCCCAGTTCAGCAAATTAAACCAAGTCCTCCTCTTGTGTCAGTGCAAGAGAAATGGCGGGGGGGGGGGAGAGGAGAGAGCCTGTGTTGGCAGAACAGGCACGTCAGTATGGCAGCCACAGCAGAGAGAGACAAGGGGGGGGGCATTCCCAGGGCTCAAAAAGAAACACAAAAGGGAAGGGGAAAAAAAACCGAGGACAAGAAAAAGTGGAAACTGGAGAAGGAAATTCAGGGAAAAGTGGTTTGACTGGACTTCCTTAAATGCCCCAAAAGAGACACTCCCGAGACCAGAGCCACTGTCCCTCCCCCCTGAATGGGACCCAGCCCCAACCCACCCCCTCACCTCTTCCTAGATACACGGCACAGAGGGCACCCCCTTCTGTGCAACTATCAGGGCAGAAGGAAGCCCAGTGGGCTTTGACTGAGGGGATCTGCCTCCAGGACCTTTAGGATTCCTTGGAAGTCATCCAATCAGCACGAGATCCTGAGATTTTTCATACTTCTATTGGCAAAGAGCCCCCAATCAAAAACTCCTGGGTAAATTGTGAAGGGCTGGTCTGAAGTGGGGAGCAAAGACAAAGGGAGGGTTGGAATTGGATCTTCTTGGCAGAGGCAGGAAAATGCCCTAGAGGACAGGGGCTGGGGGTGGGGGTGGAAGTGATGGAAGGATGGTTGGGGGGGGTCCAGAAGCCTCTGGCCTTGGAAGCGCTCCTGCTCAGCTTGAGGAAAGAGATATGAAAATAGTAGCATCAGCTACGTCCCAATGCTGATCAAACAAGACTCCAAAACTCAGCTCAAGAGCCTAACATTACACTTCATTTCTAGCACTTCTCATTCATTTCAACCCAGGTTGCTGGGATGCATATATATTTAACACACACACACACACATACACACACAAAAAAAAATACACTTCGATACCAATTTAAAACATCTTCTTTAGCTTCAAGAAGGACCTTGGCAGGGATATGCCTCCCCAAATCAGCCCTTCTAGCTTGCAAATCTTCTGCTTCCAGCTGGTCATTCCTGGGATGCCCAGAGATGCCTGTGTGGTCCCGCACAGCTTTGCTTGAGAAAGTTGCTCTACTTTCTGGTTTGGAGGGTTGCCTGGAAGGGCTGCTCCAGAGTCAAGGACTGACAGCCCAGGGAGATGAAAAAGCACTCAAACTGCCTTCCACCCCAAGGCAAAGGCTGCTTAGGAGCGATTTCCTTGGGCTTCATTGGATCGCTGGCCTAAGGTGGCTCTTCCTTCTTAAAAGCTGATCTAGAATGCTTCCCAGGGCAGGGTCCCCATGGAAGATTCTTGAAGGAATCACTCGCATGGGATCCACAAGTCCATCGTTGTAATTCTGCACAGCAATGAGCCAAATCAAAGTTCAAACTCTGTTTTCACTGCCTCAGAGCAGAAACATTTGGAGGAAGCTTTCTCTCTGGGCCACAAGGGAAAGAGAAGAAGCGGCTTAAGAATGGGGTTTTCCATTTGCACCGTTTCTTTAAAATAAGAATTTACATTCTGATTCTTATTGCTGCCTAACTGATGCTCAGGTTCTTCGGGAGCTGTGAGAAACAGGCTGTTAACCCTTTGAAGAGAGAGATCCAGCACCGGTGGTACCTTTTCTCTTATCTCCTGCTGGGTGTTCCTTACTGAGGCCAGAAGATCTGCTTGAATCAGAAGGTTTATTAGCTGCTCTCTCCATCCTGATTGCAACAATGTTGACAAGCCAAAAATCTAAAGAATCCATCTAGCACATGCTTGCTTCTTGCTTTTGTTTTTTCTTTTATCTGTTATGATCTCAGAAGACAGCATTTTCAAAGATGGATGGCATTTCCTGCCCTCATGGGTACATGGCACACGGGTACATTTCCAGCAGCAGCAACTGTGATCGCCAAACCCCAAAGCCCTCCCAGAGAGAGGGGGAGACAGCCAGTCTGCCTTCCATGGCATCTGGGAAGGAGTTCCATGCGAGAGACACCCAGAGGTCAAAGCTCTCAAACTCACTCAGTTTTATGCACACCAACCTTCTCTCCCCCACCTGTCCCCCTGTGCTTACTTGGATCTGGTGAGCCATCCAGCAGCTCCTTGCTGGGTGTGTGGGCATTCATTCCTGCCTTTGCTGAAAGGGAAGGGAATAGTCCTGAGTGGCATTACGAGAGGGATAGACTCAAGATCACGTGAAATACTAATACCGCTTTACAAAGCCTTAGTAAGGCCTCACTCAGAATACTGCATTCAGTTTTAGTCACCACATTATAAAAAATGTTGAGACTTTGGAAAGAATGCAGAAAAGAGCAACAAAGAGCCTTGGTAGTACAGTGGTTTAATGCACCCTGTTATTAACACAGCTGCCTGCAATTTCTGCAGGTTTGAATCTTACCAGGCTCAAGGTTGACTCAGCCTTCCATCCTTTCTAAGGTAGGTAAAATGAGGACCCAGTTTGTGGGGGCAATAAGCTGACTTTGTATAAATATACAAAAGGATGAAGGCTATTGCTTAACGCATTGTAAGCCGCCCTGAGTCTCCGGAGAAGGGCGGCATATAAATCAAATTAAAAAAAAAAAGATGATTAGGGGTCTGGAGGCTAAAATGAAGAAAGATTGTAGGAATTGGATATGTCTACTCTAGTGAAAAGAAGGAGTAGGGGTGACATGATAGCAGTATTGGAGGGGCTGCCCCAAAGAAGAGGGGGTCATCCTATTTTCCAAAGCACCAGAACACAAGACAAGAAGCAATGGATGGGACCTAACCAAGAACAGAAGCAACCTAGAACTAAGGAGAAATTTCCTAACAATGAGAGCCATTAACTATGGAACGGCTTTGCCTTCAGAAGTTGTGAGGGCTCCATCACTGGTGGTTTTTAAGAGGAGATTGAACAGCCATTTGACTGAATCTCCTGCTTGAGCAGGGGGCTGGACTAGAAGACCTCCAGTGTCCTTTCCAACTCTGTTATTCTGTTCAAGTTACCAACTCCAGCAGCCATTCAGTTTTGAGTGCCCATGAAATCCTAGCAGCAGAAAAATGACTAAAAGTGGCTCATGGGATTAGCTCTTCCTGGCTACCTTAAGGCATCCAAAGTCAGGTGGGTTTTGTGGATGAGAGTCAAGCCAGCTGGAGAAGCAACACTCCATCTCAGCCAGAAATGTTTGACTTGATTACCTGGATCTTGGCTGCCTGCTAGCTGGTTTGGATAATCTTTCATGTCTCTGAAGCTCAAGCAGGAACTGCTGTCCTCTGACTGCCTAGAAATGCCATGCCTGCAGGGAAGAAAAAAGAGACCCACCTTAGAAGGCATCTCGGCTTGGGGCCAGACCACCAACTCCATCCCCTCCCTGAGGGACCTCAGCAAAAGCAAGAGCCACAGGAGTTCCCCATTTCCTCAGCAAGCATCTTGCAAGTCAACTGAAGGAGAGGAGGCAACATGGGCCATCTGCATGATGCTTTTACAACAGATGGTAAACATCCTTTCCATCCATATCCTATTCAGTTGTCACCATGAAGGTTATCCATGCCCAGAACAGAAAATCAAAAGGCAATTTAAAAAAATAACCTCATTGGGCATATGTAAGAAAAATGAGAACTGGAAGTACCAGGCTAAAATGGAAATCAAATGACAGGAACAGATATTTTTGTGGGTTCCTTGGTGTTCTCTGAGCTTGGTGTTTTCTTCCAGATGTTTCATGACCCAATTACATAATGTCATCGATGCAAGGATGAAGGCACTGATGATATTACTTAGTTGGGCAAACGTCTATACCAGGGGTGTCAAAGTCGCAGCCTGCAGGCCGGATGGGTCACGCGCTGGCCACGCCCACCCCCATTTTAGCGAAGGGGGAAAAAGTCATGATACATAACATGACGTGTCATCGCGAGTTTGACATCCCTGGTCTATAAGTAAATAGCCAAGCTCAGAGAGTTCAAAGGACCCCATGGTTCAACTGCAAACTATAAATATTCTATCGGAGTAAAGATTTTCTGAAAAATTTCTCCTGAGTGGGATGGTGATCCTGCGATGGCAGGGCGCCCAGTGAGTTCAGGGCCCACTCGCTAAATGCCCTTACCTGCCAGCCGCCTCGTGATAAGCAAGTTCCAACAGCTCAGCTGAGGAGTGAGTCCAGTCCCGCTGCCCGCTGCCCTGCATTTCGGCCATGTTCTGACGGGTCTGGTGATGGATCTGGATGGCTTCTCCAGAAGGACCTGTCCAATCACACGTTTTGCTGTTTCATTTCTCTCCCTAATCAAAGCTGATTGAAGTACTCTTTGGGTATGTATGGGGTTATCATGTATGTGTGTGTGTGTGTGTGTGTGTGTGTACACAGACATAAATTCCAATGCATAGATCCCATTTCTAAAAGGAGGAATTAGGTAGCTATAGACTGGTCAGCCAGTTGTTATATCCAGAAAAAACTGGAGAGATTATTGAGCACATGGAGTGGGAAGATACTCACTGCTAGGCAAAAACTGACATTGTTTATGAAGTCCCCCCCCCCCCCAAGTGCTGGGATGGAGTGCAGAAGAGGATTTAATAAGGAATTGCATGCGGAAGTTTGTTTGCTACCAGGTTTTTAATGTTTATGGATTTAAAGAGTCAGAGCTCGAGACTTGGAAAAACGGAAGGCAATAAAAGAGGCAAACCAAAGGCAAAATGGCTAGATATTACCGTTAATGAGCTCACAGAACCCAAACAAGCTGGTTACTGACCAGACAATCCTGAGAAAATGATGCCCATTGGAAAACTGGACTGAATGACTTGTCAAAATCATCTTACGTTCAAAATTGCAACTTTCCATATGACATACTTGTCAAGCAGGCCTCTGGATAGGGACCTCCACCACCCAGTAAGATAGTAGTCAATCAAGGGTTTTACATCAGTGGTTCTCAACCTGGAGGTCGCGACCCCTTTGGGGGTCGAACGGCCATTTCCCAGGGGTCGCCAAAGCCCTCTCTCACCCCCCCCCCACGCCTTCACTCACCCTCACCCTCTGCCTCTGTTGGATCGCCGGTCGCCGGTCGCTTACCCCGCCCACTCCTAATCTATTGCTGCCTCCTGAGTCCCAGCTGATGGCTAGAGGGAAAAAAACTGTTTAAATTCTTGCCGCGGGGCTTCAAAGAGCCGCCCTACAGCTGATCAGTGTTAAAAGAAAACAAATGAATAGACCGATGCCTGCAAAAATAGAAAAACAGCCCCTTTCAGCTTCAGCATAGGTTAATTACCATAAGTTGATTTGATCAGCCTCCCCACTCTCAGCTGATCTGCTCTCAGCTGTTTTGCGCAGGGCTCTGTTCTGTTGCTAGTTGCAAAGAGTTCCTGGAGCAGATTTTTTTTCCCCTAGCTATGCTGAAAAAGCGAAACTGAAAGTAAAGCAGGGTCTTTGCTGCAACGTGACAAAATGAGGCAGAGAGATATTTCTTTTTCTTTTTCCTCACCAAAAACGGTAGGTGCAAAACTGCAAACAATGGGAAATTTAGGGCAAAAGAGGAGGTTCAAGATTTTAAAACACAAAAGAAAAAAAGCTCTATTTAACTAGGGAATTGTAATAATTGAGATACTATTAATTGTATATTGTGTTGAAAGCAGAAATAGTTAAGTTGTGATTTGGAGGAATATATGGGGGAAATTATTTGGTTTATTATTATTGGTAAATATAATTAATTGATTTGTAAGAAATTGGATTGCATGGAAATAATTGGAATATTCATGTTCATATTGATTAATATACAAAAAAGATAGTTATATAACTAATTGATCTATATTAAAATGTTGAATTTGTATTAAACAACTGTATTACATAATTACATAATTAACCAATGTGAGGATGGATATAAAAATAGATGACAATGGGAAGGGGTATAATATAGAATAGAAGGGGAAAATTGAATTTGATTAAGATTAGAGATGAGGATGAAGAGTAATATTGTTTTTTTAAAAAAATAGATGAGGAATGAATATGGCAAAAAGGAAATATAGAAATTGTAAATTTAATTGAAATGACTACACACTGTTTAAATTTGTGAACCGGCCAAATACTCTGTTCAGAGAAAATACGTTGTATGTTTGTATGTGTGTTTCTAATTATTGCTATTTATTCATATTTGTTCTCTTTTATTCTTTAAAGTTTAACAATTCATTCTTTATCTTAATATCTTTATATTTGTTTGGGATTTGTTTTCTTCCCTTTCATCTTTTTTATTGTATAGCAATCTTTCTCCTCAAACCTACCACCTCTCTCTTTTCTTTCCTTCTTACTTTCTCTTCCTCCCCCTCTTCTTCTCCTACTTCCTCTTCCTTTCTCCTTCTCCTCCTCTCTTCCTCTCTCTTACCCTCACTCCTACTCTAATTTCCCTTCCCTTCCTTCATCCCTCTCTATTGCTGTATCCTTTTATGCATATCCTTTTTCAGAGGGCTGAAAAAGTTATTTTTGACTGGTCCTCGCACTTTTGACCAGTCCTCGAATTTATGACTGTCCTCACATTTTACATTTTTTGCCCTATATTATCACCATGGTGAAGAGAAGCAATTGTGAAATCAGTGACATGGTTGTTAAGAATGCTGCACAGGCATAAATGTGAGGATGGTCATAAGTGTGAGGACCAGTCAAAAGTGCGAGGACCTGTCAGAAATGACTTTTTTCAGCCCTCTGAGTAGTCCCTATACACATAGCCATGGCCACCCGGTCACATGACCAGTTAGCCACGCCCACCCAGTCACATGACCTCCAAGCCACACCCACAAAATAAGCCACACCCACAGAACCGGTAGTAAAAGAAATTTAGAACCCACCCCTGATTGGGGGTCACCACAACATGAGGAACTGTATTAAAGGGTCGCGGCATTAGGAAGGTTGAGAACCACTATTTTACATACTGTAATACTTTTGAGTAAGATTGAGAAACTGAGATTACCAGCCTTAGCCAGAGAGTCTCAGTTTCTCACAGCCTTGCTGTGATTTATTTTGCCTAATGTAACAAAAACACAATAAAAGTCCAGTTTTATTCCAAAATTGGTAACACTGTTCTATGTAAACCAGGATATGTAATCTAGACACTTTTTTGCAAGCCAATATACTGTTGGCTCACATCCCACCAACTATAAGAAGATGCTGAAGTGGTGGAGAACTTCTAACTTTTAAGATCAACCATCAACACTAAACCAAGAAGGAGTCAAACTGCAGGCGAGTACTCAGTAGAGCAGCCATGAAGGTCTTGGAAAAGGTACCATACTTTTCGGAGTATAAGACACACTTTTTTCTCCCTAAAAGTGGGTTGATGCGTCTTATACACCAAATACAGCCATTTTTGGCCTCCCAAAACCCCGCCCTGCGTGTCCCATTTTCACCAAAAACAGGGCGCACAGAGGGTTTGGGAGGCCTGCGGAGTGCTTCTGGGGGCTGGGGAGGGAAAAAACGTGACGCATGGGGGGTTTGGGAGGCCAGAAATGGGCCCGTTTTTTGCAGAGGGTTTGGGAGGCCTGCAGAGTGCTCCTTGGAGCCGGGGAGGGCAAAAAATATTTTTTTTCTTGTTTTCCTCTTCAAAATCTTGGTGCGTCTTATACTCCGGTGCGTCTTATAGTCCGAAAAATACGGTATTTAATGCCACCATGTCTCTATATCTACAAAAATCAGAAATGGACAAGCCATGGTATTCCCTGTGACACTCTACAAAAGTGAAAGTTGGACTTTGAAGAAGCAGGATAGGAAGAGAATTGAAGCTTTTCAACTTTGGCCTTGGCGAAGACTCCTGAGAAGAGCATGGCCAGCCAAGGAAACACCTGATGGATCATGGACAAGCTGGAGAACATGGAAGGAAAGAGAAGATGATGACCAGCAGCAAGATGGGTGGACTCAATCCTAGTGGTGATGGGGGCACCTTTGGAAGATCTAAAAGAACAGATTGGGGGGAAAGCATCATGGAGAAAATCTATCTATGTGCTTGCTAAGAGCGGACAACAGCTTGATGGCACATAGTCAATCAATCAATCAATCAATCAATCAATTCAAGCTTTCCTGACTGAACTGTGGGTCTCAGAGAGTATGACAATAGAAGCAACTCTAACCATAGAACAAAAAGCAAACCAAGCAAAAGTTGGTGACAGAACCCCTATGGTTGACAAGAGCCCCCTAAAAGAAGAACTTGCATATTACACAACAACGCACACCAACAAAGGCCAAAGAGGAGATCCTTACCCACGGGGAACGTGTGCATCCAGCGCCTCCTGTTGGACGTGAGCTTCATGGGCATCCGGGAAGGGGCGAAGGGGTTGATCAGTGCCCGCTGTGGTGTGTAGCCCCCGGCAGAGCGGATGTGCAGCCGGGACTCGGCACTCCCCACGTGAAATCTTCCAGGGGCGCTTGAGTCTCGCTGCTGAGCCTCCAACATGTTCTCAAGGTGATCTGTGAGGGGGTAAAAACTCGTCTTCAATAAAAAATTCTTGGAACTGCCAAAGATCCGGTACTGCTTTGAAGCAAGGAGCTCTTCCGAAGCACCAAAACGGGAGCCAGTCAATCTGTGAGGGCTAAAGAGGAGGCTTTTATGCAACACCAAGGATTTCTGAAAGGCCCCCACCCCATATTATTAGATTGGGAGAGATGCTAGTTGTATTTTCTCATTCAAACTTCCAAATATGTTTGCTGGCTGAGCACTGCCTCCTTGGTTCCAGCATTTGGAACTTAATCCACGGTCAGAGAACTGTTACCATACTGCTTAGTGCAAGGATACAGGGAAGTTACCTCGAGGAAGTTATCTCACTTTCAAACACACTGAATAAGTGTTCAGGGCTAATCCTTTTCTATTTTTTAAATTATTTTATTTATTGTTTATTTATTGTTTTTACAAATAATTCAAGGCTCAACACAACTTCCTCCTCTTAGTTTCTTTTCCGTGCAATTTCCCTTGGCATGCCCTGTTTTCCCAAACACCATAGAATTCTAGAAGCCAGAGAGGTTCCTTCTTTCCAGTTGGGTGGAACGTGGGGGGGAAAGATTCCTAGAGGGACGCAGGACTCGGCCAGTCTCTCCTGCAGCTGAAAGCCCTGTGGAGACAGTGCCTAGGAAGCCACAAGAGGCCTGAGCTGAGAACCCCAGGCGCCCAAGAGCAAGACACAACCCAGAAGAAGAGGAGGGAAGCAAAGGCCAGAGGGAGGAGGAGGAAGACATGGACCAAGACAACGTGAGGGAGGAGCTGCTTCCCAGAAGAATGAAGTGCTCTCACTGGTTGTGTCATACAACAGGTTCATGGACAGCACTGAAGTTTGGTAATGAAACATCTGCAAGAAAAGAACCAAGCTGAGAGCACCAAGGACCCCTCACAACAAGCTCAATTCTAACCATGGCTTAACAGAGCACCTCTGCTCTCCTCCCCTGAGATCTGCTCAGTTAGCCTTAATTTACACTGTGGAAGTGGACTCTCAGGATTCTGAATGTTTTTTTAAAAAGCTAATAACCCTTAAAAGTTGACAAAACACAAAGCACCAACTCCAGAGAAGTGGCCAGCTCTGCTGTCCCGAGCCCTGTGCTGACCTCGGCTGCTGGTGTAGCCCAAAGAGCTGCTGACTTCGTACTGCAGGTGCAGGTGGGGCCGGGGGATCACAAAGATGTCCGAGATCCTCCCCAGAGAGCTGTCATCTGAAGCTTGGCTCCGAACCTCTTCGGGGGGCAGGGGCCGACTCTGCATGGAGGGGCTGGAGGAGGCATCGTAGGAGCTGGAGGTCTTCCAGGGCCGGCTCTCTCTCTCCCGTACAGGCCTGCTGGGAAAGCCACAAGGGGCAGGTCACGCGGGGTTAGGAGGCCTGTATAATGGATCAAGGAGACTGCCAGGGTTTGATGGCATCGCATAGCAAACCACAACATAGATACAGCCTCAGAGATCCTCTCTGGCTCCCCACCCAGTGCAGGACGCTGCTTCCAAATTCCCCTACTCCGTCCTTTGCTTAAATGCTCTCCAGTGAGGGACAGCCCACCAGCTCTTGAGGAACTCTGTTCCCCACTGAACTACTATTAGGGTCAGGATGTTTCTCCTAGAATTTAGAAGGTTCTCTTCCTCCTTGGTCTCCTGCAGGAGAACCCTCGTAATACTTGAAGGCCAGAGTCTGCCTCCCTTAACTATCTGTAGGATAGATAAACCCACCCGGACGTTCTTCCACCCTAGGCACTGTAACCTGCCTCCTAGACACATCCTGTTGATCAATGTCTGTCCTGCAATTCAGCATGGAAACTGGAGCCAGTAGGCCAAGTGGAACTGGGAGAGGGCGGAAGCCGTGATCAGACAAGATGTTTCTGTTCAGCGAGAGTGGAGTACAGCAAGTTTCTCTCACCCACTAAGGCATCTCCCTCATTACTGCTCCCCAGTTCTAGGACTCTCCTATCTTACAGAGTTTTTTTATTCCTTGTATTCAAATATAAAGTTTTGCCTCTCTTTTCCCCAGTGGAATTACCTAAGCTTGGCAATACACTTGCTTACCTGAAGGTGGTGCAACGTGGGGCTCTGGAGGGGCCGGGCAGATGGAACACCTGGGCATCATAGGCATCGTAGTCAACTTGAATGGGAAGTGCGTTCTCGGTCTCCTTAGGCGCTCCCAAGGCTGGAACACAAGCAGAGCAGCCTGTGACTGGAGGGCCTTCTAAGAGCTGGGTGTGGGCAAATCCACACCAAAACCACTTTGTCATCTTAAACATGGAGCGTGTGGCCCAACAGGGTGGGGTTGTGGAGGGGTAGATCAGCAGAGAGTCAAGTCTCCACCTTCTCCACCTGCCTGCCTGGATTCCTTGCCTACAAAGGTCGGCTCTGCAGAGACAAAACTCATGAGGGGATCCTAGCTGAATCCTAGGGCTGAAACTGTGCAGAGTCTCTCTCGGAGGTCCTTGGCTGCAGGTCTTGTGAGGCCTATGATGCTTTCTCACCCCAGGCCAGTCAGTCCAATAGCTGGCAGTGCCAGGCTTAACACAATTTGCATCGATCGTATCACTTCATTTGCCTGGAAAATGTGCTGCTGAGTTTGGGCAGTGAGATACTGGAATGCTCCACAGGGGGCTCAAGGCATGGAGTGGGGATTAAATTGTCATCCCTGCACTAATCTTTGACATGTCTGTTTTATTTTATTTATTTGTAAAATTTACTGGCTGCCCATCCTACCACAGGGTAACTCATTTTCCTTCAGAAAAGTTATCGTATATTGTGTGGCACAGAGTGCCCAATTTTTCTGAGTCTGTTTAGGGTTCTTGTTAAAGCCGTGAATCCAGAAAATTGCTGGTGCAGTAGAAGGGCTAGTTACAAATGGAAATACCGCCCTGCTTTCTCTTCCATATAGAAAAGAGAAGGGGAGGGGAAACAGAAAAGAGAGAGAAGACAAGGAGGGAGAACGAGAAGGGAAGCAAAATCAGAGGAAGAACACGGGGAGGGGGAGAGAAGAGGAAACGAGGTGGGGGGCCCTTCAGACACTAAAAGTGAATGGAAAATATCCCTCCCGTTTCAGCACGAACTTGCCAGCTGCACAGTGCAAGCGCTGGACATAAAACTCTCATTCTCATCTTTAAAAAAGAACAATGTAGGAATGTTACTCACAAGATTCCCTGCTACTTTTGGCCTTTTCACTCTGTGGCTGAAATTTAACATGCAAAAAAGAAAAAAACTGAAATGAGTCTTTACAAATTCTAGAGCAGACCTGCACAACATGGCCCAGCAAGCGTTATCTGAAAGAACCGATCTCTTGCCACCAAAAGTTGCTGCTGCCAAGAAAGATCCACTGGCCCCCACTAGGTTTTCTGTGCAGCCATTTCTGCCTCCACAGACAGGCTGCTGGGCACCCCTGACACCACCAGGCTTTGGGGACACTGCCACCTCCAAGGCAGCTGCCACATCATTAGCTGCCCAACAGCCGACTGGCACAACCATTACTTGTGGATCACAATTATTTTTCATGTATTGATCGGATCCTTCTCCCCCTCTATGAGTCGCACAGGCTTGCTCTGCAGGGTGAATTTTTTATTTTTCCCACTTCAATCATTGCAATGTCTGTGCTTAAAAATAGCTAGCGGTGATTATTCCTGTGGTTGAAATCTGAGCCGGTGCAGCTGCACCACTATGGCTGCGCTCCACATTTAGGCCAGTCCACTCACCTTCCGAGCTGCCAGTTTGATCCGTGGGGTGAAACTGTTGCATTGAAGTTGACTTTTGGAAGTGTAGAAACTATAAAGAGAAGGCAGCACAAAGATGAGGCAAAAGCACAACAGGTTGGGGAAAATATCTGAAGCAGCATCTTTTCTGGAAAAAGGAAAAATGTAACTTATCCAAAACAAACGATCCATTATCATTTTCGCTTCCTCCCAAACCCACTTAAGCAGAAAAGTGATAGGCAAACCAGGCAGCCAGAGGTGTTTGCAGGCCTTGGGAAAGTCAGGGTGAGAGGCCTGTCTTTCAAAATCAAAGCTGCAATGGGGAGACAGCCCCACGTGGACACTGCCTGCTCCTGCCAGAGCCCAGCGCAATGGACTGGATTCCAGATGCACACCTGTGGTTGATCCAGTGGGGTATATTGTAATCATCTCCCAAGCGAGGATCCCCAGAACTGCAGCGATTGTGTAGCTAAGAAGAGGTGAGAAGGAAAAACCAGGAGTCAGACAGCTGGAGAACCAAAAGTTCTCTTTGCTTTGTGGGCAAGGAATTAATCCAGAGATCTTTCACCCCAGCAACCTGTGGCCCTGGGAATACTGAATACAATGGGTCCCAATCGTGTTGATGCCAGCTGAGGCTGAGAGTTGATGAACAAGCTGGAGGTAGCCTGCCCAAGTTTAAAAGAAGACTCTTCCTGGCCCTCAATGTTAGGCGCTCAGAAGCAAACTGAAAACAAGCAGGCTTCTGCCAGTGAGGAAGATGAAGCTGAAAGCATCGAGGATTCAGGTTTTTCTCTACAGCTCTCTTTCTTGTCTCCTGACCAGTTTTGTCTTTCCCTTCCCTCCAGTACTGAGCCCTCCCCCAAATACCACCTGCCTTCAGATGGAGGGGCAAGGTGACCAACAAGGCCATCAACCCAGAGGACTTTTGAGATCCTGTTTCCTTTCTCTCCTGAACCAATTTATTTGATTAAAAGAAAAGAAAAAAAAGCTTGACGGTAGATTGATAACAGCTGCAACCGCTTGCTGCACGAATGTCAAGGATGGTAGAAATACAACCGTACGGGCACATTTTCATCCAGAAGCTTTATTCTGGCAGAGGAACTGGGTGCCCATGCTGGCGAAAAAGCCAGTAGCTGACCCTTTGTCTTGGTGGGGGTGGGGTGAAAGCTGAAGGAGATGGGCCGAGCCGGGAGGCCTTACCTTGAAAAGCGGCACTGCGTGCAGGGGCTGTTCTCCCATGCACACCAGATCTACCCCGATCCCTGCAAAGAGAAGCAATCCAAAGAGGAATATGAGAAGGAGCGGGAAAAGAAGAGAAACTTTGCCAGTTAAAGTACCCAAGAACTGCATCCAAGTGGTTCCGTTTAAAAATGCTTTTGTTTGTGAGCAAACCTTTGAATCACATCAAAACCTCATGACCTCTGGAAAAACATCGGATCTCGGAGTCAAGAGGAACCAGCATCTGCATTATGGTCTTGTGTGTGAAAACACTCCCTTGTTTTGAAGAGATCTTTCAAAGCAGGCATGAAAAATCTCTGTTAGGAAAAGGGAAGGGAATGTCCAGCTTCACAATTCCTCACTCATAATGAAAAAAACATTTTGTGGATAATATATGATGCTCATATCTTTGATTGATGTCTCATAAGCAAACAAAAAAAAGGCCTTTATTTCACTTTATTTTACTGATTGTAAGATCGGACTTTCCAAAAGACCCAATTCTTATCTCTTACTTACAGTGAAGATGGAAATAGGCTACTAAGGACTACTAAGGAGTCAACAAGTCAACAATGATGAATTGAGAATGTGCAGATTGAGAAATGCCTGCCAGCACCTCCTTAGAGAAGTAGAGCCTTTTCCTTGGACTGCAGAATAGCTATGCCATCAAAGAAGAACTGTTCCCCTTTGACTTCTGGAGAGAGAAAGCCCATCTCTACGCTGAAGCCCCCTGTCACATCCCGTCCCAACTACTTTCGTCTAAGATGTACTTCCTGGGATCACATATCTAGCCAGATGTAGTTTCCTGAAGGAGGTGCCCACAGGTGTGACATGTGCCCCACATCTTCTCCAAAGAAAAGAAGGGAGCCCGTAACTCTAACCCCAACTCCCAGCACTAAGGCAAAAACTGTAGCCAATTGGATTTTATCCAATTAATAACATTGTTTTACCATTGTCTATCATCCGTTGCTTGGTCAAGATCATGAGAAGCCGGTCCACTTCAAAGACACCCACCCCTGGCGTGATGACCACAGACATCTGTCCTGTCCGGTCAAAATTTCGGTTGATGTAATGTTTGTCAAACACTAAAAAGGAACAAACAAGAACAAAAATTAAAAGGGCACCTAGGGCTTTATAAAGAGTATCCCTTGCACATAACAAAGACATTCATCTAAAACAGCGATCCCCAACCTTTTCAGCTTGGCAACCCGGGAGAGGGGGGAGGGGATGGTCCTGTGTGAGTGGCAGGCATGTGCACGAGTGCAAGAGCCCGACACTCGTCCAAGTACAGCTGCATGTGCGCACACACTCACCTGCCACTTCTGCGGCCCATTTCCGACCGGGCCGTGGCCTAGTACTGGGCTGTGGCCTGGGGGTTGGGGATACCTAATCAAAAAAAAATCCTGATACCATTTCCCATCAATCCTCCAGGCCTTACCAAGAGGAGAAAACATGGTGTTCACCTTTGCTGTGATTTAGAACTTATCAGTCAATTTGTTTTAAAAGCTACTGGGGACTGGAGAGACATTTTGTCCAATGCTCCTTAATAAGACAAGCAAATTTGCCCGCACCCCTTGGCCTCACTTGGTCGTCTTTCCCTGCAAAAGACTCATTCAGGTCTCAGTTCAGGGAAACCATAAGGCAACACTACTGGCCTGGCCAGACCCCACATCAGATGAGCTTCAGAAACATGCCCAGAATCTTTGGCCAACAGTTTGGGATTTCCTTTGAAGAAAAACCAACATGGAATTCCCCATACTGAGTGTTGCTGAGGAGTCTATCCTGCCTGATCTCTTCTTTAAGAGAGCCAATTTGGTCTGGTGGGTGAAGGCATCACAGTAGAAAGCGGGAGACCGTGAGTTCGAGTCCCACCTTAGCCATGAAAGCAGGCTGGGTGACTTTGGGCCAGTCTCTCTCTCTCGGCCCACCGTACCTCACAGGGTTGTTGTCATGGGGGAAAATAGGAGGGGGAAGGCATGCTGAATATGTTCACTGCCTTGAGTTACTTGTAAGAATAATAAAGGCAGGATACAAATAAATAAATAAAGGCAATGGGGCCCTTCCTGGTTCAAGAACATCCCAGGCAAGACAAGAATTTCCCAAACTCACCATTAAACGAGAGATTTATGGCCTCCAAATAATTTCCTTGAGCAGAGGTGGAGTTGTATCCTGGTGGGAAATTCTCTAATTGTTCATCATCCAGAACAGAGGGAAGGGAAAACGAAGAAGATAAACCAGGATTCTTTATTATTATTTTACTTGTTGCTCTAAGTTTTAACCATGATGCATATAAACAAAACAAGCACAAAAACAAGCACGAAGAGTAGTCCCAGGGAGGTTGAGAAGCCTGGGGGAAATTTGGTCTTTATGGACCCTGTGGAAAGCGAAATCTTGGGCAAGGCCTTTCATGGGTGTCCCACCCGAGGCCAGCAGAGGCACCTGGCCAGGAAGGAGACAAAGCCCTTCACACATGCCAAACACCTTCCCCACAGCCCCTTCCTTCCCTGGATTTGCCAGCTCACCAATACAAGCCCACAGCTTGTTAGCCAGAGAAGCCGTTTTGCTTACTCTGGGTGCCCACAGACGTAACTCTACGCTGTGCTAACGTCCCACCAGCAGCAGTAGCAAAAGCTACAGAGTGGAATCAAACCAGAAGGCCGTATTAGTAGTCCTTGACCTACAACCACAATTGGGACCAGAATTTCCATCGCTAAGGAAGGCAGTTGGTAAGTGAGCCACGCCCAATTACAACCTTTTTTGCCCTGGCTGTTAAGTGAATTGCTGCCCTTATTAAGGGAATCATACGGTTGTTAAAACAAATCCAGGTTCTCCCGTTGACTTTGCCTGAGGGAACCTGGCTGGCAAGGTCGCAAATAGCCATCACGTGACCAGGAGATACGGCAACGGTCGCAAAGACATTCCAAGCGCCCAAATTCTGATCACATGACCACGAGGCTGCTGCAATGGTTGTAAGTCTGAGGAGCCATCATAATTCTCTTTTTTCAGTGCCATCGTAACTTCAAATGGTGACTAAATGAATGGTTATAAGTCAAGGACTTCCTGTGCTGCCCATCGCATCTCACCTGCCTTCTCCAGGCGCACCAGAACTGGGTACTGGATGAAGAGCTTCTTAATAGTCACAAGCAGAGAAGTCCATTCCTCTCGCCGTTCATTTTGAACCACAACCCTGCAATGAACATGATGAGTGAGCCGCCTTCGCAAAGGAGGACAGAGCAGGAGCCCCTCACAGCCTACAGCAGCCTAAGGGAGGGGGGAATTATAGGGAGGGACAGAAATCTTAAGCCACTTCAAATTCAGAATCCGCAAGAGAAAAATGTGTGTCTTTTTCAGAATAGCAACAACTTTATAGCTATCATGATTCTAAAATTTAAAAAAGCATAAGATGACCAAATAGCAGCTTCCATGAAAACATCAGATGTTTAAAATTTAGGTAAGTTTTCCAATTACAGTGTTTTCAGTCTTCTTTTTAAATGTCCAACTGCAGCAGATAGGGAGGCTACTTGGCTGGCATCCACCAACCCACCTGCATTAAATTTTGTCAATTTACACTTAGCCAAGTAAACTATTCTGGGGTTTTTCTTTTTCTTTCTGTTTCTTGACAGCCACTTACGATCTAAAAGGACAAGAAGTTTCTCTTCCATATCTGGGCCTCCTGCAGAGGCTCCTGATAATCTGCTTCAACTGCAGCCCAACCACCTTCTGCAAAATCTTCCCTAAAAACGGAGGATTATAGACTAGGCAGAAGTTGTCTGGCATGTTTAGACTGAGAGGTGGCCTCCCCAAGTGGGTCTGCACCAATCCCTTTCTTAAAGGGGCGGCTACAATCCCCCGAATCCTTTGCCCTGATGCTAGTTGACTGAGGTGCACTGAGGGAGCTCAACCGATCTCATTGTACATATGTTGTGCACTGACAATCAAGATTTGAACTGAGCCAGATGGGGCAACGATCCACCTCCTCACCCACCCCCATGTGCCTGAGCTCATGCTATGGAGAACCTTGCCCACTTCTTCAAAGTCGGGGGTGGGTGGATGTGTGTTTCACAACTTCTAAACCAGATCATAAATAGGGGGTGTCCATTACAACTATGCACAGTTGCCGATCAAGCAATTGTAAATCAAGGCCTATGCAGATGAGGCTGCTTCATGAAAGAAGTCAAGGGCTCTCCGCCTACAGATTTCGCACAGAGTCCCTGACAGGCAGACTGAAGAGACACTGCCCGCTTCATGGGTGGACTGACTCTTCCAGAGAAGCGGCTCAGCCACAGGGAAGACCTACTTATAGAAGTCTTCGTAGAAGCGCCCTTCGTGGTTCTGTTGGACTGAGCAACGATGCAACTCTGGGAATTCATCTAGAAACAAACCAAGCCAGGTATAAGAGGAAGCTGCTCTCTGCTGCTGCTTTCAGCTTCCCAAGGAGGAGGTGAGAAAGAGGCCGGTGCCTCTCCAGACTCACTTAATGACTTGGCGCTATAGAAGGTCCGGGAAAAGAGAATCACGGTCACTTCGTGGCTACAGTTCTTCTCCTGTTGGGACAAAAGCAGATCAAAGCACTGGGGATCCACTCCTGACGGGCACCACAGATTCCTTCCACACAAACTGCACCTCTGACACGCCCAGATGTTGCTCAGTTCCCTCAGTGGGAAGGACACGGGAGGGTGGGAGAGGGACCTCTTTGAGCCTCCCCCCCCGCAACTCACAGGAAGAACCAGCACAAGATTCTTCCTTCTGACTACAGCAAGGGGAAAAAATCTAAAGTAGCCCAAGAGACCCTTTCCTTTGCTGGGGAGTCAAGGGACAGGGGGCAGGCAACGTCATTTCAGGCAGGAACGGATTCCTTCTCCCCATTCAATTCCCCACTGAGCAAGAAAGGGGCTTCGTCAGAGTTCCCCGGCCCCAATCCCCATGCTCCTGAGAGCCCTTCCGGCTTGGTCTCTGAACCTCCAGGGCTTGTCCTGAGGAAGGCTGGCTTGGGAAAGGACCACAAGCCCTGCCCAGCTGCAGGCTCCCTTGAGGCCAGTTACAAGCTCCGTTTTGCTCCCACCGAGCTACCTTCCACTTGGTGAAAAGGTCAGCGAGGAAGCCGTTCACGGCCTTCTCAAAGTAAAGGTCTCCTGCAAAGGAAAGAGAACCAAGTGTAAGAGCTTCCCTCTTGGCCGCTCCAGCAGAGAGGCTGCCCCCTCTCTGGCAGAAAAGCTTTTTGGCTACTTTACCCAGCCAGACCCTGCATGGGACAGAGGCCCCAGTGGCAGGAGAGGGGCATCAGTTCCTGCTCACTCCTGGCTCCCCTCAAGGCCCTCTAGGGCCGCAGGCACACTCTTTGAGGGGCAGCTTCCTTCCACGTGGCTCCATCCTTCTGTCCGACCCAAGTCCCCCTTAGTGGCAGAGGAATCCTGGCTGTGGATTCGCCTCTTTTGGGACACCCAGTGGGGTTCCTCTCCTGGACCCTTCAGACTCAGGTTCCTCCACCTGGCTTTGGGGGTCTTCTTGTAGCAGTAGGCCCTCCTGCATCTTTTCACCTATAGTGGGAGCTGCTCTTGAAGCCAAAGCCCTGAGCCTAACCCAGATTGGTCCTCTGGAGCCCAGTGGCCGAGGCCCTGCGTGTTCTGCAGAGGCCTGGCCAGAGGCTAGAGGCCAGATGGCATCCATGGGCAAAACTGAGATCAGAGTCTGCCTAAATTATTCACCAAGAAAATAGCTTCCTGCTTTCTTTTGTGATTCCTTCATCCCATTTTTACTGCCTTATAATTTATGTTGACAAATTATAATTCAGTAGACAAATTAAACTATGCCAACAGTTCCTCATAATTGTTTAAGTTTACAAAAAAGGGAAAGTCCTTCTTTTGCCATCTGCCCCCTTTCTCCATCAAAGGAGAGTGAGGATGTCTTCGGCTGGGGTAGATGAGTTGCCAGGCAAGCCGAGGCTCGACTGAGGTGGCCGAGGGATCCTCACCATAGATGTCGAAGTCCCACATTTCACAGCTCATCTGGATGAAGATGTAAACCATGGCTGAAGTCGAGCGGAACACCACCTGCAAGGGACCCAGAAGGGAAAGAGCTGAGCCTGGCCTCACGGACTCCCTCTGAATCAGCATGACCAAACCTGGCTTGCTTCTGGGCAACGATCCACCCCCCAGCGTTTGAGATGGAAAGGAAATGTGTCAAGTCATAGTTATACCCGAGTATCCTCGCTGATGTAGCCACAGGTGACTTTCTCACTTTTGACCCACAGTTCACCTGCCTGAGCCCTGAAAAGAAACCAAGAGAGAAGACTGAAAAAATGGGGAAAACCTTGCTGTGAAAGCTGGAGAACTGCTGACCAAAAGCAAAGCAAGAGGGGAATTTAAATACTGCGAGTTTTCTCTCCCTCCAGGAGCAGCTTTCCCTCCCAAATCCAGAGCCTTTATGGGCTCCTGCTGCTTTTATCAAAATGCCACCATTGTGCCAGCTCCCCTCTTTTTCAACTTGCTTGACATTGTGACATGTGTACAAAGGGTGGGAGGGCAGAGTTTGCATTGTGACACGGTTCCTTTCATCAGCCTGAGCCACTTGGTCCCACTGCAGGAGCCCCTGTCCAAATGTATCTTCCCAAGATTGCCCATCCATGTTTAAATTCATCAATCTGATTTGCCTACCTGTGCCTTTGCTAATTATCAAAACCTCAGTGGTGCCTTTTAAACCTCCTCATTTAAACAGAAAATAAATTCAAGGGTTCAAGCAAAACTTCCATTCCCAAGGAGATTCTCAACTGCCATTCATCCTGGCCTCCTTACTCAGTGACTATAGTGCTAAGATGCCAGGATGTTGGCAGGGCAAACAGGCTTCATGAGCTAGATGTGCAGTCAATTGAAGCTGTGCCACCCCAGGCAAAACAAGCTCCAAGTACTTCTCCCTGCAGTCTAGACCAAAGAGGAAGAACTAAGGACTCAGCAGATGCCGCCTCCCTCCTCTGGCACGAGGGTCCATGCCCATATTCTGGGAGGAGGTTTCACTGAAGCAAATGGGACCGATTTGGGGTCTGAACTTCACTAAGAGAAAAGAGCTGGGAACCACAGAGATTGCCTTGAGAATGGAAACAGTCAAACTCTGTCCTCCAAGATAAGATTTGATTATTTGGAGACAGGCATTAATTCCTGATAAAACTCAACTTCCTTCCTACGCACTGTGAAAGGGAGGAAGGCACAGCTGCTTACTCACCGAATACCTGCATATTCAACTTTCTGAGTGATGTAAGCACACGTGCCAACCTGAGGTGACAAGGAAAAAGAGAAATGGAACAATTTGCCCACAAGACAACTTGCACTTGCAGAAGAGAAACGACGATTTAAGAAGCAAGTCCATTTCTAGCTGGCACAACATTTCTAGTTGGGAAATATTCAGATCAACAGATGTGATCCTCACCAAGCTTTTCTTAAGGCGCCACATATCCCCACGTCCGATGTACTGGTCCTTGAACGTCAGCTCCACTAAATCCAGAGTCACATCCTAAAAAGGAACATGAGGGGACTATGATTTCTGCCTCCACCATTCTGCTTCTGCTGATACTCCTGGATGCAGTTTTTCCAACCCTTCAAACCATCTGCCTATTACTTCCCTTTCCAAAACATTTCAGGACATAAATACCAACAGCACTCAAGCATTTGTTAACTAATAACGGTTCTTTATCCATTACTGCAAGGTTTCCCAACCTTGCCAACTTTAAGATGCTTGAACGTCGGCTCCCAGAATTCCCCAGCCAGCATGGCTGGCTGAGGAGTTCTGAGTTGAGGTCCACACATCTGAAAGTTGGCAAGGCTGGGAAATCCTGTATTACTGAGCACCAGAGGATTTTACCAATTTCATAAATTTAGCCATCTTAACTCCTTGGCAACCTCCAGAAGACAAAGCAGAGGACGGTTAAATCGGGTGAACCTATTTGTCATATAGGGCAAAATACCAAAGCACACATCAGAAACAGGCAGGACTGACAGCTAGGCTGGGGAAAGAAATTCATGTTTGTGGTGGCATTTGACTTATAGCAAAGGATCGGCCCGGATTCCACTACTCTTAGAACCGCTATAGTCATCAGAAGGTTCTGCAAGTGTCAAGCACCAGAGAAATCAGGAGATCCAAAGCACTTAAAATGTATATAAATATTTATTGGAAGCTTAAATTCTCTATAAGAATCTGAACTACTAAAGATCAAGGGAAATGAGTGGGAGTTAAGAATAGAAGGAATTCAAGGTGAGCTGGACTTAAATCTCTGGTGGGAGCAAAGGGACTCGTGACCGATGATCCCTCGAACCCCTCCCTCGGGCTCAGCCTGGTCATCTCCTACAGCCGGAAATTTATCCAAGCATCTTTAGCGAAAGCTGAAAGGCAGCAAAAAGCTCACCTACCTTGGAGTCCACAACGTTCACATGGACATCCTGGTAGGGCCTCAGTCGAAACACCTGAGCAACGGTCTGATCAACACTGATGGTTTCTGTGCAAAGAAAGGAGAGAAAGTTGGGAGAATTGGAGGCAGCTTTCTGTGGAATCACTCCAGCAGTGACATCACAGCAGGGTTTCTCAACCTTGGCAAGTTTAAAATGGGTGAACTTCAACTCCCAGAATTCCCCTCCCCAATTCCAGACTGTGGAATTCTGGGAGTTCCACACAACTTAAACTTGCTAGGGTAGCGAAACACTGAGCCTTGGTGGCGCAGTGGTTAGAATGCAGTACTGCAGACTACTTCTGCTGACTGCTGGCAATTTGGCAATTCAAATCCCACCAGGCTCAAGGTTAACGCAACCTTCTGTCCTTCTGAGGTGGGTAAAATGAGGACCCAAATTGTTGGGGGCCATAGGCTGACTCTGTAAACCGCTTAGAGGGCTGTAAAGCACTGTGAAGTGATATATAAGTCTAAGTGCTATTGATATTGCATCAGAAGAACTGACCTGCCTATCAGGGTATAAATTATTATTATTATTATTATTATTATTATTATTATTATTATTATTATTATTATTATATTTATATTTATATTTATATTTATATTTATATTTATATTTATTTATTTATTTATTTATTTTATTCAATTTATATCCCGCCCTTCTCCTAGTGGACTCAGGGCGGTGAACAACCAGAACTAAAACACATACCAATACAAAATTTAAAATTATTAAAAGAATTATATAACTGTGGCCCAAAATTTAAAACATTGAAAACTGAAACCCATTTGACAATTTAAAAAGCTAAAAAAGGCTAAAAAAAAGAGGGGGTTTTTCACGCCAGCCCTGCTTGATGGAAAAGAAAAGTTTTAAGGGCACGGCGAAAAACCCGGAGATCCGATATCCTTCGTATCGCCGGGGGCAAATCGTTCCAGAGGGCAGGAGCTGCCACAGAGAAGGCCCTCCCCCTGGGGGTCGCCAGCCGACATTGCCTGGCTGACGGCACCCTAAGGAGTCCCTCTCTGTGGGAGCGTACTGGCCGGTGGGAGGCTATCGGCAGCAGAAGGTGGTCCCGCAAATACCCAGGTCCCATGCCATGGAGCGCTTTAAAGGTGGTGACCAACACCTTGAAGCACACCCGGAAGACCACTGGAAGCCAATGCAGCATTAATAATAATAATAATAATAATAATAATAATAATAATAATAATAATAATAATAATAATAATAATAATAATAAATTAAATAATAAATAATAATATTATTATATAATAATATTATTGTTGTTGTTGTTGTTGTTGTTATTATTATTATTATTATTATATTTCTATACCGCCCTTCTCCTGAAGGACTCAGGGCGGTGTACAGCCTATTAAAAACACAAAAATATACAGACATCACTTAAAAAATAATTAAAATTATTAAGTAATTTTGGCTCAATATTAAAACCCCCCAAAATTTAAAACACCCAATTTAAAATCATTTACATTGATAGCCCGGCCTGGCGGAACAGCAGGGTCTTGAGGGCACAGCAAAACACACGGAGGTCAGAGATCTTGCGCAATTCCAGGGGCAGTTCCTTCCACAGGGCTGGGGCTCCCACAGAGAAGGCCCTCCCCCTGGGTGTCGCCAGCCGACATACCTTGGCCGATGGCACCCTGAGGAGCCCCTCTCTGTGGAGCTAGTCCACTGACCAATGACTGACAATCATGAGCAAGCAGCCAAAGCCACACTTCATGACAAAAGACTTGACATTTCTCTGGGGTGATGCTGGGCCTACAGGTCCCTGCTTTGGTAATTCCAATGCTTGCTTAGAAATTGCAATGACTGGTTCCAATCCAGAGCTGTGTTCCAGAAGTGCCTTCATAGGCTCCAGAAAAAGAGACTAAAAGGCAAGGAGTCACCATACAGCAATTGGTGAAATGATGCTTTTGGACAGGTAGTGCTGGCAGCAAACCAGGTGCAAAATCTCCCCAACTGCCATCTTGCAACAGGATCTAAATGTTGCCAGCGTAACCCCCAGCCCAAAAAGGCAACTCTCAAGCAAATGATGAACAAATCCTGGCTTCTGAACTTGACCTGGAAGGATGATGACAAGCCAGGAACCCATCATCCTTAGAAGATGGCTTGAGAGCCAACCCCAGTGTAGGATGAAAATGGCATAAATTACAACTGTTCTAGAAATAATCAACTATGCCTGCTATTATAAGTGACGTCTGACATAAATGTCATCAGTCCCATTTAGACTCTGCAGTGATCAGAGATTCAAGGTTCTTCTGTGCAAATTCCCATCTGGCTTGAATTACGAGAAGGCTAACCCAGCAGTATTTCTTTCAAGCTATCCCCAGTGATTGAGCCTTAAGAGTCTCAAGTCTCACTGCAAGCAACTGACTGGGGATCAAAGACTGGCCATTGGAGCTCAGGGCCGCTCTTGGGACTCATTAGGACCCCAATTTCTTTCAGATCTCCCAAAACCAGATCTTAGCTAATATTATACTCTGCACCACGGGCGTCCAACCTTTTGGCTTACCTGAGTGAAGAGCAGCTGTCTTGAGCCGCATATAAAATATATAATATAGTTAATGTATACAAATCACATAACAATGTTAAAAGTTTATGATCTTGTGGGGCCACTAGCTGTCCACGGCCACGTGGCCCACAGACCATGGGTTGGACAAGCCTGATCTAGACCCTTAGAATGGAATGATACCCTTGGCTGCCTCTGATCTTTCCTGAGAAGAGATTTCTTTCAAGTGCAAAGAACAGTCCCACCGTCTGACGTATCTATGCAAACCGCCTAAGGCCCAATCTCCATTTTAAGCTTATGGCACCAACCGGCTCCTCTATTTGCTTATGAACAATCCTCTACATGCAGCCTTGGAAGGTCATAGCCAGGCCTGAGCTAGTCCCATCTAATCTATTTCACTGGTAAGGTCAGCACTGTGTGTTGAAATGTGGAAGGCAAGGGCATGTGCTTTATTTTGAGCTTCTGCAGAAAAGGGGGAACAAAAATCAAATGAATATATAATAAATCGCGCTCTCTGGTTAGTGGGTTATTGGCTGGTGGTTAATGAGGACGGGCAGTTGCCAGAGCATCATTGGCAGTTTTCAATAGAGAGAGAGAAACCCCACCTTTCTGTAAGTCTTCCTTGAGCGACTTCACTTGCAGGAGGAGTGGACTGAAAAGCAAGAGTGACAATCAGGAACAGGATCTCTCCAGCAACTGAAAAGCACTTCAGCCAAGAAGATCCTCAAGAATTTCAAATTTCTCATGCCTCTGGCCAAGTAAACCTCTCAAAGCAGTCACGGTTTAGGAACATTTTGTTCCCCACAAGCTTTTTAGGGTTTTTTCACTTTATGTTCTTGGTTTCTATAAATTTGTTTATAGATATATTATTACATACTGATGTTTTCTATACCACCAAGAACCCCAAATGGAAGCAGGCAATGTCTGCCTTTTGAAACAAAGAAACAGTGACAAGGTTTTCTCCCTCTGACTGGCTCCCCCTGACTTCCCAGCAGCTTCCACTTTTCTCCAGCTAAAGCAAAAATACCAGTTCAGCTTGTGGTGCTGAGGCCTTCTATCTCCCCGTTGCAAAATTCTGGAACTGCCCCTCCTCCTCATCATGCATTATGTCCCAAAACAGATCCATCCACAAGGAGAGTCACCTGTATTCATCATTGGGGTGTGCTATTTCCACTATATCTCCCAACTTGATCTGAAGAAATACTTTGGGGTTCACCATAAGTTCATCATCTGAAAGAGTTGGAAAAGAACCCCTGTAGATGTTTGTAGTTTAGAGCAACTTTCATAGCAGTTCCAAAGTTATCCTCAATGCCACTAAAGCTGAGACGCCTGAGATGGGATGAGTGCCAGGCTGAGGGAAATACACGGAAAACCTAGAGAGTGTGATCATCTAGCAAAGAACGACTCCCTCTTCTCTTCCTGGCTTTTGCCAAGAATATACTTTACTAAAGCTTAGTAAAGCTTAGTTACAGAAGAAGCGTAAGCTGAATCTTCTTCTTAGTTACAGAAGAAGCGTAAGCTGAATCTGAGATTTTTCTATTCAAACAATATCAAGTAATTTTTCCTCTCAATCGTCTCCCCCCCAGCTTCTCTGCAATTATCAGCAATCATCAGCTTATCTGATGTCCAATCAGGTTCTTGTATATTGTTCAGGAAACAGGTTCTCAGTTCCCAGCTCTGCATTTAGATAGTTGACCTTGGCTGGCTGGAGCTTTTCACAAGGCTCAGCTGGGCTTCCACCCTCCCCTTCTTCCTTACAGTTCAATCTTTCCCTCTTTCCTCCCCACCCTTGCTAAATTCATGCTGTCAGCTCAGGAAGCTTAGATAGGAAAGAGGCAGCCATGACAGAGTTTTTAAACTCAGAAAGCATCGCAACTGAGAGCAGGGGCGTTCACTTCAAATTCAAACCTCATCCTAAGAATAAACTAAACAGCTATGTCTTAGCCTCCCTGCATATGATGGAACACATTATAAAGTTGGTCAGTTATAAACATAAATGATTTTAACATCTTATGCAATCTTATTAGGGAAAATGTCCCACTGAACAGACTGCAATTCCCCCCCCCCACTATTTTACAAGGAAGTGTTATCATTACCATTAAGCTGGGAACCTCAAATTTGCCCTAAAAGGCCTTGTTGCTGTCCAGATATTGCACAACTTGGAAGATTTTGCACCCAAGGGGCAAAAGGTTTATTAGTGTTTTCCTGCACCTTCAGGGCACCCCAAGGCCCATTCAATGAGGCTACTAACCGCTGCTTCCGAAGCCTTTCTTGTGTATGACAAGCTTGTAAACTTTGTTGGTTCTCATCTTGATTTCCAAATTCTTGTTCTTCTTGATTATCATAAATCAGGTATTAGACAACTTTCTACTTTCCGCAGAACAAAAGCAAGTAATACATGAGAAGCTATTCCTCTTCCATTGTATGCTGTGAGGAAGCCAAAGCAAAGCAAAATAAATTCACAGGTGCCAACAGCTTTATATATTGTTTATTTCTGTACGGTCATAGGCTAAAAAAAATAATTAAAATACAAAGCATCCAATATAAAAATCCTTTTTCTAACAGATATGCCTAATTAGATTTTGTTCTGATGAAATGGCTTGTTCTGATTGATTTTCACAAGCAGAAAATTTAATCACTTTTTTGGAAGCTTCATAAAAGTGATGTTTTAGCTGCCCATTAGGACCAATTCAAACGTTTTACAGTCAGAGGGGATTTTAGCTCCAACCTCCAACAATGATCTTTTGGGCAATTCAACTGAACATGTGTGCAGCTGGTTCAATTTCAATACCCACACATCCCAAATAATCTTAGCAGGGATATTACTGAATCTCAGGACAGGGCATCTACGTGGCCCAGGGTACAGAAGTGCCCTTATCTATGAGGGCACAAGAGGTGAGGAAAAGGATTTGGGAGAGGTGAGCAACAGATATCTCACTCACCAAGGCAGAGGGATGAGGCAACCCTCTGCATGTCAAAGTGTAAGATCCTCTGCTTGATCTCAGTCCAGACTTTTATAATGTTGTGTTTATGGACAGCACAGCCCATTTTGGAAATCCACATTTGATTTCCTTTGGTCAGGCTGCAATGAGCATTTTGTGATAAACAGCTTATTTTGAAGGAAAAGGAAGCTCTGCAGGGATCATGTAACTGAGCCGCTGTTTCTGCCAGCAGTTCAATCCTGACTGTCTCAAGGTTGACTCAGCCTTCCTTCCATCCTTCCGAGGTGGATGATGAGGACCCAGATTGTTGGGGGCAAGAGGCTGACTCTGTAAACCGCTTAGAGAGGGCAGGAAAGGACTGTGAAGCGGTTTGGAAGTCTAAGGCTGTGGCTAAATAACCCAGAGCTCTAACGTCCCTCCAGCCACCTTCACAGGTTGGGGAGCCTCCTGAAGACCACGCTAGCCCAGCCTTTAAGGAAAGGGGCTTTTCTGAGCCCCAATGGAGGTGGTGGCTGGCGTGTCAGGCCTCTGCCCTAGAAAAAGCCCACCAGCTGCCTGTGGCCCTATCGAAAGAGCTCACGCTTTCCTCTTCGGGGGCCTGAAACTGAGCCCCCAAAGCGTCCCACGGAGCCGGCCTTGGAACCGGGGGGCCGCCTGCGTGGCTGCCTCCATCCTCCTCCTCCTCCTCGCTTCCTATCCTGGATCGTCGCCTCAGGCACCAAAGCCGGCGACAGACCGGCGGCCCCGCTTCTCCCACTCCGCACGGCGCTGCTCTCTGCTCCGCCTTCCGGCCGAGGGCCTCGCCCCAACCCCCGGCCCCGCCAGAGCCCCGCCCTGCAAGCAGAGGAGCCGCCGCGCAGGGCGAGGCCTAAAGGGAGGAAGCGCCTCGTCCCAGCCGCCCTCGCTTTCTACTCGCAGGGCCGCCGATTCCGACCTCCGAGACGGGGGGGGGGGCGGTCGCGGCTCCTGACACCGCCTGGGTGCGGAGCGGGACCGGCGCGGCGAGCCGTTTCCTCGGCAACTCACCCGGCGCGGCCTCCGCCTGGGTCTCCTCCGGAAGTCCGCGACCGGAAACCGCCCCTCGCCACTCTATGGTCCGGGGCAGTGCCCGGATGAGGAAGGGCGCGACCATAGAGCGGCAGCCCCGGGGGAGAGCGAGAGCGGCGCGATGCCGGAGCCGGCGCCCTGGGCCGCGGCCTGCCGCCCGCCGAGGTAGCCGCCGCGCCTCACCCGGCGGGGCTTTTCCCGGGGCCCAGGAGGCTCCGGAGGCCTCGCGTGGTCCGAGGGCCGCCGCGTCCCCGCCTAACAGCCGCCTCTCCGTCCAGGAGTGGCCACGCCTCCGCGGCGCCGCCTGAGCCAAGGGAGGACGGACGCCGCATGTCCTCGGCGGGGCGGGAGCTCCACGCCGCCGGCCCGGGGGACGCCCTGCCCGCCCAGCGCCCCGCCTCGGCCGCCCTTTGCGCGGCGCCGGGGGCGGCGGGCGAGAGGCCGGGCTGGGCGCTGCCCCGGGAGCCGCATGGCCGGGACCTCGACGCCCGCGAGCCCCTCCGGAGGCCGCCCTTGCAGGGCCGAGCGTCGCGACCGGAGCGGCGGCGGCGGCGGCGGCGGCGGGAGATGAGGGGCGGCGGCTTAGAAAGGCCGGGCTGGCGCGAGGAAGGCCCGAGGGAAGGTGCCCGGCCGGGGCTGCCCACCTGCGGAGGAAACGGGCGGCCGGGAGAGGTAAGAAGCGGAGGGGCCCCCGGTGGCTCTGAAGGCTTGAAAGGGGCCGAAGTGGCCCTCCAGGAAAAGAGGGTTGCTGGGGCCAAAGACTCCCTCAGCTTCAGCATCGCTAAAATCTCCCAGAGTTTTAAAAATAAAATCTTCTCTTGATGCGTTTATTTAGAGTACTTTTAGGCCCCCTCAGAAGTCAAATGACTCTCCGTGGTTTACCCTGCAGACACACACACGCAATAAAACATCCGTGGAGGGATTAGAATTAAAACAAAGCAGCCAGGGAGAAACTGGAGAGCACAAAAAGGTGAAAAATGGAGGCGAAGAGAGAAGAAAAGAACCAGGAGGCACCAAGGCCTTTCCAACAGAAGTCTTGGGTTCAACGTTTCCAAACGCCCACAAGGGAGAGGCCAGAGCAGCCCCACTGAAAAGCAGCTTCATCTACCTCAAGCCCAAAACTCTGGGAAATGCAGCAATTAGAAGTTGTAATATTGCGGATCCTGCAATCTCCAGTTAATAGTTGCCAGCCTGGTGCACAGGGAGGCCCTGGGGGTGTTAGGACATAAAAGGTCTCTCTTAATACACAGAATTTATATATCACACACTTATTTTTTCAGGGCCCCAGAGATGAATGTCCCAGCGTTTCTCTTCTCCCTTCTGCAGGACAGCCAGTAGCTAATCCCACTTTTCAATGCATTTGATGGTTGAGTGGGGCTCTCACCCAAAAAAGCTGCTATGCTATAGAAATAAATGTTGGAATTCAAGGAGCCACAAGGCTCTTGGTTGCTGCAAGAAAGTAACATGGGCAGCAAAATATATTAGAATATTAGAAAACCAAAAGCTCCTTGGGAGATGCATTTTTGTGAGAAAACTGTGCCCCTCCAACTATTGGCGGGTGATAAGTCTCAGATCCTCATGCTGTTGGAAGTTGGAGGTCAGTTGTTTTTAGAAGGCAGCTTGTGACTGTCTAGCACAGGAGTCTGAACCAGGCTGTGGAAGCAACAGGCGAGACGTGCACAGCCATCCCCTCTCCCACCCCCACTGATCTGCAAAGCCAGAAAGATTGGGGACCACGGCTGTAGCAAACCTGCCTCCAAGCATGGATAGACTGGGATACTGTTGCTGTGCCTGGAAAGGTGTTCAGGAAGTTCTGACTTTCCCCCCAACTCTGCTCGTGCTCCTACTGTTCTGTTGATGAACTTACCTGCTTTCCTTTCAGGAGGAGTTTCAGCTAATCCAGAAGGGGAGAGAACGTGTTTCTAGTCCTTCCTGCCTTGAAATAAAAGACTTGCTGCAGAATCCAGGTACGATCATGCATTATTTGGGGGGCTCTTCCGTGGCTTTGCTTTGCAAACGCAAACGTTGCTGGTAAGGCCCATTTGGAGGTGGGGAAAATCTGCTCCCCACTTCACTATGACTGAGAGGCACTCTGTGTATGTATGTTCCATGTATATATATGAATATGTACATGTGTATATACCAGTACATATATACATACATCATACATGCATGAATGCGTGCATGCATACATACATAAATAGTTCCTGCAGTTTTCTTGGCAAGGTTTTTCAAGAGTTGTTTGCTATTGCTTCCTTTGGTCGGGCCTCCCTGAGTAAACCAGACAGGAAACACAAATAGATGACCTAAATCTACTGTCATATGGACCCATTAACATATTTTTTGAAAATCTGAAAATACAAACTTCCTGCCTGCCAATTTAACTATATGTTGAATTAGGGCAGGTCCTTCATACCTTACCTTTAGTGAACGTGCAAATCAGTGTCTGCATTTCCTGCGTCGGATCAGGAGCACATCTTTTTCCTTCTGTCGTGGCCACTTTTCCCAGAGGCACGATTGGGAGTGTTTTAACAAACTGCCCCACTGTTTGCTTTGGTGGTAGCAAATAGCAGGTCCATTCAGAGAGTGGTAAGGATAGCTGAGAAGATTATAGGAAGCTCACTTCCTGTCATTCAAGATACTGCTTATAAGCGCTATGTGCTTAGAGCTTGAAGCATTGTTAGAAACCCTACACATCCACTATAGGATCTGTTTCTCCCCTCTGGGAGGAGGTTTTGAAGTGTTTCCAGCAGGATTACTAAATTCTGTAACAGAATCCTTATTTTTTTTTTTTTTTTATGCCATCCGTCTTGTAAACTCTCAGGTTGTGTATGTATACATTCAAACTAGACTGTGATGTTTCTGTGTGCGTGTATAGTGGTTATCTTTTAGAGAGCTGAATGCAACAAAATTTCATTTTAATGTATGCTGATTAGTGTACATTTAAGGTGGCAATAAAGTTTTTATTCTGTTTCTATTCTATTCTATTTTTCTTTTCTTTTCTTCTTTGTTTCTCCGACCATTAATCCTGTGGGGGGCCCTGCCTCTCTTGTCCAATTGTCTCCTAGGCAGCCTTTTCTCTCCCCATTTCTCAAGGCCATCCCTGCATTCCATTATTTCACCCTCCCCTTCAGACACTTCCCGCCCGCAGAAGAACTGTGGAGCCTCTGGTTGAGGCAAGTTCTGCCCCAGTTGCTGTGCTACCTGTTGGTTGGCATTCTGTAAGTTAGTCATCTATGCATCTGCTTGCTGCTGATGCTGCAACAAGATGGCTGTCAGTGGTCAGTGGAGGTCCTTGAGGATCCAAAGCCATTCTTGAAATTCCTCTCTTTGGAAGGAAGTAGAAGACTTGCAAGGTTAATGTTGGCTTTCCTGAATAAACCAGATAGGAAATGTGACTGGATGAACTATGTCTACTTTATTGTCAGGCCGCATTAACAGATTCTTGCAAGTCTGAAAATATAACCTTCCCTCCAGTCCTTTTAACTGCTAGACTGATTAGGATGGGTCCTTCCAGAGTTTGAGGTTAGCTGCCTCTCTTGTCTGATGGTTTCCTAGGCAGCCCCTTGTCTTTCCTTTCCTCAAGGTTATCCAGGCATTGCATCACCAAACGGGACTGGCCCAAGGTCACCCAGCTGGCTTTGTGTCCCAGGCAGGACTAGAAGTACAGTCTCCTGGTTTCTGGACTGATGCCTGCACCCCTACACCAAATTGGCTCTACAACCCTTTGCGTGTGTGTGTACCTGTGTATCTGTCTTCTGAGGGATGGTTTTGCAAGCATTTTGCTTAACGTTGCCTATCATTCCTTGCTTTGCATATAAATGCAAAAGATGTATTGCCAGTGGGTTAAGCCCTTGGACTACATTGCTAATGTACCTAAACAGGGATGTTTCAGTTTGACCAGTGAGGGAGTACCATCAAAGTGATGTCATGCAGTATTTCTTGACCTCAGCAGCTTTAAAATGTGTGGCCTTCAACTCCCAGAATTCCCCAGCCAGCATCTAGCAAGATCCTTATCTAAAAACGTGTTTGACCTCTTTTTATTGAAAAGGATAAAAATGGTTCGTCAGTTATATTGGGCCTGTCAAGTTGCTAGCATAGTTTTCCCCTTCTGATCTGGCCATCTTTTTCCCCTTCGCCTAACCCACAGGTGTCAAACACGCGGTGTCACGTTGCCGTCACATGACGTTTCACAACGTTTTCCTCCTTCACGGGGGGAGGGGGGAGCTGCCAGTTTGACACCCCTTCGCCTAGCCTAGCTGCCCTCTGCTAGAACCTCCGTTGCCCTCAGAGCGGGGAAGGTGGGTCCATTGTCCATGAATTTCTCCAGTTGATCAGCAGAGGTAGAGTTCCCTTCTAGGATTATTTTTTTAAAAATGTGTATCATGCATTAATGAAAAATCAATAATACTTATTAACTTGTTCACCACCCAACTCTCAACTAGGCAACTCAAAACAATCCAAATAATTACAATAAAACAAAAGGAAAAGTTAAAGGATGGCCAGTGCAGAGTCTCCCTCCCTGACCGAAGCCTCAGTGAAGAGGCTGCTTTGAGCTCTTTTGAGGGGAAAAGATGCTCCCAGACTCCTCCTCCATGTTTGGCCAGGATGAGCTCTGAGTTCCTCCATGTATTCCTACCCTGAATCAGTGACATCTGAAGCACTTCCTCTGGCTTTCATCATAAACACCGCAGTAGCGCATGCTGAATTCTAGAACCTGATTCGAGTTCTGACATGTCCACAGAGCAGAGGGTGTCCTGCTGGTCACAGGTCTTGCATGGGGGGACCTTGCTGTGCAGAACTCAGATTGTCAAATTAAGACCTGGCTGTCATGAACCGGAGCCGCCACACACACACACAGCCAGCTGCATATTTCCATAATCCTCTTTGTGGAAACCAGGCAGGTAGTGACAGAAAATTATAACTTCGTTCCTCCAGTGTATCAAGTGGGGCCTTTTTCCGGGTTTTGCTTCCAGGTCACCTGCTGAGTGGATGAGGACACCGAGTCCTTAAGTTTGTGGGTGTTTAGGAAGGATTTCGGTGGGGGAAGTTGAGGACTTACTTCCTTTGAGGGTGTGGGGACGGGCACCGCGGAGAGACAGAGCATTAGGCACAGGAGTCTCTACTGTAATATGGGCAGTGTGAGGATCAGGATTAGGGTTATTTTAAAAGACAATGGCCCCATCTTAGTCCTGTTTTTCTTTTGTTTTTGTGTTTCTAGAAGAAAGCCCAGCAAAAGTGCAAGTGGTGTCTGAAAAGCAATCCAGGCTCCCGAAAGAAGCTCCAGGTATGAAGGCTGAGGGGACTGGGCTGTTTTGTAACACGGGAGAGCCCAGGGCCCAAGCGAGGACAGGTGTGCTGCTTGAGGCCAGTCAGTGCTCAGGTGGAGTTGCAGTTTCAGGAAATGGCAGCTTCGTCTCTCAAGAGCTTCTCAGTCCTGCCTCGTCTGAAGAAGAAGAAGAACCAGCCTTTGCCAGACAGGCTGGGGAAGAGAAGTTTCAGAATTCAGGCCAAGAAATGAATGCCGTTTTTAACAGTCCATCAGTTCAGCAAGAAACGTTTGGCACACCCAGTAAACACAGCCTTGCTCTGGCTTTGGAAGCTTGCCCACCAGGCATGAGGCTTGAAACCACAGGTCAGGCTTTTGAAGGCAGCACACCTTGGGGTGACCGCATGGATCTCTCTGAGGCTGCCCGTGAAGTACAAGAGGGAAGCTTAAAGAGCAGTCCGAGCGGTGGAAGGATGGAGGATCTGGGAGAAGCCTCTGAGCTGCAAATGGCTGAGGCTCCGTTACAGGCAGGGAGCCCTCGGGGAGAGCTGTCCAACGTTGAGCACAAGAGGGATGACAGCGTGGATCTTTTTTCTAGCCCTGTGCATAAAGGAATAATTGACATCCAGAAAGGATCTGCTGTGCACGGCTGCTGGAGAGGAGGTGGAGAACGTTTTCCTTCAGAACACGGCAGATTTCTAAGTCCAGATGAACAGCTAACGGGGCCAAAAGACCGGCATTCCGAAATTGGCTGCTCCTCCCTTTGTGATGTTGTCCAAGCAGCATTTGAAGATGAGCTAAGAGTGAGCTCTTCAGAGGCCAGCAGTGTTCAAGAGGATAGAAGTTCTTCTCTCAGCCATGAAAAATGTATCACTTTGGGAAAAGGAAATGGAGCTCTTTTGTTGAAAAGAAATAACTTTGGGTTCTTTCAGAACAGTTGCAGTATAAAGTCTGCTTCTGCGTTTCTCAGCTGCTTGGCTCCTCAGCTGAACTTGGGGGGGAATGGCTTGCCCCTCCGAGTGGAGCCTAAGGACAATCTGAGGACGGCCCTCCTGCTCTATGATTTAGCTCTGCCTCGGTGTGCTACCAGTTCTTTCCGTGTCACAGAGATCAGTGTGTGTGCTGATGAAAAAAGCCTTAAAGTCCCTCAGCTCCATGGCCCATCTCCATTTGCCCAGAAAGCTGACCCAGGCTCAGGTCATGGAGGGCCCATGGACAGCCTGTCTCCAGAGGGAGTCATTGTGATGCGAAGCACCGGTGCCTGGCTTCATCACAAGGAAGCATTTGCTCCAAGCCAAGCCATTGGCAAACTCCAGGCAGTAATGAATGAAGGGGCCTGGGAGATGGTCAGATGGGTGCTGAGAGGGGCAGAAAATGGGGAGATTGCTATGGAACCCTTCTGGAGAAAAGCACTCCGCTTTAGTGACCGAACCGTGAATGATCTTTCTTCTGCTCCAGAGGAGATCTACGCCCTGGCAAGGAATATCTTCTTAGATTGCAAAAATCTGCAAAGAGGCAGAAGAGGGGCAGCCACCCAAATCTCCTTCAGCTTGGGAATAAGCCCAGCCCTTTTGGAGTCCAGTGTGAGATTCTTTTCTCTCCAGAAATGTTTCAGTTGCTCTCCCTACAGAAGTAACTGGGTGGCCTTGGATAGGGCCGGAAGCCCCTTGGGCTCTGTTCATCCTCTGGAGGTTCCTTGCTCTAATCTGCCAAAGGCAGAAGCTGAAAACCAGCGTGTTGATGGTGGAGATGCTTTTGGTGGTTCCAAAAGCATTCTGCAGAGGAAGAGTAATATTTTCTCTCCCTATGGAAGAGTAGAAGTCCACAAAGCTTCCTTTGGAGCTGATGCTGGTGGAATGAAAACAATAGGAAATGCAACAGTACGTAACAATACTAGACTGTTCTTTCATCTTGCATTTGATGGAGACTTGAGCAAAACTTCCCTTCTTTGTAGAGCCACTTTTAGGAAAGGTCAGTGCCTAGAAGAGGAAGAACCATATCGGATTCACCCCTCTTCCCCAGCATGTCACCTCTCTTACTTAAATAAAAAAGGCTCCTCTTTATGTACTAAACATTCAGCTCAGCAGAGGGAACCCATTTATCAGATGAAAATATTTCTTTATCCATGTTATTTCCTTGATTGTTGCACCTTGTTTGAACAGAAAAATGATTCACCAAAGACAGAGTTTCTAAAATGCCAGCAGCCTTCCTTAATTTTCTACAAGAAACTAAGTCATCATGATTTGCAAACTGTTATCAGTTCGGCTATAAAATATGTCCGGTGTAATAAAAATGAATCATTGCATTCAAAGATGGAACTGAAAGTAACCCCACCAGCTCCTGCACTTTTAACAGAATATCATCAAGGTCCATTTCAAGAAATCATTGTTGAATCATCCAATAATAATACAGGGTCAGAATTTACTGGCAATCAACTGAATGAAGACTTTTTAGAATCACAAAGTCCCAGGACACTATTCAGATGCTCAGAGTCTACTTCTGAGTTACTGAACCAGAATGATTTTGTGAAAAATCGGGCTCAGTCGAAGACCGATGATCTCCATTTCGCCTCTGAATCAGTCCACAAAAGTCTATCAGAGTTCAATATTATAAATGGATTATTGTCTGCCAGCAAATTGGTTTCATCTCCTTTTCAAACAGGCTCTACAGTGTCTGCCAAAATTAAAGGTCAGGAAAAAATGAAAGGACTACTTTTAAAATCATACAGAAAAAGAAAAATACCTAGCTTGATATCTGCAGGCTTAGGCTCCCAGAATAAAAAAATGTGCTTATTTCCAAAAGAGGCAGCATTAATGTCCCCTTCTTTGAAAGCTCACAGCTCTCCTCCTGCCCAGCGGCACTGCCGAGGGGCTCTCCTGCTTGAAAGAGAAGCTGATGGCTGCAGCCAGCCCTTCGGTTTGGGAAGCGAAAGGCTGAGCAGCTCCCCCAGACGAGATGCGGCTGCAGCCTGCCCTCTAACTCACAAGAGGACATGCCAGCGTTTCAAGGGTCCCAGCGGAGGAGCGCCTGTATCCCTGTATCCTTTAGAGCAGTTCTTGGAAGCCAAACAGGATTTGGAAGCCAGCCCAAGAGAGGCCGGCCGGACAGCTAGGATGGCGGAAGGATTTCCAGTTCGCATTCTTTCTGACACTAAGGAGTCTTCAGAAGCCCTCCTGGAAAATGTAATGCTTCCTTTCAGGGGTGGGAAGGTCACATTTTCATTCAAGGCCGCGATACACCCAGGACTTCCTCTTGGCTTACCTGAAGGCATTTCAGAATCTGATTCCAGGAAAGCCACAGATTCCCCAGAGCCATCGGTGACCTGGGGGCATGTAGAGAGCCCGAGTTGTGCGCTACAGGCGAAACTTTTCTCTTCCTCAATGAAAGCAGCAGAAACCCTCTGCAGCTCAGTGTCATCATCTTCTGGCCTAAAAGGTGGGAGGTTAGCAAGCTCCCCCACAGGGCCCAGTATGAAAGAAAGACGTTTGCTGAAGGTTGAGAGCGGACAGGAGCTGGCAGGAGGCTCAGAGAAAGGGCTGGAAGGGCACATGGTGGCTGAGCGTATCGGGAGGGGAGATTCTGAAGCAGGGCCTCAGCTGCCACCCCCAAAAGCCAAGCCCCAAGTGGGAAGGAGCCTTGCAACTGGACAGCCTCCAGGCAACGTCTCCAATGAGAATGCTGCACGGCCCACTTTGGCATCTCTAGGAAGAGCCGGGCAGAAGAGGCGGCAGCAGGAACCCCCTTTCCACACGCGAAGCGAATCAAAAAGGCAAAAGAGAGGCCGCAGGTGGGTAGAGACGGCAAGCCTGAATCTTCACTTCTGGAATCGTAGCCGGCAGGCCAACCGGTGGCCTAGCTCCATTGGAGCTTTCAGCAGCTTCGCTCGAGCTGTTGGCTGCCGTCAAAGCAGAAGCACTGGCATCTTTGGGTATTTGCGCCTGCAAAGACCTTTTCCAACATTCGGGAAAGTGGCCTGCATAAAAGTTGGCATGCCAAACCGGCGAAGGGCACCAAAACCTCTGGCATCCAAGGGCCCCTCTGAGACGTTCCCTGGGGAAAGGGGGCAGCTTGTTTATTCTGCACAATTAGCCACTGAGCCGGCAGCCCCGCAAGCCATTCTTTGGGACCCCCCAGCAAAGCAGCAAGGCCACCGGAGCAGCACTCTGACCTCCTTCTGGCTCACCGGGCAGCCCAAAGATGCCGCCTTGTTGACGAGGCTCTCCTGGTTAGCTGAGAAATTGCTGCCCCCCCTATGCCAGCCCTTCCCGCCTCGCAGGGTGCTGCTTTCTTCAGCTGCCAAGTGGAGCCCGCTTAGGAGGAGGAGGAGGCTGCTGGAAATCTTCTCCTTCATCAGTTTAAAGTTGCGCTCTCCCCCATGGTTCAGCAGCTGCTGCTTCAAGATGGAGGGCTCCCAGGCTCTGCCCGTTTATTCCATTGAGTCGACAATCCTGTGCTTCTTTGAGCTGAGCAGCGACAGTTCCTGCGGGTTCAGGACTCCGGTTTTCCCAGTGTCTTTCCCTCACCAAATGGACATTGGCCCCACCAGGAAGCTCCCCAAGACTGGGTCCCCAAGCCTCATCCCCAGATTTGCTCTGGGGCGTCCACAACTTCAGCAGCCCTCTGCGTGGAGCCTCTCTTTCCTTCTGCCTCAGAGATGCCCAGATATCACGGGGGCAATCCAGAAAGACGCTGAGCCCGGTTCTGCATCGGCCTCCAAGGAGGGAAAGGCCATTGCTCGCAGTACGGGCTGCCCGACCCCCGGCCTCCCTACAGCCTTAGCTTTGTTTTCCCCCGGCTGCTACCGTGCTTGGACGAGGAGAAGACGACACCCCAGCAGTCGAATCCCAGCGGTCCAGCGGCTGAGCCAGCTGCAGTTTGCTCAGGGCTTAAAGGGGTTCCAGTGTTACACTTCTGTGTCGGCCGACCTCTTCCCTTCCTTGCCCTCTTTGCTGGGCAGCGTCCTGTCCATCTGGAGCCAGCATGGACCGTCCACCCATCTCTCCGAATCCACTGCTCTGCATTCCAGTTCCAGCAAAGGACAAGCAGCCCTCCCTGCCACGGCCGGCCTGAGCCACAGAAGCAGGTAAATGCCTGTCCTCCTCCTGGGAATCAGCCTGTATGTATGGTGCTCTCTTTCTCTCGGGTGGGAGATCTTAGGCATGTTGGGTAAATCCGCTTGTTCAGGGAGATCCCACTAACTCTGCTTCTCTCCCTCCCAGCCACTATGAGGGTTGTTTGTTGTCCAAGGACACTCCACAACAGAGAAGTATGTACCCAATACTTTACTGTAGCAAACACCTTCCATAAGCTTTTGCTTGGGGTTAACTCCACAGTGCTAGGATTTACAAGTAGATGTAACCACATAAATAAATTGCTGGTTCTTAGCCCTTACAGCTGGTCAAAGTCTTAAACTTCGCAAAGGGGCCTCCAACTCCCTCCAAAAGTTCTTATACTTGTTGGGATCAGGAACCGTCTCAGTGTGCTGTTCTTTTTGTGATCCCTGGCGAACTCCAAGCCAGGCTCTGCTCTTAGAGCTGAACTCTAAGCCCAGACAGAATAGCAATAGCCCTTAGACTTATATCCCGCTTCACAGTGCTTGACAGCCCTCTAAGCAGTTTACAGAGTCAGCCTCTTGCCCCCAACAATCTGGGTCCTCAATCTGGGTCCAGAATCGTACCACAATGGGCTGCTTCCTGGAGCACCTGGTCCTGGCAGTTGAATGACAGCCCTCTTGCCTGCCTATAATGGTTGTAAATGCTCAGGTGTTGCCTCCTGCTTCCTTCCGGTCTCCTAGGACTCCCACACACTCTTTGCTATCTGTCCCTTTTATGGGTTAAGAGTCTGGATGGGATGAGGCTTCCTAGGGATGTGGGCACGTTCCTGAAAACCTCAGGGCATGGCTCAGTTTGCTAAAGACTTAGGATGCTGGCATAGATGCCGCACTATTTCCCCCAACAAATTGAAGGGTGTGTGCGTGTTAATTGGCCCCTCTGATCTCAGATTTCTGAGATGGTTGATTTTACTGCTCTTTGGGCAAAGGGATGGGCTGAGCTTAGCCTTGGGAAGTGTTTCTGCCTGGCTGTAGCTGCCGTTTACAAAGGCAGACAGTAACCTCAGCTTCACGTCCTCACAGCCACACATGGCACACCAGGGGCCAGGAGATAGGCTGCAGAAAAGTGAATGACCTCACTCCTGTTTGGAAGCTGGTGCAGAGCCCCGGATTCTGAGGGAGGAGAGGTTTGGTGAGTCAGCCTTTGGGCTCCCCTTGCCTTAAAAGTGGCATTAGGCAGGCAGTAGAGAGGCAGCAGAGAAGGCTGGCTGCAGGGAGGAACGTTCCCCCAGGCCCTCTCTTCCCCTGGCTCAATTTGGCAAGATGGGGAGATTGATTTATGGAGGACAGTTGGGTGGTTTGATTTCTAGGCTGGATGTGCATTCTGTAAAAATTCAGTTTCTTTTCTCCCTTTGCGATCACAGAGGTGTAAATATGAGTTAACAAACTCAAAACTGTTTCTGCTGGACAGGTGATAACAGGAAAAAAAGCAATAAAAATGATAAAACAGGTTAAGTAGTACTAAACCTAATGGGAAAAATTATTTAGAAGTTACCCAATTGCTGCTTCTCCCCACATGAAGATCACTGTTTATCAGGCAGGGATGTCAAACTTGTGGCGTCACATTGTCGTCACGTGACGTATCATGACTTTTTCCCCCTTCGCTAAACTGGGGGTGGGGATGGGCAGCCCATGATGCATGCGGGCCGCAAGTTTGACACCCCTGATCTAAGGCGAGGGTGTCCAGCCTTGGTGACTTTAAGACCTGTGGACTTCAATTCCCAAAATTCCCCAACCAGCATAGCATAGCTGGTGGGGAATTCTGGAAGTTGAAGTCCACAGGTCTTAAAGTTGCCAAGGTTGGACATCCCTAATCTAGAGCTCAAGTCAGGAAAATTTGCAAAGGAAATTGCTGGATAACCAACCCAAGGCAACACATTTTGCCTAAGCCAATAAGGCTGTTGGGCTTTTTAAAAGTGTCCCAGGGCACCATTTGTAGACTCTGAGGATGGAGCTTCCATGCAAACAAAATCCTTTCTCTTGGCTAAACAAAACTTAAGTGACGTTCCAAACCCAAGGAGGAGATTGGCTTCTTTATTTATAATTGCTGCTTTGGAGTGAAACTTCCCAAACCACCTAAGAGACAAAGACAAAGAGGCCGCTTGCCCTTCGTTGGGTGGCTGAAATGTAAGAACCTTTCAGAAGGCGAGCTTCCCATAGGCGGTCAGTCATGTGGGTGACCCTTGCATTATTACCATTATGTAGGCTCCTTTGTGGTCATAACTTGAGGACTAACTGTATGATGTTTGAACAAGTGGAGTTAGGAAGGAGGCAGGTGCAAGCAGGCGTCTTGACTCCCAGGTCTCTTCCACTGGATTTTCTGTAATTCTGCAAGCTTTGTTAGTTTCTGGGCTAGCGCCAAGTGCTTCACTGAATAACAAGAGCAGGAAGGGACCTCGGAAGTCTTCTAGTCCAACCCCCTGCTCAAGCAGGAGACCCTGGACCCTTTCAGACAAGTGACTTCACCCGTCTCTTCTTAAAAGCCTCCAGTGGTAGAGCACTCACAACCTCTGGTGGCAAGCTGTTCCACTGGTTAATTGTCCTCACTGTTAGGAAGTTTCTCCTTAATTCCAGGTTGCTTCTCTCCTTGGTTAGTTTCCACCGGTTGCTTCTTCTCCTGCCTTCAGGTGCCTTGGTGAATAGGGTGACTCCCTTGTCTTTGCGGCAGCCCCTCAAATATTGGAACACTGCTATCATGTCACCCCAAAGGGCAGTAAAATCGGCCATCTCAGAAATGTGAGATCAGAGGGGCTAATTAGCACACACACACACCTCAATTTGCTGGGAGAAATGGTGCGGCATCTATGCCAGCATCCCAACTATTTAGCAAACTGAACCATGCCCTGATGTTTCCAGGAACGTGCCCCCATCCATCTTTGCAGTAGACTACACCCATCCAATTCCTGCAACCGTTCTTCATATGTTTTAGCCTCCTGCCCCTGCGTGAGGTTTCAATCTCGGGTCAAGGTGGGGTTTCCGCCTTTTAATCCTCTCTCACGTAGAATCAAGCTTCTGTTTTTGCAAAAGCAAAGATGGCTTCTGAATGGCCTTTCCACAAAGCCCTGCGGTGGTTCCAGCTGAAGGTTTGATGAAAGCCTGCCCAGGGAAGAGCCCTTGGCCCCAAGGCTTGGAGATGGGAGGCAGGAAGGGTTGCCCCCGCATTGCTCATCAGGCCTCCCACCCCCACCCACCCCCCGGCCAAACGTTCACCGCTTGCAGCCTGCAATTGGACTTGCTCTTGGTCCATCTGAAGGCCTCTTGGAGTGGAAGCTCAAAACTCGGTCAGTCTCTCCAGTGCGTGTCCAGGCAGAATCCCTTGCCCTTTGTGCTCAACAAATGAATTTGCATGGTTGAAGCTCCTTGCTTCGGTCCAGCTCCTGCTAGGAATGCCCTCCTCGAGGCTGGCCTTTCCTGCCCATTTCAGAGGTGCCGGCAGAGTGGGAGGGAGGATGGCAGCCCAACGGAGGGCTGGGTGGTGGCAGGGATAAGCTTTCCCTTGTCTTAGGAAGCCATTTGGAGCTGGGCTGCTGCCAGAGGGAGCTTCCTCCCACCCAGTTCAGGTGTCCATTTTTGCCTTCAGCGCAACTTCTGCTTCCTAGACCAGCGGTCTCCAAATTTGGCCACTTTAAGACTTATGGACTTCAAATCCCAGAATTCCCCAGTCAGCGCATGCTGGCTGGGGAATTCTGGGAATTGAAGTCCACAAATCTTAAAAGTGGCCAAATTTGAAAACCTCTGTCCTAGACAAACAGGCCAGGAAAGCTCTAATTCTAATTCTTCCTTGGAATATAGATTCAATGAATAATGTCTCATTCTGTGCTATGTTCTAATTTTCTGTTTATTTTCTGTGATTTTTCCCCCACTTTAAACCAGCCTAAGTTTGCCTCCCCTGGTGCCCGGCCTGCCAAGTGACACTTCCAGGGCTGTGAAGAACGACGTGAGGTCAGTGCGCTCCTCCTTTCCCCCCACCCAAAACCTCCTTAGATACAAAAGAAAGCAATTCTGTTCGATTTGCCTTGAGCTCCCCCTTCATCCGTCATCTTCTTCAGCCTGGCTCCCCTTTTAGAATTTATGTCTTATTTCTACTCTACCCGTCTTACCTAAGTGTCAGTACAGTAAGGGCAGTTTACATAATACAGGTAGTCCTCAACTTAAGATCAGCCCCAAATTTCCCTTGCTAAGCAAGACAATTGTTAACTGGGTTTTGCCCCATTTTACATCCTTTCTTGCTACCGTTGTTAAATGAACATGGTTGTTAAGTGAGAGTCAGTTGCCAAGCATCCGAGTGTTGGTCACATGACTGTGGAGACGTTGCAACGGTTGTAAGAGTGAAAACTGGCCATAAGTCACTTTTCTCAGGGCCGTTGTAGCTTGAATGGTCACTAAACAAATAGTTGCAAATCGAGGACTCCCGGTAAAACAGTTAGAAGTAAAAGGAAAGGTCAAAAAACACCCCCAGGGTTGCATTGTGTGCCCCCCCTGCCCCCGTGTGCAGAGACAGCTGGGGAGCCTTGGCAGCTGAGCCTTCAGGAAGGCATGGAGGCTGGGGGGCTTTGGGGGGGTGGGGGGGAAGCTTATTCGCTCACAGTTGAGTATTGATTGGAGAACCCTCCTGCTTTAAGTATTCTACTGAAAGGTGGTTTCTCTTTTGGTTAATGAAGGTCCCCACAGTATCTGCCTTTGTTTGTTCAGGTCAACGGGGGGCGGGGGGGAGGTTCATTTTGCAACCTACTTTGTCCTTTTAAGTTGCTCAGGGCTCCACCAGCCCCCATGTGGAAGATGACCAGGCTGAGTGTTATCAGTTTGGAGTCTCTTCACACCCACGAGAGTCCAGCCCACCTTGAATTCCATCAACTCTTGTCTCTTATCTAATTTGCTTTGACTGTTAGTTCAGATTCTTGCAGACAGCTTAAACTTGCAATAAACCTTTATATTTATTTGAACCGCCTAGCTTTCCTGACTTCCCGGTTTGACACACCCTCCGTTTCTTACCATCTAACTTTGCTTGCCATGGATGGTTGACTTGACTGTCACGGTGTAACAGCTCCAAAGATTCCTGGGCTCAGCCATCTTTCCTTTCCTTTGCCCCTTTCCTAGGTTGGAATCCATCTTGTCTGTGCTGTTGCCAACATCTTGCCAAGCTCCCGAACCGGCTGACCCTCCTTTAGGCTTTCCAGCTCTTGGATCTGGAGATGGAGACGAAGCTTCTGTCCCGGCATCGCCTAAGACTGGAGCTCAGCTTGAAAAAGTAAGTGGTGCAGTGGAGACGAGACCTCATACTAACTCGGGTGCTTTTCATTGCTGCACAGAGACCATATATTTGTTGGTAGAGTAAGTTACCCAGGGTGGAAATAAACATGTGATAAGGAAAGCCTGCTGGGGCTGAAGGGAATGGAGATGGGGGTTACTCTCAGTGAGCATCAGCTCCAGGATCTCCTCATCTCTTAGCCCCATCTAAGGGTCCCTGGAAGAGCCAGTGTGGGGTTCAGCGTAAGGCTTGGGAAAGCCACGGAAGGGAGCTGTCCTGTTCTGGCGGCTCAGACATTCAAGGACTTGAGGGAGGAGAAGCCGAGATCATCCTTCACATGGACCAGAGGGACAGATGGGGAGAGGCCCATCTGGACTAATGCTGAAAATGTACATCTCTCTTTCCCCCCCCCCAAGGATGAGTCGGAGAACAGGCCAAAGAAAGTGTCTCAGATCCGCATTCGGAAGACGATTCCTAAGCCAGACCCCAACCTCACCCCCATGGGGCTTCCCAGACCAAAGAGGTAGGACTGTTGCCTTCATCTGCCTACTTGCTTGGCACCTGTGAAGTCCTAGGAGCTGCCCAGGATTAGGAGGATCGGCATGTCTAACCGAAGAGCCTTCCGGGGATGGGGAGGGTGTTAGGAAAGACCGGTGGGCGGTTGGGTTACTTCTGTGAAAGCGCCCGAGAGGTGCCCACCAGTTGAGAAAAACCCAGATCATTCTCTGGGTTGGGGGATCAGCATACGGTCAGCCCTTCAAAATAGACCAGAGGTGGATATTGAAAATATGAATATTGAAACTTATTATAGGGTTGCAGTAACAGACTCTTACAACTGTGGAAGCACCTGCCCCCCCCCAAACGTCTCTTGCCTTTATCCTCATGAGAACGAGGAAGGCTCAGTCTGCAGCCCTTCCTCAAGGTTATTCTCACAGCCAGTCACAGTACTGGATAAGAAGACAGAGGAGCTGCAGTAGACTTTCTGCTTCTCTTCCTGAGCTTTGATGTAAATGCCTTCCTCCCCCCCCTCCCCCCCTCACCCACATGGGATGTATCCAGACAGAAGAACTAGGAGTAGCAGGAGGCCATGGAGTTTGCGCGTGGAGCCATTCCGGAGGAGCTCTGTGGCAGAAAGAAGGGCAGCCTTCCAGTACAGCTCCCAACATCCCGGGCAGCAACCCCTCTGGTGACTCTGCAGAGCTCCAGGGAGGGGGCCCCTCTGTATCAGAAGCTGAGCAGGAAGCAGATCTCTCTTCTGTAGAGGCATTGAGTTCCTTGGCCCCATTTGTATCTGTTATTGATTTGGCTGCCAATCTGAAGCACCTCTGGATGGCTCACGCAAGTAGCACTCAGACCAATTAGGTAAAACAATCATAAAACTGTGAAGCAATAAAATAATAAAAGTATGCCACTATTTTTCACAACTCTAAAAACAATGTATATAAAAATACTATAAAAGATTTAAGACGTAGCCTTATTTAATCTTGCTCATAAGATGTATTGGTTCCCTTAGGAAGATCTTTCCCAAGAAACCTCTGGATGCAAATGGCCCAAATCACGTGGCCAAACTGCAAAGGGTGCACTGGGGCGGGCAGGCAGTTCTGGGCTCCTGAGTCCAGTCCTGGTTCTCTCTGGAAAAGACAGCCCCAGAAGTAACAAGGGGCCAAGCTGTATGAGTAACTGGCAGCACCTTGAATTGGATCTGGGCTCCGACAACACTCTGGTGTCATTTAGCTTAATCAGTGTGCTCCCATCAGCAAATGGGCATTATCTTCCATACCAGCTGTAGCTGGAGGACACACGAACAGCACGTGGTGGTAGTGTAACCGAGACGACAAGGGCATGAATGACCATCCTCAGTGCTTCCTGGTGATTTCCTCACGGCTGGCTAAAGGCTCTCTTGCCACAGATGTCCCCATCCATTAACAGGAGTTGTTGGTCCAAGGGATCCTGTGATTGTGTGCCGATATCTTCAGCATGATGCGTGGGAGCAATAGGTGGAGCAGCCATCCTACCGGAAGGGTTCGGTGCCAGCAGAAAAAGTGGTGTTTTATGTGTATTTGCTTATTTAAATACTTCAAAAACAGCTCTGGAGCCTATAGATAGGTCTGCAGCTGAGATGATGACGCTGCTAACATTTGCAGCCATTTGAAGCCTTCCCTGCCTGAGGTGTTTTGCTTCACCCAGCTATGATAAAGCAGCTTTGGTACATAGCTGAAAGTCTTCTCCTCTCTGAAGTAGAGAGGTTACCATAAAAGAGCAGCTACCATAAAGAATGGTAACGGCTCTTGAGATGTGATGTTATTAGTTAACAAGATGAGTTGGTGGTGAGTTGCTGCCTCCTTTTGCCTTCCAGGTTAAAGAAGACCGAATTCAGCTTGGAGGAAATCTATACCAATCAGAATTACAAATCTCCCCCGGCAACCAGGTTGGTTACCTAGCAGGAGCGTGTAGACAGCATAGCATTGGAATGGGGGATTTGGTGATTTGCACAAAGAAAGTTGTGGGAAAATGGCTTGAGTGGGTCTCCCTTCTACATCTGCTCCATAGTTGCAACGGGTTATACATCGGTGTGCTCTGTGGCTTTGAGCCCGGTTGCTAATTGTGTGAAAGAGCTTTGGGCCCCTGCTCAGATTATAATGATGATGCCCAAAGTTCACCCCTTTTGGGTTTTTTCAGGTGCCTGGAAACCATTTTTGAAGAGCCAAAAGAGAAAAATGGGTCTTTAATCTCTATCAGCCAGCAGAAGAGAAAACGGATTTTGGAGTTCCAGGACTTCACCATTCCCCGAAAGAGGAGAGCTCGCAGCAGAGTCCGGGTGATGGGCGGCTACACTCGGGCGCAGAAGGCGGCCATCGAAGGAAGGGAACTTGACGTCCTCCTCATTCAGAAACTGACCGACCTTGAGACCTTCTTTGCCAAGGAGGAGACACAGGAACAAGCTTCATCGGGTAGTTGAGTTTGGGTCAATCTGCCGGAAGAGCTTGTGGCGCTTCAGTGATCTGGTGTGCCTGGAAAGGGAATCTTGTTTTCCCAAGGTTGGACCAACCTACCTGACTGAACCATATAGTGATATTTTCCTACATGTTGGAGGAGAATAATTAATTTCTGTTAACCTTATGAAACAGCCCTGTCTTTAGCCTCCATTGTCACAAGGAATTTACATCTGTGGGGTTGGTTTTTTTTTTTTTTTAATAAAAAAGGCTAAACAAAGGCTACAGCACCTTCAGAGACCTTAGGATTGTAAAGACTTCCCGAAGTTAGCCGTGGGTTTGCCTCTGCTGCTCTTCTTGTTCTTGAACCCTAGTAATGTGGCAGCCAGGACGAAGGATTTTTAAGGTTTTGTTTTGTTTAGTTTAGTTTAGTTTTGTTTGTTTCTAGCAAATCTCCTTAGTTGCATCGTTGGGCAGCAGGGCCCACTGTGTCCATCAGCAAGCATGTTTTGCTCAAAGAAGAGAAGCTGTGTGTGGCATCCAAATTGTGTTCTGTGGCAGACATACCTAGTTATGGCACTTTGTTTGTTTTGCTGCATGGGGACCCAGCACAGAGGTTCATTAGAGACGCAGGAACCCTAGGAAGTGGCTTTGCTCTCTTCCGCCTTCATCAGTCTGTTCTGCAGGCTTCCTCTCTCTTATGTCTTGGAATTAGGGCTAGCGAACTTGTAGGAAATTTTAATTGTGATGTGACGCCAGAATGCAATGAGACCTCAACAATCCTTCATTTTTGTGTGTGTGTGTTCCTTCTACCACCTCGACTATCGCTCAACACCTCTCCTTGATTCCCATTTCCTGATTGTGACTTGTTTGGGTCCCAAATGGAGTGAATTGTACAAATGCAGCATAAGAAGGTGGTTGGGAGCATGAGTAGCAGCGTGTTACTAGATCCTGGTGAAAGTAGCAGCTGTAAGAAGCCACACGGAAGAAATGTTAGACTTGTACTTTTCCTTAGGGGTGCTTGGGAGATTTAAACATTTATCTTAAATGAAAATTTTACATGATGATCAACAGCTGTTTGCTGTCTATAGTGCCTATAATTTGGGGCAGGTTTAATGGCTGAATCGTTCAAAGGGTTTGCCTTTTGCTTCCTCTCTCTCATCTAAAATTTGCACTTTTGGTACCTTCAGGCTCATGTGAACGCTTCATATCACCTGTGGAGTGGACTCTGGAGGCAAATGAGGGTATGCAGACAGGGATGAAAATGGTGGACTCTTCCTTGAGCTTGCATTCCATACCTGAACAGGCAAAACGATGAAATTGGCCTTGTAGATGACAGAGGGCCTTAAAAACGGAGAAGTAGAGGGGCCTTGCCACACGTGTGCCTGGAAGTAGAAATGTAGCATTTCTGCTCCACATTGTTTTCCCACTGAGAAAAAGAGAATGGGAACCCAATAGTTGAGAGCCAGAGCTGGTTTCCCGTCTGACTGGGTCATTATGTGTTTGCTGCTGCATGCAAATTGGTGACACCGGAGAGTCTCCCTTCGTACTTTGGATCATTGTAGAAGATGCCCGATTGTCTGTAATCTCCACATTTTGGGTGGGCTGAGCGGAATCATTTATTAGACGTATCCTTTTGTCCCATAGTGGGATTTTATGACATGACACGCCAGTACAGATGCCAATGTGGTGGCTCAGAGGTGGAACTGCTGCTGCTCTGACTGCAGCTGGGCAGGCGACTACTTGGCATTCCTCTTCTTCTGGCAACCTTAAACTGGCCGTTGGCGTGCTTCATCCCTTTTCTCGGTGTTTTATCAATTACATTGATGTGAAGACAAGGATTCTCAGTGTGGTTTTGCTGCAGCTGTCCAGAAGAACAGGGCTCTCCAACCGTGGTGACTTTAAGCTGGTGGACTTCAACTCCCAGCATAGCTGGCTGAGGAATTCTGGGAGTTGAAGTCCACAAGTCTTAAAGTCGCCAGGGCTGGAGACCCCTGCAGAAGAAAATACGGCCACTGAAGTGACAGGGTGGGACCTATGGTCCACCAAGGGAGCTCCACCTCGGAGGGGGCCAGAGTGGGGGGGCTGCTGCTGCTGAAAGGCCCTCAGACCAGGCCTGCAAAAGGCAGCCTGCCTTCAAGCAGCATTCTCCCCAGGCGAGGACCCAATTCTCACCTGATTTTCAGTACAATCATGAAAAAGATTCTACTAAGAGCACTTGAAAGAAAACTCTTCTCAGGAAAATGCGGAGGCAACCAAGGATGTGATTAAGCTTTTTGGGGGGGGGAGGGGGAGGGAAGACTGTAATATTTCCTAAAATCTAATTGGGAAAGGGCTGTGCCTATCTGGGAGAAATGGGGGGGGGGTCCACTCTTCATGCAGGTATCATGGGGCCAAGAGCAGCTCTTAAGCTCCAACAGATGGTTTCTGAGCCTGGTCAGACCGCCCCCCCCCCCCTCCCCGGGAGCCTCTTCTGGGCTGTCATTGGGAGCAGCTTGAAAGGAAGACCGCCTGGTTAGCCTTCTCGTAATCCAAACCAAATGGGAATTTGCACACTTCTGTACTGGTGGCTGTTCTGTGCCATTATCACATGGTTTTTGTTTATTCCTGTATTTTATTTTATTCTTTAGTTTCAAATTCACTTTTTCTAGTGTTTAAATTATGGAAATAAAAAATTTAAACAAAAGCGCTGCTGGGTTTTTTAAAAAGCTACCTTCATTTAAACATTTCAAAAACACAAAGCGAAAAGGGCAAATGTAAAAAAATAAAAGAAAGATAAACTATATGTTCCAATTATTTTAATATAAGCAAAACTGTTAAGTACAGTAAACTGAGAGTGCAATCCTGTACGTTGTTCTGAAGTCTGAAGCCCCAAATTGAACTGACATGCAAATGTTTGTTTGTTAATACTGTACCACCAACTCTGCTTCAGCATAAATGGAAATGTCCCCTATGGATGATATTCGGCTCTGCTGCTGAGATTCCTGACTTTCTGGGAATAGATTCTGTTTAGTGAGTTTGTACGTTCCACATTTCTGTGTATTCGTCAATTACGGTTTTTGTTCCCCTCTTCATTCCCCTTCGTTTGGAAAGACATGTTTGGGGATTTGTGGCTCACAGCCTTAATTCCACTTCTGAATGTTACAGGGATAGTGGTGGCAGATCAATTGGCTTCAAGACTACCTTCATGAGCATTGCTATCAACCTGATAGTTCTCTCTCCTAGTTGTAAAGTACAAGTACCATTTCTGCAAACTTTATTACAGAGCCCATTAGCTATTGTAAGCTACCACAGAAATGTCACCCCTCTAATGTGCCAGGGACCTCTCAGAAATTCTTGGCTGTGCAGTGATCTGGAGATAGCCTTGTTTATTTAGCTGAACTATTACACCGGGTGCAGAATCTAGAAAGGGCTGGGTTGTTTTTTCAGGTGGAGGGGGAACAGCGCTATAAAATTAATACCCCCTGCAATTGCTGGCCATGTTGACTGACCTCAGGAGGGAACACCTCCAAGAAATGCCACTGTTATCAACCAGCCTAGGAAGAAAGCAAAGGCGAGTGGCACGGTGCCCACATGGTTGCTCAGCAGAGGACACGGCCATAAAGCTGCTAGTAACCTGGCTCAGTTTGGGGGGGGGGGCTCATCACTGAGGCAGATGCATTTGTGTTTAGAGCAGCTGGACAACAAAAAGCTTTAGTGTGTCCTTGGAATAAACTTTGGGATGTTTCTTCGGTCAAGGGGAGGATTAAGAGGAGGGTCCCAGCTGTTACATCCTGCTAAAGCCAGAGAAACAGCTCCTGGGGTTCCAAGGTGGCTTCTTGCCAGGGACTGGGGAAATTGGAGCTGTGCCATTGTCTCAACCAGTTCTTTTCAATTCAGATGGAATTTTGACTCAGAAAAAATGGACAAATCAATTCTGAATGCAGAAGTGATGGGAAGCAACCAGAGGGAGATGCAGGAGTTCCCAAACCAGCCTCTCTCTCCTGATGGAAGGCAGAGGACAGACAGGGTAGCGCTGAAAAGGTGGCAGGTGCAGTCAAAACCTGGCTGGGATTGTGTATCCTAGAGATGGAGGGGAGGGGGAGTGAGAGTTAATCCATTGCATGAATGCCTTCCATTGGCTAACGTATCAGTAGGATAGATTCAAAAACGGATTTTCCAATAGATGCTGAAGGACACTTGGACGCTGGATAAGAAAATGGGGAAATTCCATAAACCAGAATCGATGACAGTAAAAGCTTGTCTAAGTGTCTCCCTCTTCTTTTAGCTGGCATAGTTGGCGGGAGCTTCTCTGGATAACTTCAAGGCTGTGTGGAAGAGGTACAAGTATCCAGTTCGCAAAAGTCTAGGATACCTGAAAACCAAAAACGGCAGTGTTAAATGTCTCCAAGGGAAATGTGCTCACCGTGGCATCCGAGAGGGCCCCTAACTCAGGTCCCCCACGATGATGATTAAGCACACAGCAGATTAAGCAGACAGATACGTTTGTGCATCATTTAAATTTCTTCAAAATCTCAGCTACTTGAAAAAGCATTTTATCAGAGGGCAGAATTCAATTCTCCCGGCATCAATCTCAATGTTTTAATTCAGGACCTCAGATATCTTGGAGGACCAGCTGTACCATCCCTGACATGGGATGGAAGACAGCAGGGCCCACTGGTCCACTGAGGCTGTGGGACAGGTGGGCTCTAGCTGAGTCATGTGCAGTAGGAGCTCCAGCCTCAAAAAGTGGGTCAGGAGGAAGGTTCTTTCTCCTATTGCCTCCCACGATAGTGTCCTTCAACAAAAGTATTCAACCTTGCCAGGTATGAACTAGGAGCTATTGTGGAGACAACAGTTGATTTCCAATTTTCCTGCCAGTCCTTGGAGGTTTCACGTTCACCACCAACTCCAAATCCATTTAATCTAGGAACTCAAAGATCCTGTCAAGCTGTTTTTTACCGATAAACGAAAACATTTTTAGTTGAGGGTTGAACTGTGGGATCCTTGGTGGTCTCTGAGCTTGGCTGCTTTCTTGCAGATGCTTCTTCACCCAAACTAGGTACTACAGTAGGACTCCTCAACTTTAGGGCTCAAAGCATAGAGTTAAGGTACATGTTTTAGTTTCTATTCTTATATAGCTACCTTAAATAACCTAAGTATATAAACACTAGAATTTGGTTTTGGTGTGAATGGCTTTACTTTCTCTGGATGGAGCAAATCAGAGCTGGCTGAGGAATTCTGGGAGCTGAAGTGCCACATTTGGAGACCCCTGAATGATTTCATTCTACTGGGCCAAGTCTCTGGTGTCTTTCAATGCATCAACACCACACAGACAAGAGAGACAAGGGGAGTTTGAGCTGAGGGGCCAGCCTGGCACCCGTCTCCTTCACAAGGACAGGTTACCTGCAGAGGTGCAGCTGAAGACGGATTGAGCAAGCTGAAAGAAAGACTGCCCAAGAATCGACTTGAAGTCCAACTGGCCTGTGAAGATGAGGCCTTGAGTAGCGTCTTTGAAGAGCAGGTCACTTCCTCCATATCTCAGTGACTCAAAGACCTGAAAACGGCTGTTCTTACTTGATTCCTGAAAGGAAAGAGGCCAAACTGGAGAGCAGGGACTGCCAGTAAAGCCTGTTGATATTGGGGGGCGGGGGGGGGGGGTGTAGAGGAGGCGAACAGGTGGACTGCATAGGATGTTGTCATAGAGGTCATTCTGCTGCTTGCTTCGCATTGCATCTTTTGCCAGCTTGACATCGGCAACGGTGGGAGGGGGAGAGATTGGGGGGGTTGAGGGTTGGGTTTGAAGCAGAGCCGGCCCTGACTGTGGGGAGCACCAGTCAAGCACAAGGGCAGCCAAAGGAATGTGGAGGTGAGAAAGACACAAACAAACAATGGGGGGGGAGTGGGGGAGGGTGGCCAGGGGAAAAGGGGAAAGTTAATTGCATTGTTTTCCCGCCAAGACAACAAATTCTGCCCATCTCACCTGTAAGCGCTTTGTTCTCACAAAGTCTACTCTTGGCAAAAGAAACGAGCCAGGAGTCTTTTTTTCTTTGCTAGTTAAACTAAGGGGGGTGGATGACACTGTCACACTAGTAACTCATCACACTAATATTGCAACTTGTGTACTCAGGTCAGGATGCAAGTGCATAGTCACAACTTCTATGCAATGAAATAACTGTGTGTGTGTGTGTGTGTGTGTGTGTTGTCATTTCAACCACTGAATTGCAAGCACTACAAGTAATTATCGCCTTAAAACCATTCAAAGTTAACGACAGCACTGAAAAAGTGAACTGTGATCTGTCTTCAGACTGATGACTGTTGCATCATCCCACAGTCACACGGTTGCAATTTGGGCCCTTGGTCACCAACTTGCATTTATGGTTGCAGCATCCGGCAGTCACGTGACCTTCCCAGCCAGCTTCCAAGGAGCAAAGTCTACAGGGGTAGCCAGGTTCACTTAATGGCCATGGATTCACTTCAGGGCAATATTATTTGCTTAATGATGATGGTGATTCACTTAATGACCGAGGTAAACATGAGTGATGACTAGCTTAACAACCATAACTCCCTAATGTCTGAAATTTCAGTCTCAATTGTGGTCATAAGCTGAGGACTATTTTCCTTTTTTCTTTGTTTGCAGTTGAGGTGCCCAATTTGTCCTTTGAAATGTTTGTTAAAACAGTTACATCAATAAGACCAAACATTTACAGGCGGGAAGAATGAAAAGAAGCCTCTGGCCAACTCTGAGCAGCTCTTTCCACAACTGGGCTGCCAGCAGTGCTAACTCCTGACTCTCTCCAGATGCTGCCCCTGGAAAAGAGCAGGAGGCCTACCCTGGTTGGAAGAGAAAGGCTGAGCCAGGAACCCCTGCAGGCACCAGCTCAGCCCACATCAAAGCCTCCACCTCATTGGAAGTGGACTTCCTGGCTCTCCTCCAGTCCGTCACTGCAGCCAAGAACGGACTCCAAAGACTGGCTGCTTCTCACAGGGTTGATGAGAGAGAACTAAAGCTAAAACAAATGAGGGAGGCTAAAACATAGGAAGAACAGTTGCAGGAACTGGGCCTGGCTAATCTAGTGAAGAGAAGGACCAAGGGAGACAGGATAGCAGCCTTCCAATACTTGAGGGGCTGCCACAGAGAGGAGGGGGTCAAGCTATTTTCCAAAGCACCCGAAGGCCAGACAAGGAATAACGGATGGAAACTGACCAAGGAGAGATTCAACCTGGAAATGAGGAGGAATTTTTATTATTATTATTTGATTTATATGCCGCCCTTCTCCGGAGACTCAGGGCAGTTTACAATGCGCTAAGCAATATTTTCCAACAGTGAGAGCAATCAACCCATGGAAGAGAAGTTGCCTTCAGAAGTTGTGGGAGCTTCATCACTTGAAACTTTCAAGAAGAGACTGGACTGCCACCTGTCAGAAATGGTGTAGGGTCTCCTGCTTGGGTTGGGGGTTGGACTAGATGACCTACAAGATCCCTTTGTTAATCTGTATCTATATATTCTGAATTAACTCTGCCCCCAAGATGATGCAGTTGATGGAAATAAAAGTGCGGGAAGATGAACAGACCAGACCTGCACGCATCACACTAAATGATAATCTTGACATGCCTTCAGTCAGATGTCAAGCTTACCCGGGCCTTTGCCAGGAAATCCTGGACCTTAGTGACAGTCACTGGTCGAGTCACCACAACACTGGGAGGAACACAGCCCAGGTTGCAGGTCCTCCAAGCCGTTATGGCTGCTCGGCTCCCATCTGGGCAAAGGAGTTCAAAATCCCCGGGAGAGTAGCCGGTGGCCCATCCTGAGCTAGTCAGAACTGCAAGGAACAAAATAACCAACTTGAACTATTCAGCATCACAACATTTTCTCACCAAATCTCACCAAATAATATGATCATTTGCTGATTTTTTGAGCACTGAACATGGAAGTGCCAAGGAAAAGAAAAGATTCCTAGTCAAAAATCAATCGAGGTGTGAAAAGTAGGTGTGGGGGGAAAAAGCAGACATCCAGGTAAATCCAGGAGGACCCTCAAACTGCAGAGCCGCTCCATCGAGGGAAATGCCACACAGAGTCAAAGGCAGATTCTCTCTGGACTCAGTCGGTTTCCAAGTCTGCAGCTATTCTTGGTAGCATGCATTCTAAGCCGATGTCTCCCCGTCTAACTGGATACTTGCTGGCTTTGTGCTTGTTGATTTGCAAGTGCTCCATCTTCTTGCTGTGACCGTCCCTGGTGCTGTTACTGGCTACATGTCCAGGGGCCCCACAGTAAAAGCCCAGCCCCTCATCTCCAATTCTTCTTTTCTCTCCTGACGACAGGAATCTCCTGGCTCTGCCATACTGGATTACAATGAGCTCATTGGGAAAGGAGAAGACGGGCTGTAGCTTCCCTTTTCTACCCTGCCTCAATTCTTCCATTTGGCCACCTGTAATTAAGCATTTTGATAGAGCTGGTTGGGGAATTCTGGGAGTCAACGTTCACAAGTCCTCATGTTTCCAAGGTTTGACACCCTCGAGGAAATTTAACCTGAAGATTTTCATGAGGCAACTTACTAAAATCTGAAAAGATAACACAAAATATCTTACATTCAATGTTCTGAAGTAGGTTATGATGTTCCAAGAGAGCCACATCACCAAAGCTTCTGCCAGTGGGATCACCCAAGAGGCATCTGGAAGATAAAACAACTGTGCCAAAATGTCTCTCCTTGGGCTTGTATCCAAAGGAATTTTGAAAACCCCACAAAAAATCACAAGGCCCAAAGTCAGGAAACTCCTAGCCCTTAAGGCATGGCCCATAGTGATATTTTACTAAGAAGTGAAACTTTTTCTCCAGGATGACTCACCTGAGGGCCCCCAGATTGCCATAGTACCGTTCATGATGATTAGCTGCACACTTGGAGGACCCTTTGACTCTCCCCTCTTGTCCAATGCACACTTTGCACAGATTTCCACTAGCTCCTGGCATGCAGCCTTTCCAAAAAAAATTCTGGTATGCTTTGAGAGAAGGGAAAAGGGCAGTGGTTACTCAGCGGAATTATGCGATGCTGGTTTTCCATTTACTGCACACTGCACATAGACAAACCAGCCAGCCAAGGTGGGCAGCACTGCAAAGTAAGAAAAAGTGAACTTTGGTTTCTTAGAATATTAGCAGAGGGGGCTTTCCCCATGTTCTGGTTACAGTGCAAAATCAGGGAGGGGTGGGAGGCAGTGTACAGGAAAGCATCATTGCTACCATTTGGGTAACTGCTCAGCGCCTCCAGGTTTGCAGGCAGCATAACCTCTGCTGAGCAGCCCCTGGAGAACAAGAATGGAGGAACTCTTCCCCTTCCATCCTCCTCCCCACCCCCCGTGTTCATGAACCTTCCAGATGCCGCTGCTCTGCCACTGACTGGGCGGCACAAAATGCTAGAGTACAGGGACCAGTGGCTTGCGATCTTTACTGTACAGGGAGTCCTCGCTTAGCAACTGCAGTTGGGACCAACAAATAGGGATGCTAAGCACTGTGGTCACTAAGCAGAAAATCATATGAGTGCTTATGGCCTTACTTCCCCTTTAGTCCTTAAGCGAGGTGCCGGAGTTATCAATTTGACTTTCGCTGCTGTTTGTTGCTAGCCAATTGCAAAGCACCGAATGGCCATCACACAGCTGCAGGATGCGGCAATAGTCATAAATGCAAGAATTGGTCACAAAGCTATTTTACACCGCTCTAACCTTGAACTAAAAGAGGTAATCGGTACGTGAACCATGCCTTCCCCCTTGATTGCTCAGGAGGAGCATGAGAAAGGTGTGCTAAATTTTATTCTTCCCCTCCCACCCACAACAACTGAGCCAACTCTTTTTAAATTTCAGCTCTTGGGTGTTATGGGTTTGACAGGCTGAAAAGCCTCATCTGACTGCTCCGTTTGAGCCTTAGGAACCAGAGTTATTCTATGTAGTTGTTTTCTCACTAAAAAAGCAACCAGTCTACTTTGGAAATCCATAATCAGGAAGATCTTTTGCAAAATCTGCCCAGGTGGTTAAAGATGAAGTACAACATGAGTAAAACAGGCACCCAAGCTTGTAATATTCTTATATTACCACTCTGGACATCTGTCTGGCCACTGAGAGAAACAAACTGGTGGACTAAGAGGGCTTTGCTGAAATCGAGCAGATCTGTTCATAGGAAGATCTGTTGGGAAGCTCATCTCAAAATCTGTCCTGTTTCTCAAGTCCAACAGATGCTGCCTCCTTGAGCTCCTGCTGTGCCTATTGTGGGTCATGAATCCTTTGACCCCCCAATCCTGACACCTTCAAAATATCTTATTCCTACCCACAAGGAAGCTCTCTTCTTGAATCAAACTCTTCGCTAGGCAGACGGGAAGGCTTACCAGAGGTGAGGTTGCAGGCGCTGCTGCCGTTCTCCAGGGCCCCAACTGTGTACTGTGAAAGCAGCAGCCACCCTCCTGGGCTGTACACATGGCTGTGGCAGGAGCGCTTTCTCCTCAGGGCGTATCGGTTCACTTGCTGGTTGGCCTTTCTCACCAGGGCTACGGAGTAGAGTGGAGGAAGACCTGCATTGCGAGAACATACTGTTACCATGAGGCAGCCGAAGAAGAAGAAGAAGAATAGAATAGAATAGAATAGAATAGAATAGAATAGAATAGAATAGAATAGAGTAGAGTAGAGTAGAGTAGAGTAGAGTAGAGTAGAGTAGAGTATAGAATATGATATATTATAACACAACAAAATACAATACAATAGAAAACAGAACAGAACAGAATAGAATAACAAGTTGGAAGGGACCCTAGAGGTCTTCTAGTCCAGCCTCCTGCTCAAGCAGGGAACCTTATACCATTTCAGACAAATGGATGTCCAATCTCTTCTTGAAAAACCCTAGCGATGGAACACTCACAACCTCTGGAGGCAAGCCATTGATTAATTGTTCTAACTGTCAGGAAACCTCTCCTTAGTTCTAGATTGGATCTCTCTTTCTTAAGTTTCATGTTACTTCTTGTCCTGCCCTCAGGTGCTTTGGAGAATAGGTTGACCCTCTCTTCTTTGTGGCAGCCCCTTCAATATTAGAAAAGGCTATCATGTCACCCCTAATCCTTTTCTTTGTTGGGCTTACCATACCTAGTTCCCTTACCCATTCATCATATGATTTAGCCTCCAGCCCCCTAACCATCTTGGTTGCTTTTCTCTGAACTCTTTCCAAAGTCTCAACATTTTTTCATATTGTGATGACCAAAACTGGATGAAGGATTGCAAGTGTGGTCTAAGTAAAGCAGAATAAAGCAGTACTAACACTAGACACTGGAGAACCCAGAGACTTTGCCATGGCAAGAAAGAGCTTTATCCAACTTCCAACATGCTTGGATTCAATTCCCAAAATTCCCAGCCAAAATGCTAAAAGCTGAGGTCTCATATATCTGGAGAAAACTAGATTGGTTTTTAAGGAGAGACAGTCCGTTTCTGGAGAGAATGAGGAAGGTGAGATATGCAGGATCTGTTACCAAAACAATAAGGGGTGAAACATATGAAGTCTACAGCAGACAGAAAAAAATTGGAAAAGCTAGACCCTTCCCTAATAACCAAATAAGGCTCAAATAACCAAGAACAACTGGTGAAATAATTTAGTTTTATTGTTGTTTGCCTACAGACAGAATCGTGCCAAACTAAAGCAATTATCTATTTAACTGCTAGTCCATCCTTACTCTCTTCCTGTCTGCCAGACATTCCAAGCTCTGCTATCTTTTTGCCCCATATTCCAGGCCATATTCAATACCAGGAGGTATTGAAGGAGGAAGAGATACGGTACAATCACACTTGCAAGATTCTATTACGGGGGCCACTCTCAATAAAAATAGCCTTAATCTTCTTGAGTTGATTCTCTTATTTGGGTCTATCTGGAGCGGCTATTTTACATTTCCCTAGCACAGGTGTCAGCAATCCATGACTCCAGAGCCACATGTGACTCTTTGACCCTTCTCCAGCAGCTCCCTGCGGACCCGGTCGCGCAACCTGTTCTCTGCCCTGAGAAGGTGCGAGCCTCTCTGCAGAGCCGCATGGCTGAAGCGCCCCTAATGTTTTCTCCGCACTGCCCGTGACTGGCTGCTTTTTGCAATTCCGTGTCCTTTGCAGGCAGCTCAGCACCAGCCATGGTCCCCTTCGTGTCGGCTCAGGAAGGAGAGCAACAGGGAGAAGCAGCCACCGCCACCAGATGCAGGGAGGGAAGAGCTCCAGCTCTCCTGTGCAGCGCAGCCAGCTACACACCTGAGCGTGCAGTGGCGGCAGCGAAAGGACGAGTCACTGTCGCTGCCGTGATCCCAGCCCAGGAGGGTATCCTGCTTGTGTGAGTGCGAGAGAGAGAGAGAGAGAGATAAGAGAAAGAGAGAAATGAGAGAGAGAAAAGGGGAGAAAAAGAGAGAAAAAGAGAAATGAGAAAATGATGGAGGGAGAGAATGGGAGAGAGGAAAAAGAGAGGGAAACAAATTAGAGAGAGAAGGGGGAGAGAAAGGAAGAAAGAGAAAGAAAAAGAAGAGGGGGGAGAGGGAGAGGAAAAAGAGAAAAAACAGAAATGAGAGGGGGAGAGAGAGAGAGAGAAGAGAAAGAGAGAGACCCATTTCCTACAGAAAACACTGGAAGCGTGGCAGGGGGGTGGGGGCATGTGACTGGGTGGGAGTGACATTGAGTTGGCCACGCCCACCCAGATTTTGTGGCTCCTGGTGTTTTCTTTTCTGTGGGAAATGCGGCCAAATGGCTCTTTGAGTGTTTAAGATTGCAGACCCCTGCAGCCCTAGCACTTACCTGCTTTTACTGAAGTGATAGAAAGGCTATTCACATATTACTTTAGAACAGCAATAGTTTTGTAACTCTAGAAAATGCTTTCAGTTGCCATAACCATGAACATTGCACAGGGCAGCTTTGCTAGTTGGCAGAAGAGGAGAGAGAAAGTCTGTGCGGCCTGAACTCTCTCAAAAAGAACTGTACTACTTTTCCATATATTCCACATTTATTGCTGTTTATTTTACTTCATTCAGAGAACATTACTTGTCAGCACAAATGAAAGGAGCGTAGAGAAAACATAGGGTACCTTTGAAATCAGCGTTAAAAGCAATACTTTAAAAAAAAAACACTAGACTAGGAAATCTTTTAAACTCTACAAAGTGCAAATGGGCATTTATTATTTATTATTATTCGAATTTCTATACCGCCCTTCTCCTTTCGGACTCAGGGCGGTGAACAGCCAAAATAAAAACATTTATACATAAATACGATTAAAAATAGATTTAAAATAATTAAATTTGGCCCATAGTTTAAAATTTATCAATTTAAAATCCATATCAAAATTTAAAACCAACCATAAAATCATAAAATCAAGAGAGACCAGCTAACTGAAAGAGATGAGTTTTTAGGGCCCGACGAAAGGTCCGGAGGTCGGAGATCACTCGTATCTCTGGGGGTAGATTGTTCCAAAGGGTAGGTGCCACCACAGAGAAGGCTCTCCTCCTGGGGGTCGCCAGCCGGCATTGTCTAGCCGACGGCACCCTGAGGAGGCCCTCTCTGTGGGAGCGAACTGGCCGGTGGGAGGCAATTGGTGGCAGAAGGCGGTCCCGTAAGTACCCCGGCCCTAAGCCATGGAGCGCTTTAAAGGTGGTCACCAACACCTTGAAGCGCACCCGGAAGTCCACCGGAAGCCAATGCAGCTTGCGCAGGAGAGGAGTCACATGGGAGCGCCCAGTCGCTCCCATAATCCCCCGCGCGGCCGCATTCTGCACCAGTTGGAGCCTCCGGGTGCACCCCAAGGGGAGCCCCATGTAGAGAGCGTTACAATAGTCCAGACGAGAAGTGACGAGTGCTTGAGTGACTGTGCGTAGGGAGTCCCGATCCAGAAAGGGGCGCAACTGGCGTATCAGGCGAACCTGATAAAAAGCCCCCCTGGCCACGGCCGTCAGATGCCCTTCTAAGGACAGCCGTGCATCCAGGAGGACGCCCAAGTTGCGGGCCCTTTCCGTGGGGGCCAATGAGTCACCCCCAATAACCAGCGATGGCGTCAGCTGGCTATACCGGGACGCCGGCAGCCACAGCCACTCGGTCTTGGAAGGGTTGTTTCTCCCCATCCAGACCCGCACGGCCTCCAGGCACTGGGACATCACTTCCAAGGCATCGTTGGGATGGTCTGGGGTGGAGATGTACAGCTGAGTATCATCAGCGTACTGATGGAACTCCACCCCAAAACCACGGATGATCTCACCCAGCGGCTTCACATAAATGTTGAACAGGAGGGGCGAGAGGACCGACCCTTGTGGCACCCCACAAACAAGGCGCCTCGGGGTCGACCGCTGCCCCCCTGTCAACACGGATTGCGACCGGTCGGAGAGATAGGAGGAGAACCACCGCAAAACGGTGCCCCCCACTCCCAGTCCCTGCAGCCGGCGCAACATGATACCATGGTCGACGGTATCAAAAGCCGCTGAGAGGTCTAACAGGACCAGGATAGAGGAGTAACCCCTATCCCGAGCCCTCCAGAGATCATCCACCAACGCGACCAATGCCGTTTCCGTGCTGTACCCAGGTCTGAAACCGGACTGGAGCGGATCCAAATAGACAGCTTCATCCAGGTACTGTGGAAGCTGTCGCGCCACCACACTCTCAACAACCTTCGCAATAAAGTGAAGGTTGGAGACTGGACGATAGTTAGCCAAAACAGCCGGATCCAGGGATGGCTTCTTGAGGAGAGGCCTCACCACCGCCTCTTTCAAGGCGGCCGGCAGGACACCCTCACTCAAAGAAGCGTTGATAATTCCCTGGAGCCAGCCTCGTGTAACCTCCCGGGAAGCCAGCACCAACCAGGAGGGACACGGGTCCAATAAACATGTGGTGGCGTTCAGCCGTCCCAAGATCCTGTCCACGTCCTCGGGAGCCACAGGATCGAACTCCTCCCAGATAACATTCTCAAGGCCTGCCTCAGTCATCTCGTCTGAACTAACCCAGTCAGTGGCCAAGTTTTCCCAAATCTGAGTTATTTTATCATCCAGATACTGTACAAAATCCTCAGCTCGGCCCTGCAAGGGGTCCTCCCGCGCTCCCAGATGGAGAAGGGAGCGGGTCACCCTGAACAGGGCGGCTGGGCGGTTATCTGATGACGCGATAAGAGCGGCAAAATAGCTAGATTTCGCCGCTTTTATCGCCACTAGGTAGGTCTTAATATGAGACCTTACCAGTGTCAAGTCGGATTCGGAACGACTGGCCCTCCAACCGCTCTCTAGGCGTCTTTTCCGGCGCTTCATCTCTCTCAGCTCCTCGGAGAACCAAGGAGCTAAGTGAGTTCGGTGCCGGGTCAGAGGCCGCAAAGGCACGACCCGGTCCAAAGCCCCAGCAGCCGCACTATCCCAGGCGGCCACCAGGTCATCAGCCGAGTCGTGAGCTAGAGTTTCAGGAAATGGCCCAAGCTCCATCTGGAACCTATCAGGATCCATCAGGCGCCTGGGGCGGAACCACCTGGTCGGCTCCGCCTCCCTGCGACGGGGTGCGGCGGTCAGAAAGTCAAGTCGAAGGAGCGAGTGGTCAGACCATGACAAGGGTTCAGTATCTATATCCCCTATATCAAGGCCACTCAACCACTGACCAGAGACAAAAACTAAGTCCAGAGTGTGTCCCCCCATGTGAGTAGGGCCGTGAATTACTTGGGTCAGGTCCATGGCCGTCATGGAAGCCATGAACTCCCGAGCTACCTCAGAAGTTTCACCAATGGATGGCAAGTTGAAATCCCCCATGACCAGAAGTCTGGGGGTATCAGCCGCCACCTCGGCTATAACATTGAGGAGTTCGGGCAGGGTCGTCGCCACGTGGCAGGGAGCCAGGTACGTGATCAACAGACCCATCTGCACCCCACGACCCCACTTCACGAAAAGGGACTCACATCCGGCTATCTGAGGCACAGTGGTCTCCCTCGGATCAAGACCCTCTCTTATAATGACCGCCACCCCCCGCCCCTGCCCTGAGCTCTCGGCTGATGAAATGCACGGAAGCCTGATGGGCACATCTCCACGAGGGGAACCCCCCCCTCATGGCCCAACCAGGTCTCCGTAATACCTGCCAGGTCCGCTCCCCCCTCCTGAATAAGATCACAAATGAGGGGGGCTTTATTTACTACGGACCTGGCATTACACAACATCAGCCGGAAACTCGGGCCCTGAGACTCTAAGCAGCCTGAGGAACGGGAAGAGCTAAGGGGACCGGGGCACGCAATCGCTCGGAGATAGCGAGCGCGTGCCCCCACCACATGATGCGGCCCCCTGCTCCCGCCATACCTGCCCCTCCCACTCAGCGTATTGATGGAAAAGCCCTCAATAGAGGGCATTCTAACATTGATGCCACAATCTCAAGATGAAGAGTCTTTGTGGGAACAGAGACCCTGAGACCGGATCTTACATAAGAATCTGCCCTCCCCTTCAAGGTGGCATCATGTGAGGCCTTCCTGGTGGCTCAAATAAACAACTATTTTGCAGAGATCAGATTTTCTACTGCTGGCCTTTAAATGTTATTTTCCTTAATTCTGAAATATGTCAATCAGCCTATAGCAAGAGAGCATCAGAGCAGGACAAACCATGTGCCAAAGCACCGCTCAAGGTGCTTCCACCCACAGCACTTCCTGTGTTTATGCTCACTCCCACTTACCCCCAACGTGGGTCAACAGGTCGGGTTCCTCCCTTGTGGGAGCACATTCTTCTCCTGTGCAGAAGAGACAGAAGGATGAAGAGCCACTCTCTAGGGCTCACCAGGCAAAAGCAGCGAGTTAAAAAACCGACAATGTCACAAGTTTGCGCTCAGGAAGGAAATGGCCTTCTCCCTCACATATGAGAGCCACACAGTGACTGGGCTGGGATCTTCTGGCCCAGGATTTGAGCAATCTGGCCTTATGGGAGACCTCTGGCTTCTCTGTCAAGCACAAAGAAGTAACCTGTGACAAAACATAGTTGCTGCGTGGTTGTTTTGTATTACAGTTTGCATCCTTCCCAGCCAGCCTTCCCTTGCATGCCTCATCTTTTTAATTTGTAAGCATAATGGCAGCTCCCCCATCCCACACAGACTTTAAACTGACCCTGTCTTTGTAACGGATGCTTTGAAAGACTAAACATTTGATGTCATCCGGATTTTGCTCCCCAGAGGCTCCAATGGGCTTTTCCCCATCGCCTGGACCATACCGCTTCCAAGGGCATACCTGGCGTTTCATTTTCCTACTTACGGTTTCAATGAAAATCAAACCTTACTGTAACACTCTGCAGCCACAGGGGCGAGCGCGCAGGTCTCCGCAAAGTATGCATGGGTGGCATCCAGTGTGACAGCATCTGCCTCGTTTTTCTGTGATGTGAAGAACCATTCGGTTAGCCGAGAGACACCTGCCCTTTTCAACGGAAAAACCGCTCATGCAAGACGGGACCGTCTGGTTGGGACCACAACTTTTTCCAGCCGGAATCAAGTAGGAAAATAATGGGTCTCAGAAAGGGAAATGGAAAGCCAAACTTGCTTGCAGAATCTTAGAATGTCACGTCATTTCTTGGGCAGGATTGGTACATTATTTTAAGTCACAGTTTATCTAAGCATATTTAAATAAGCCACAATTGGCTGGGTTCACAAAACATGCAGAACCATAATTCACCGTTCATGAGCTGTAATTGTTGGACTAATATTATGCTATGCCTCAAACAAATCACCCAAAGCCTTCATGCAGAGGGCCATGTTCCCCAAAGGACCGCTCTTTCTGGCTCGCTGAGCTCCCCAAATATGGTCATTGAATAAAGAATATAGTTTCCGCCATTTTGATGTGGAAGGTCCAAGTAAAATAAGTATATCCAGTGAAAAACAAAAAGGACCTCCAACGCCACCCTTCCCAAACCAGCTCTGCCCGTGTGTCTGATGCAGTTCCACTCAGTAGGTTCCCTGCTGACTTAGTGCCAGGCATGAATCAAAAGTTTCAGCTTCTCCCTCTGCTCCAAAGTCTCTGCCTGCCTCTGCTTGGCTACTGGGACCAGGTTTCTGCTTGTAAAACCCAGGACTGAAAGCGAACATGGTGAGCAGGTGCTTACCTTTCCTCCCATCACTCAAAACCCACAATTCATTGCACGCCTGCATCAACTAACCCTAGCAGGGTCCCGTGAGCCAGTCTCTCAGGCATAGAGGTGGGGTCCTTTGAATAGGCATCTCGTCTGAGTCCACACCCCTCCTCCATGCAACTTTGATAAAAAGGCCACCATGGCTTGGGATCAGGTTATTTGAAGGACCGCCTTTTCCCAGTCATATCTGCCCAGCCCACTAGAGTGGGGAGGCAGGGAATGTTTGGGGTCCTCTTCCCCTTTCCATTTAGGAGGACTAAGAAGAAGGGCCTTCTCTATGGTGGCTCCCTTCCTGTTGAGCATCATCCCCGGAGACAGGATTAGCCCCCAATTTGACACTCTTTTGCAAAGCCCTGAAGATGTGGTTCTGACAGTGGACCTGGAGGCGCCGGGATGATAGGGAGACCATCAAGTTGCTCATATGACTATTGTCACCAGAGGAGGGGGGGTATTGCTTTTTGCATTGGGGCTTTATTCTTTGTAAGCTGCCCAGAATCACTGAGAGTGAGTTGTGCTGCCATAGCAATTTTCTTAAATAAATAAACAAAAAAAGGGGGGAAAGCCCAGTAATTTCTTTAGGGTATGTTAGGCCATAGTTCTGTTGGGGAACTGCTTGGATCTCTCCCTCCCGCCTCCATTTTAAGCCATTTTTCTCACAGGAAATCGTGTCTCTTGAAGAAACCCCTCACCAGGGGTGAAATGCTCCTGGTTCAGATCGGATCGCCCGATCCGGGAGCGATGGCGGCAGGTGGTTCAGAGAACCAGTAGCAAAAATCCCTGCCCCCCCCCTCCATGCCCAGCTGAGCCGCACAATCATCAGAGGCTTTTTTTTACTATGAAAAGCATTTTTTCTACCACCTCTTCCGACGAAAAAATGCTTTTAAAAGTTAAAAAACGATTGCGCGGCTCAGCTGGGATCATCAGAGGTTTTTCAAAGCATTTTTTTTCTGCAACCTCTTGGCCGAAGAAGCGGTAAAAAAAATGCCTTGAAAAGTTAAAAAACGATTGCGCGGCTCAGCTGGGATCATCAGAGGTTTTTCAAAGCATTTTTTTTCTGCAACCTCTTGGCCGAAGAAGCGGTAAAAAAAATGCCTTGAAAAGTTAAAAAACGATTGCGCGGCTCAGCTGGGATCATCAGAGGTTTTTCAAAGCATTTTTTTTCTGCAACCTCTTGGCCGAAGAAGCGGTAAAAAAAATGCTTTGAAAAGTCTCTGGTGATCCCAGCTGAGTTGCCTGATCAGCAGAGGCTTTTCAAAGCATTAGAAAAAATGCTTTGAAAAGTTTTTTAAAAAAAGTTGGCCACACCCACCCAGTCACATTACCCGCCCCACCAAGCCACGCCCACAGAACAGGTAGTAACAAATTTTACATTTCACCCCTGCTCCTCACCTTGATGAGCTCAATGCAGCTGATCATGGAGTCTGCTTGGACACAGACCAGGGGGTCAGTCCTGACATTCAGAGCCCATTCCTCACATTTACGGAGCTCCAGGTCACTGATACAGCACCAGCGCACCAGGCTGTTGGACAGAGAGCTCCCTGGGACAGCAGAAAAATGACAATCAGAGGTGGGAGGAGAAGCTGCCTTGCCCAGTTGCCGGGAAATGGAGAATGCACCTTCCCTCACCTTCATGTCCCAAACCCTGCAGGAGGGTGACGTAGTCCAGGCCAAGAACTTGGCTGATCTTGGTCTCTTCTCCCAGCAGCTGCAGGTGCTGAGTGGCATCGAGGAACAGCAGATCCCTCCCTCTGAACGGTGCAGATGCAAAGAGCTCAAATCTGGCCTTTTCTTTTCCTCTGATTCCAAACAGGTGCTAAGAACCAAAGCCAGTTATCACAAGTTCTTGCACCCAGGCAGCAAGCAGGCACAACCCAGGGCAGGGGATGGGGACGCATCTGCCAAGAACCGCACCATCTGCAAGTTCCCAGAACCTCCACACAAGGCAGTTTTAATGGAGGAGCTCACCTGATCACCAAAACCAGCAGCAGGAAGACAAAAAGGGGATTTAATTTAACTGGGACAGGTTTCTGGGGTAGAATCATCCTCAAACAGGACATATACCCAACCACACTTCTGATGCCCTCAAAACTATGGTTTGTTTTTCTGGCTTCATTGCCACCTGGTTCTGGGCAGCTGGGACTTCTGTGTGCTACTCAGTGCTATGTATTTCAAAAACCTGCTTCCAGGAGGTTGGTTCTGGGGATGCTCAGGAAGAAGCACAGGAACGATGGAATGGTGATCTGTGTGTGGGCAGGCAGGCAGGAAAGACTTTTGAAAACATCCCCACAGCAGCTGGAGCTTGCTACTGCCAGGCTACCAGTCAACCACAGTTACACCTTCTCTTTTCCTGTCAGTAGGAGAGTACACAGCAAATGTTGTGTGACATTCTTGGGGAACTGCCTCAGAACGCCATCACAACACCTCACTTGCATAGGAAGGTCCAGAGATCTTTTACTCTGGTCTCCAGTTATAATAACAGGCTAGCTAAATTAGGTCAAGGCAAACAAGTGTCTGCATTTATGTTCTATTTGCTAAACATTGGAAGGACATGTGCCTCGTTTAGCTTAGTTTATTTTAAGCCAGAATTTCTGTCTAAGAACCTTCTAAAAGTTGTAATGTATTTCTCCTTCTACCCAGCTATGACAAAGAATCCTTGAGCCCTCCTGCTCTCTGCAGGCTTCTGTCTCCTCAGTTATTTATTATTTGTTAAATTTATTTGCTGTCTATCTTGCTGTGGGGCTACTCTGGGTGACTTACAACAGTAAAAACAAAGAAGTGACAAGAAGTGTAAACATAACAGTAGCAAAATATTGAAACAGCAAAATAAACAATGAAATAAACAATGAAAATACGGTAATGAGATTAAAAGATGGGTGGGGGGAAGCAGGGAATGTGGGGAGGGGGAGTGGGGTTTGCTATCAATTTAGTAGCCACCTCCCTGTTCTTATTTCTGAATCATGGCTTAAAATCTTATATCAATCCCAGCATGCTTTGCCTCCCTTGGAGCCTGATTTCTTCCTCCTTAACAGTCACATCCTTCCAAGTGCCTTTCAGCTGACGTACGCCTCCCGAAGGAAGCGTCCTTTCCCCAGGGGGGCAGTAAGGCTGCTCGGAGGTATCTGGGATTGCAAGAGGAAAAGCATCCTACAAAGCTTGCTAAGGATATAATCCACCCAGTGGTGTGATCGAGGAAGAAAGACCCAGCCAACCCTGAGATCTCCTGTAAAACCTTGGGGAAAACACCTGATTATTTGGGAGCCAGGGCAACGGTGTTGAAGAGTCACTTCCATCAGCTAAGCAACAGGAAACACATTTGCATCAAACCCTTGGAGGGGGAGATGATGCAAACCAGTCTTTCAACCTTAGCAACTTGAAGATGCCTGGACTTCAATGCCCAGAGTTCCCAGCTGGTATGTGAATGGACCTCAGGCACCAGCCTCAAATCAGTTCCCTTCTTGAGAATGAGAATCTGCATCTGTTTGCCAGGAAATACCTGAATGACCTGGAGAAATTTCTTCACTATCTTCTGCAAGTTGTGGCGTGTGACAATTGCGCGGCCTGGTCCGTTGCCCAGGTTGCAAGTAGAGTAGGCCATCAAAGGCGCAGTGGATCCATCAGGACACAGCAGCTCGTACTCCTCCTGTTCCAAGTCTTTGCAAGAGGAAAAAGAGGGTTTCAGAAGCTGAAGGTGGAGCCCACAGAGCAGAAGCCCGCCCCCTCCATCTCCGCCCCACCACGGGACAAAAGGACCACAGCTTGTTCAGTTACTAAGGGGGCAAAGCAACTGGCCTGGTCCTGGGTGCCTGGCCTCCTCGACAGACAATGGCTTCTGGGGTTCTTGGCATGGCTTCCTGACCAGTCTTCTTATCAAGAGTGATAAGAAGAGAGATTTAGGTTGAAGATAAAAGATCACCTTATTGCCATGAAAAAGACACTGGGCACAGCTGGGGGATCAGGGCAATGGAAGTGGCTGATCGAGTAACAACAGATCCCATCTCCCCCTGTAGCGCCCATGCCCTCCCCAGGTGTCCTTGGTTTTAATGTCTTTTTATGTTTTAACTGTATATGTAACTGTAAGCCGCCCAGAGTTACCCCATGGAAAGATGAGCGGCCAATAAATTTTATAAATAAATAAATTTTATATATAAATAAATAATACAACAGAAGAGGGTGAAATTTGATCTCAACAGTGCAGGGTCCCTTTTAATCAAGTGCAAAAGTCAGACACTGTCCTGGGCTAAAAGCTTACCTGTCGCACTCATGACGGTGAGGTGATCCACGAAAGCCACCTCCGCCAGCCCCAACTTCAGGCACCTGCACAGATGAAAGGGAGGTCAGTGGACGAGTTGCTCTGCCTGGCTTCTAATGCCATCACGAGGAAGCACCCAAGTGAACACAAGAGCACCTGAAGGCGCCCTCTGAGCCATAGAAGGGTTCACGATGGCTGGCCTCGCAGAAATGGTTCTTGTCCCAGATGTACGACTTCGGCCCTTGGCAGAGAGCACAGAGCTTAGGATAGGTGGCTCCGATACCAGGGATGCAACTGGCATTGAAATAACCACTGATCGCTGGCAACAGAAGAAGAGCGGAATGAAAAGCAGATATGCATGAAGGGCAAGTCTAGTATGGTAAGTGTCTGTTTTCATGGAGGGCAGCCCAAATGACTGGGATTTGTGGACTTATTTCAACAAAGTGCACCTATGGTCTCAAGGTAAGGACCAGGCTACATAAACAATTTATCTAGAGTTGTCTACTAACTCATGAGGCACACAACGCACTGTGGTGCAATCCATCTTCCTGATGCTATGTTCTCTAAATAGCCCATCTGTCAGACTCCAAAACCCATGCTGAGTTACTTCAAAGCAGTTTCCTTTATTGTTCCTCATCTACAGACAGATTTTTTGCCAAATTAAACTAAACTACTTGTATCATTAAAAATATACACTGAGAATGGCCATTTTATTTCTGTTTTAATTGTTGTATAGTTTCTGATCTTTGTTAGGCATCCAGAATTATGTATGACTTTGCTGTAGAAACTGAAATTATGAATAAATGAAAAATTTATCTCAGCCTTTATCTTGGATAAAGAGCATTCACTTTTTTTTTTTAAATTTGATTTATATGCCGCCCTTCTCCAGAGACTCAGGGCGGCTTACAATGCGTTAAGCAATAGCCTTCATACTTTTTGTATATTTTATACAAAGTCAGCTTATTGCCCCCACAAACCGGGTCCTCATTTCACCTACCTTAGAAAGGATGGAAGGCTGAGTCAACCTTGAGCCTGGTGAGATTTGAACTTGCAGTAATTGCAGGCAGCTGATGTTAATAACAGTGCTTTAGTCTGCTGCGCCACCAGGGCTCTTTACTTAAGTAAAGACATTCCGTTCCAACTTCCAGTCCGAACAGGCCCAGATCCAATGTAGCAGCCAAAGAGAGGCAAAGTCCAGAAGTCAAGACGTACTCTTCTGGGGGAGTGCAAATACTGCAGAACAGACTGTTTCAAAATGCTTTGGGGTTAGGTTCCTTGTCAATCAGGAGTACCATATTTGATGCAAAAGGCTCCTCATCCCTCATACCTACGGAGAAGTAATCCCAGATTCAGACAAAGTGGCAACTCTTGTCCACTCACCGTGGCTGAGGGGCTGGCCTGAGACCCACATCAGATCACTTCTAGCTAAGAGGAAGCCCATGGGAATGTTCCAGCCCGAAGTCCACCTAGCTCCATTATGGCAACTTCGGATTCCTTTGAGCCTTTGGAGATCCAGCGTTCCACGCTTGGCCACAGCCACTGCAAACACACAGTTACCTAAGACAGAGAAAGTTAAGAATGGAAACAACATTCAGTTGTAGAGAACAAAGCTGCCCAGGATGAGGAGCCTTTTGCATCAAATATGGTACTCCTGATTGACAAGGAACCTAACCCAAAAGCATTTTGAAACAGTCTGTTCTGCAGTATTTTTTTCTCTCTGTTTAAATACAACCCGAAAGAAGTTATTTCAAGTCATGTGATACCTGGGATGCATCTCCAGCAGAATGACTAACACCATGGCTTTTGTCCAATGAATTTTGTGAATAATATTTGGTGAAAGTGTAAATAAAGTAATAAATCTTGGCCTTACTGAAATAGTTCTTTACTTACAATGTATGGAGGGATCTACCAGTAAATACACTGCTCCTCCTGTTAACTCCAGAGGCCAAATGCTTTTAACATTCTTTCCTTATACAAGAGTCTTTTTTTCCCAGTTCTTGAAAATAAAGCACAGGTATAGCTCTGCTCAATTACCTCCTTACTTTTCTTTGCATTTGAAGAGACTTCATATTTTCTGGGGTGAGAGGAAAAGCCCTCTGTGGACTTCCAAGCAGAGACGATGGTGGGCCAAGACCAATGGACCTTCAAGAAGGCCCATCCTACGGAACCTCTCGGGATAAAGAGAGGACAAGTGATTGCCCCCTTGTGCTCCAGATGGCTTCTCTTCATGAAGAGACCACATGACAGCAGTCAACTCATGGATTTGAGTGGCAGGAGATGAGGGAAGCCATTAAGTAAAGTGACCAACTTTTTTACAATGAGAAGGAGGCCCTGTGCGTGTATGCCGTGTCGTCTTTTGGTAAGAAGTAAACAAAGCCACTTGCGTGCAGCGCAGTCTTGTGTGCAGCACACTCTCTCAAAACAATTCTCCTTTAAGGAGCGCATGTGTCTCATAATTGCGTCTCGCCGCACTGTACTAAGCCTTGATGAATCGTCATGTCAAATACAAATAAGTCACATCACACGCAACCGATTGGCTCGGCATCGATCGAATACGGAGATTTACAGATTAGTCTTCAAATATCAAAAAGGAGGACATGTAGGAGGACACTTTTCAAGAGAGGACATAACTTACAAAAGAAGGATTGTCCTCCCTAAAGGAGGACGATTGGTCACCTTACATTAAGCTCTCAATTGCAGCGGAGCATATGTGGATATGAGGTTCATCAAGCCACATTTTTAAAGCACTTTTGGAATATAACTGAAAGTTAAAAGAGGTCTTCCCAGCCACAAATCTGAAAAACTATGGTGAATGGTCCTTTATTCCAGAAAGCAGGGAAAAATTAATTAATAATTTAAGTAAACGGCAAAAAAAACTAGGTAAGAATTTAATCCAAGAAAGTTTGAAACAAACTAAGGGACCAAATAAATTTGAAATATTTTATTTAATATTTGAAATATGATAACTTTTGCTACAAGACTTTTGAAGTATTTAAAAACAAAGTAGTATCTTTGTGGGAACAGAAATGTTTAACATTTCAGGAAAGAGATGATAAGACTGAAGCAAAAGAAATTTGAGAGACTATGCGATACAGAAATGATCCCAGGCAGAGGAAAGAAAAGCCTGCTTTTGAATTTGATGATTAGCAGTGATACATAAAGTGATAGATAAAGGTATTACAAATCAAAGGATTTTTAAAGAAACGTGAAGGATTTACAGACCAACAGGATAGATATAAAAGAAATTCAACCCATGCAGAGAAAACAAAATAGAAGTTGTGGGCTCTAATCCAGAAATAAAAAGTAAAATGGAAATACAGATGAAACTGAAAGATGAAAAATGATCTGACTTATTATTGGATTTACAAGTGAGAGTTGTTAAATTTGTGAAGCAACTCCCATGTTAGGGTGTTCATCCCAAAAGGGATCACTATATATCTATGGAGATTCTCATCATCCAGGGCATGGTTGTCCCAAAGGTGCTTTTAAAAATGCAACTGGACTTCTTTTATTTTTTTCTTTGAAAATGTTTTGCAAAAAGTTTTCAGAGAAGAACCAAAGTTTTGAAAAGCACCTTTGTGTTCCCAAGTAACGGGAAAGAAAATTTGGATGGAGATCAAATCCTATGACAGCTTCTTAATAAAATAAAAATTAAGATTCCTAAGAGCAAAAGAAAAGAATATAAAGTCAACCTGTTCCATCAGGGATAAAATAATAAATATTTTTATAAAGTTCTGAGTATCCTTTATGGACTTTTTGCTGCTTCTGGAAGGAAATGTTTAAATGAGTTTTGGATTTGTGGATAGTTAAGTTTTGGGAGTTGGGAAGAAGTGATTCATGTAATAGAATTATTAATGGTGGTTGAGAAATGTGAAGTTTGCTTGTTATGAAGAAGATCAGAAGCAATTTCTTTAAACATTCTTTTTTTGCCCTCTTTTTTTTCCTGCACTTTTCATTTTTTTAATGTCAATTTGTCTTATCTAATTGCTCTTATTAAAATTTCTAATCCTTTTCTGAAAAAGGAAACACCCTGGTATAGCGCCTAGGTATAAATCTGAGTGGCATCAGTGAGCTTTCCTGGTAAGGAGACCTGGCAGGGTGGCCCAAGGCAACTTTCCTACGTGGCTTCTTTTCTAACGAAACTCTGCTGCCTGACCTTTTCCTCCAGCACTAAGCCTGGCCAGAACATCCAACTCACAGTACCCTTCTGTCCCAGAAATCCCTCCTCTATCAAGAGCCTTGAATGGGGAGACTCCTTGACTTTCTCTGGACCCTGGTCACTGGCTCTGAGATACCTTGAATAAATGGGCATACTGGATGACTTCTGCCTACAGTGGATGTGGCGATCTGCAGACTACCACACCCATGTACACTTGCCCCCTGTGCCCTGTCATCTCAACTCTTAAGATCGTGCAACAGAATGCAATCAATGTTGCACGCTTCTGGGCATGCACCGCCTAAATTAGGCTTTTGTACATTTTAAATTTTATGTTCTTATGTTTGTACATGCCCACACATAAAATCTTAGTAATGATGCTTCACATATGAATAAAGAAGACTGGCTCTGGGAAGAAGGTAACTGACCTCCCAAATAGATCTCCTTGCCCACCACAGTCAAGCCATATAGCTTCACAGCAGAGTATACATCTCCAGCATCCAAGGAAACTGCATCAGCTTTATTCTCCTGGGAGAGATTTAAAGCAATGTTTTAGTTTCTTCTCTACCCGCTCTTCTGGTCCATCTGGCATCTTGCTTTTAATTACAGAAGAATGTCATTTGGACGATACAATAGTCCAATGTTTCTCAACCTTGGTGATGTGGACTTCAACTCTCAGAATTGCTCAACCATCCAGGCAGTGGATGTCTTGTGCTTGGTGACCAGTGAATGATGGCTGTCTTTTCCTCAGGGCTGCTTAGCGTCAGGAATCCAGGAAAAAAACCACAAGCGTTTCAGTTTTTTAAGGTGCTCAATGCTGATTTTTTGTTATCTGAGCATAACATCTCAGATAACAATGTATTGCAATGGTTTATTAGTAGCCAACAATATCTGGACACTAATCCTTTACAAATGTAGCAGGAACACTTATATAATAACAGGTAACATGTTTTCCAGTGATCATGCCACTTCATCATTATGGAAGGCCTCTTCTTCCACTTCTGACTACCTTGAGCACCTGGTTATGTACATGAAGACTCAATCATCCAGGCCAAAAACATCTAAAATCGTTAAATCATGAGCTGTTGGTCTGTTAAATCATGGCAACTGGACCAAAATTTATTAAACTAAGATATTTCATTACTCGTCCAAGTGACTTCTTCAGTCCCAATGAAAAATTTAAGTTAGGCAGAGTCGCTGGAATGCACCAACTTTTGCCATAACAACTGCAGGATTTTCTCCCCAAAATGTATTGCAAAAATTAAAATGTTTAAACTTTGGTTCAGTTGCCCTGATTTAACCTTTTTAGAAGCACTTACCTGAGGTTCTTGGAAGATGTTATGCTCATAAAACAAAAAAACAGCCTTGAGCACCTTAAAAACCTGAAGCGCTTGTGTTTCTTTCCTGGATTCCGGATGCTAACAGCCCTGAGGGAAAGCCCCGAGGGAAAGCCAGTCATCGTTCACTGCATCCCAGGGTCGCAAAGCACAAGGCAGCCACCCTGTCATCCCAGGGTAATGAGAGATGCTGTCATGATTAAATATCATGTTCAAAAGGGTGGCATCCCCAACTAAATGAGTTACACCTCAGAGTATCTGTGTCATCTGCTCAGCAATTCAGCAATTCAGGGATGATCTGATAAAGTTGTTTCTCCAAAGAAGTAAATAGTAATTTGTGCTGTTTATTTATTTACAAAGGCAAAATTCTCCTTGCTGCTCTTAGGAGCTCTTCTGCTTTTCAAAAGTTTAATTTTGAAATTATTCTGCCAGTAACTTCCCCCTCTCCCCCCCCAAAAAGAACAACTTGTGTGAACAGCACATCAGCAGAATACTCACTCTGCCTCTTCATCCAAATGTTCAATGAAAATTGTGAAGTGTAAAGGACCTGGTCTCATTCTAGTCTTTCTAATGTGATGAGAAACAGTCCTAGAATAATTTTCACACCAATTTCTTATCCCCTTTAATTGTTCTCCTAGCCAGTTGAGACTTAAGTAGTTCACCATTTTAAGCTAACTGGAGCACTTGTACAAACAGAAAAGTGGGTTATAAATTTAATATACATTCCAAAATTAAAAACTCAGAATGTCTTGAGATAGTGGCCAAGAGAACCTATACCAAGTTTAACTTCCCTGCCTGAACAGAGGCATCTCAGGCTCACGATTCCAGGTTTCCCCAGAAGGTTTAGTCCAGGAATATGGGCTTCTCAGTGAGAATGCCCCAATTGCAGTCTGGAGCTCTGCCATGGCTACTGGGTACCAAAAGCTGAACTCGTGACTTGAGTGACTCCTGGAATTTTGAGACACTCACCCGAATCTTGTTGATACAGTCGTAAGTGTTGTGGGCTAGGATACAAGAAACCCTCTTAAAAGGGCTGCTGGAGACAGGTGATAAAGCAGACAGAAGCGCTTTGGAGAGCTCAGAGCATTTCTTCTGCTCCAGGGGGGAAAGCGTGCACCAGCGGAGCTTCTTCCCTGTAAGTTCATAGAAGGTTAAACAGGACAGTCCTTTCAAGCTAAATATAACAACAGACCCACCCAGGTCATCTCCAAATGACCATAAATGAAAAACCCAGGGCCATGTCCACTTAAGCGTGCTGCACCTTCTTTGCCCTGTCCACTTTGAGCTGGGGAACCTACAACTGTGGTTAGCCCTCTTTGGAAGACAATGGACCCTTTTCATTCAAAGTCTGTTTGTGAGATGACAGGTTCTTCATACTACTCTCCAACTGTACAAAGTCTAAAATCATCTACTCAAGAATGAGCCCCTTATGCTCTGGGTTATGCAATCACACTCGAGATCACTTCTTCCATACCCATTCCTCCACTCTCACTACATTCCTGGCTTAAGTTTTCACAATTCAGAAACATGAGGTGCTCAACATGCTGGCCAAGAGATAAATAGCAGAATGGCTAAGATCCAACTCTATGTCCTTGGAACAATAATAAGACATAGAATAATAGAGCTGGAAGGCACCTTGGAAGTCTTCTAGTCGTTGGACTGTGGCAGGAGATTCTATACCATTCCTGATTTTCTTTGGACTTGATAGGATGGATACATGGATCACAAAAGAAGAGCAGAATAATAGAGTTGGAAGGGACACTGGAAGTCCTCCAGTCCAACCCTCCATCTAGCAGGAGACCCCATACCATTTCAGACAAATGTCTGTCCAGTCTCTCCTTAAAAGCCTCCAGTGATGGAACACCCACATCATCTGGGCTGGATTTTGCCCACTTCATGAGAACCCCTTGACAGAGGTCCAGTGTTGGAGATGGGTCTAATTAGATGGTAGGATCAGGGAGAGCACAAGGGAAAAAGATGTTTGAACTGGATAGTCCCCCCCTTCTGTCATCCCTACCTGAGGCCAGATGAGCAACAACAGGCACAACAAGGAGAACAGCTACAAGAAACGACTTCATGACGGCAGAGGCACAAATCATCGTCTTCCCCTTCCCTCATTCCAAAGATTCCAAAGCAGTGACAGGAATCTGGGAGGGGAGAGGGGGGAGACTGAAAATGTGTGGTACAGAAGCCGTGTAGGCTGGAAGTGAAAGCGATGGGATGGGCAGGAAAGGAGGCCAATCCTTGAGTGCTAATGAGAAACTTTACAATGCAAAACCTCAGCTAGGCAAAATAAAGGATTGCAAACCTTTTGCTTTGCTTTTCCAACTCTTCTGCGGTGCTTAAAAAGCAGGTGCTACATTTTAAAAAAGACATTGCCCAGGATTAGATTTAGACTAGCCTGGCAGACATCCTACACATCAACATTTTGACAAATGAAGACGCTGTAGAAGACATTCACGGTAGTGAAAAATCAGGAATCCAGTAGCATCTTTTTCAACTATGATGTGTAGATCTGTATCTTCTATTTATTACTGTATTAACATTGATTTATTATGAGTCATCGAATTGTTATCAACTCTTTAGCAACCAGACTTAGATTTTCACCAGGAGGATTTAAGTGACCTCATGGCCACTGTAACCAAGCCCATTCTCCTTGCTACTGGTTGTCTTCTTTCTTTTCATCTTTCCCAGCATCAGACCTTTTCCAGACAGCTGGGTCTTCACATAAGGGATCTGGTCATTTGTGCTTTGAGGGAAAACGCTGGGTCCATTTTGTTTGATGATCTCTCCATTTGTTTTCTTTTTTTGGGGGGGGGACTCATTTATTTATTTTTTATTGAAAAAGTTTTACAAATACAAATTTTCCCATTCTCCCCCACTTTCCTTCCCTAACTCTCCCCTCCCCCCATTCTTGTCTGTCCACAGTATTCTCAGGAGTCTTCTCCAACATGAAAAACTTCAATATTCTGGTCTTCCTCCTTATTCAAAGTCCAACTTTCACTTTTACACGGCGTCACAGGGAATACCACAGCATTGTGATTCTGTTGGTAGAGGCATCCTGACATTTGAATATCTTTTCCAAGACCTTTTTAACTGCTTTATGGCATCTTTTGACTGTTGGCTCATTGTCTGTTGATGGACCCTAAAAGACAGAAGCCCTCCACCACTTCAAGATCTCCCTGGACAGCTCCAAGTGTCCACCCCAACTCTGGACCACCACAGACAATGGTGCTCTGGCCAAATGGCCACCACCAAGATTTTGGCCACCAGGGACCGCAGAGGCACTCAATCAGGGCATCTTCTCCAGTGGCAGCCACAGCTTCTCTGGCCAACAAAGAGATCTTCCTTTTTTTCTTTCCAACAGCAGCAAGCCCTGAAGTCCTTGAGTAATTTATAAAAATAATAAAGTTGGGATATACATGCATAAAATAGTAAGTATTAAATAAATTGGGTTCCACCAGCATCCCAGGTGAATCTCTTATGAAAAAGCACTAAAACGTATTTCAGTGCTTTTTCTTTTTAGTGCTAAGTGTGGGTATATGCATAATTTTGTGTTTATTTTTTAGTCATATTTATGTAGTGTATATAGGAGGTGGAGACCCTTTGAGAGCTGTATGCAACAAAGTTTCATTTTAATATATGCTGATTAGGGTACATTCAAAGTGACAGTAAAGTTATTCTAAGTCTAAGTCTGTTTTCTTTTAAAAATCCTAATTGATGACATGGTTATCTATCAGCAGAGGCCCTCACGTATATATGAGATTGTTATTCATAACTGTCATACATAATTGTATCTCCTATGTGTGTGTATGAGCGTATATTTAGCCATAACTATATAAAATATAACTCTCTCTCTCTCTCTCTCTCTCGCGATGGGCAGGAACGGGCCACTTCCACACCGGAGCCCTCAGGCTGAGGAAGATGGGCGTTGTGATCCAACGGAGAGAGGCGTGGCTCCAGCCGCGGCGGCCCTCTTCGGAGCGGCCTACCTCACGGGGCGGGCGTGAGGAGGAGAAGGAGGACGGAGCGCGGCCGCCCTCAGGCTCGCACTGTCGTCGTAGTCGGTGGCGGCGCGGGAGGACGCGGGCTCCTCAGCGGCGGCAAGATGGCGGCGGCGGCGGCGGCGGCGGCGGTGGCCAGGGCGGCCCAGCGGGTGGGCGGCAGCAGGTACCGGGGGCTGCTCGGGGCGGAGGGCTCGGCGTGAGGGAACCCGGCTCTACGCGGAGCTCCGGGCGCCGGTGGAGGGAAGCCGGCCTTGGGGTGGGGAAAACGGAACCGGCGACTCGGGCAGCTCCGAGGACGCGTCGGGTCGCCAGAGGGGCTGCCCTGGCCCGCCTGGCCCCGGGAAGACCCGCGTTGGGCCCTCAGAGACTCAGGCCGCGTGTGACGGCGGGGTCGGCGGGTTCTCGTCCGGTGGGGGACTCGCTAGAAACCCCTCCCCCCGCCCTCCGACTCCGGACGGGGCCCTGCTTTTCGAGCTCCCCGTAAGGACCGCCAGGCGCTTGAGGGACCTGCCGGAGGGGAGCGGCGGCCTCGCTTCCTTCCCGGCTCGGGGGGACCGTACGCGGGATATTGGGAAGCCGCCTTCTTCAACCTTGGCTAGAGCCATTTGGGTTGGACTTCAACTCCCAGAATTCTCTTGCCAATAGAACGTGCCAGGATTGCATGCTGAGGAATTCTGGGCGTTGAAGTCCACCCGCCTGAAAGTAGCCGAAGTTTTTCAATAAATCGGTCCCGTTAGCCCCTGAACATAGCTCGATTATTCTTTATAGCGAGTGGCAGGGATGTCAAAGAGGGCAGGGGCTCCATTGTGTGCTGAGGGCTCCCCTCTTTTCTGCGGATGCACCTGGCCAAGGTGCCCCTTTAGGCAAATGAAGCTTCTATCAGCAGGTCTTGCCTGCCGGCGAGGTTACCTTGAGACTTGGCAAATGGCCCCTGATTTATTTGTTTCTTTAGTCTTTACAGCTCCTGCTTTTCTGGCTTGTGGCCAAGGGAGGGTTGAAAACAAGGCTGGTATTTTGCTGTGCCAACAGCCCCCTTTTAATTAAATGTCTGGCCTGCTTGACCCTGTTCTATATATAGGTAGGTGCTGGTTAGTTGCCAAATGTGACTCAGTTTCTCTGAATGAGGTAAAATTCTGTTATTTTTGGTGCCTTCAAGTCAGTGTTGACTCCTGGCCACTGCCTGAGCTACTGTAATTCCTGTGGTTTTCTTGGCGAGTTTTCAGAAGTGGTTTGCCATTGCCTCCTTCCTAGGGCTGAGAGTGAGTGACTGGTTCAAGGTTACCCAGCTGGCTATCATGCCTAAGGAAGGACTAGAACTGAGGGTCTCCCTGTTGCCAGATTGGTGCCTTAATCTCTAGATTAAACTGGCTTTTAAACCAATTTCTGGTTTATTTTGTATTATATACTCTGTAGGTATCCCTGTTTGGCAGCTGATATTTTAAAACATAAAAAACCCTTTAAAATCAATACTAAAATCAAAAGTCTTCAAAAGAAATGAGTTTTTGTAATGTTCTAAACATCGGGGTTGGGATAGAGGCAAAGGGAACTTGCCAGACAGCAAAGGATCAGAAGATTCTCTCCCTGAGAAAGAGCTGCTTCTGGGAGAGTTGGATCTTCAAAGCAGCATCTCCTGTAGGTTTTCCTGGCTAGACAGACTCATAGCAGGAGATATGCCCTCAGGTAATAAGGTTCCTCAACAGGGGAGGCTTTGGAGTACCTGGAAAGTAATTGGCAAATGGGGCAGATCTTTCTGGATGGGCATCATACAAGCCCCCATATCTGCTTCATTGGCATCAATTGCCATTTCTGGACTCTCTTTCAAGACAGTCCCATGTAGAGCACATTGGATTGTGAATGCCTGTTGCCAAATCTAAGTAGTTCAGCCATGGTCAAATTGACATAGGAGATGTAATTGTGCAAATCTTCTGCTGCAACTAAATTCAGCAAAAGCTGAAGGGCCAAGGAGTGTTCATGTGGGAAGAAGAAGCTGTATTGTTTGGGTAGAATGCAGTCTCACCTTAAATAAAGTTAATAAACTACTACCTCAGAGTCTAGTTTTTTGCTGACCAGAAAAACCTCAGTCAAGTGATTCAATTCAATTTAAATGCAATTAAAGCTAATTGCAGTTTATCTTCCTTTATTCACCAATTAAAAAAAAAATAGAAATCTGAAGATTGACTACTTGAGTAGTCAGTTACTCAAGAATCTTTGGGTACTGTTTGAATTTCATGACAGAGCTAAAAATACCACCTGGTTTATGATAGTTTCACCTGGTTTGTGAAATAGCATGATGGAGCTGTGCAACATGCCAGATGGGTATCAAAAAGTCACCGAGAGGTCCAGGAGAACTAAGTTGGACATTTCATCCCTGATCCAGAGTCTGACATAAGCCACATCCAGTGGCAAGATAAAAATTCTGAAGAGAGAATTTGAGAGAAATTTGGACTGGCAGGAAAAATACTGTGTATAAGGTAGGAATAGTCTGAATTAGAAGAGTTGGTGTGTACCTCAGCGTTGAACGTCAGTTCCCTGAGTTGTGATTGAACTGGTAGAACAGCCTCTTGTACAGAGCTATCTGGAAACCTTGTGCCTCTTTAAACGCCTTCCTTTTGATGTATTCATATAGCTGTCAAAATATGTGCCACAAATGAGCGAATGCAGGCTGATCAAGCCCATGCCACAATCTCTCATATCTCTTCAGCCAAAATCTTAGGCTTCTGGAATATGAACCAGGTTTATAGGCTTTTTGTAGGCTTTAGGTTTGGAAGACATGGACAGCCCAAGACTTTGGTTGAAGGGACACCTGTGGCACATGAGAAGAGGGTATTCATTGACCTGCCTTTTGAGTGTGAGAGAAAGGGCTGAAGTATCAATAAAGAATATTTGTAGCTCAGAATTGACATGAAGGATCCTTGGTGCTCTCTGAGCTTGCTTGTTTTCTTGCAGACATTTCATTTCCCCAACTAGGGAACATCAGTGCTAATTACCTGTGCCTCCCCAACTGGACTGCTAAGGCCTTTGAAGGCTATTTTATTCCAGCATGTTATACTTCTGTTTTAACACACACACACAAACACGTACATTATCTGAAGACCTAAAGTGGGTTTTTGATTGGGGTCCAAGCTGTCCTCTATTGCCTCATTCCCCCCCCCCTTCCCGGTGAGCAGGGCCGCATGGCAGGGAGGGTCATTCATCAGGACAGGAGGATTGGCTGTCTTGACAGTCTGAACATCTAGTGCTGCCAGTTGGTATGGAGAGATACCAAAAGGGAAAGTGATACAGACTTCTGGCCATCCTTGCAAGGGAAATCATCTATGTGAATATGTGACAGGGCTTCCTAGTAACGTATTGAAAAGCCAGAGTTGATCAGGTTCGTGCAATTTGATAAGTCATAAAGCAGATTTTACCAACAATAGTGAAGGCCTTTTGAGTGCTAAGTCAACTCAAACATTCCCATCTGTTGGGGTTCCACTGAGCAGACTCAGTTGCTCATTTTGACACTAGGATTGGATCATATTATGGTTTAGGAAATTATAGAGACCAAGTATAGGGTGAATGAGGGTGAAGAGGAAGCTCTTATAGCAGCGTTTCTTAACTTCGCTGGCTGGGGAATTCTGGGAGTTGAAGGCCACACAAGTTGCCAAGAAATGCTGCTCTACAGTAGATGCATTAGGGTTCGAATCAGTTCTTCAACTGTTGCCTGCCCTTCGCCTAGTAGTCCTTGGAACAATAGGTTGGACCTGCTTCATGAGAAACATTTTAATCTGTCAAAATTTGGTTTCCCAGCTTAGTTTGGTGACTATAGTACTAGATATAGTGTATATTACCATACACTACAGGTATGGAGTACAGGATTACAGGTAATCCTTGAGTTACGACCACAACTGAGCCCAACATTTACATTGCTAAGTGAAATATTTGTTAAGTGAGTTTGCCCCATTTTACAACTTTTCTTGCCTTATTTGTTATCTGAATCATTGCATTTGTTAAGTTAGTGACACAGTTGTTAATTGAATCTGGCTTCCCCATTGACTTTGCTTGTCAGAAGGTCTCAAAAGCTGACCTCATCAACCTGGGACACTGCAACCATCACAATTATGAGTCAGTTGCCAAATGGCTGAATTTTGATCATGTGATCATGGGGATGCTCACGTATGTGAGAAAAATGGTCATAAGTCACTTTTTTCAATGCCGTTGTAACTTTGAATGGTCACTAAATAAATTGCTGTAAGTTGAGGACTTCCTGTATATGATTAAATGGAGAAAAGAACTACTTGTTTTTATAAACCAGAGTGACAGGTGGTTTATATGTTCTTAGATATAGAGCAATATTCTCTTGTGTTTGGATTAGAGAGAAGGAGATTTGCTGTTTGAAAAAGAGACTGCAACTTTCTTGGGAACCAGGATGGGGTAGTGCAGCCTCTCCAACCTTTCCAGCTCGGTGGACTGGTGGAAGTGGTGATGGCAGTGGCGGGGTGGGGGGAGAGGGGATGGTTTTGTGTGCGCATGCCACTTTCACAAACGCATCTTCGTGCACCACTTCCACGGCCCAGTTCCGAATGGGCTGTGGCCTGGCACTGGGCTGTAGACTGGTATAGTGGCTAAGTAAGTAGGTCAGGAACAAAACGATTCTTGCTGTTGTTGTTGATTAAAGGTATAGGCAGCCGAACTCCCAGTGACTTACAAAGTTCAAGGCCCCCCTTAGCCACAGAGTTTGGGGCAGTCACAGTGTTTCAGCCTAGCCCGCCTTACAGACTGGTTGTGGTAAGAATATAGGAGAAGGGAATACTATGTTTGCTGCCTTCAGTTCCTGAATGAAAAGTGTGATGTAATTCTAATAAATCAATATATACGATTTTATCATTCAGAAATATCTTTAAAACTTGAATCTAGTCCACGTATGCAAATGAAGTTCAGTTTAATGCAAATTACCTTGAGTGTTTCACCCCTAAAATAGATTGTAATTTCAGAAACTATTTTCTGAATAGTTTATTTGAATTACCTTCCCACAAATTAATGTTGGGCAGTATTACTTCATGTAATTCAGGTTTCAGATGTAATTTTGTCATTGTCATTTTTTTTGTCATTTTATTTGATTTATATACCGCCCTACTCCTGAAGGACTCAGGGCGGTGAACAGCCACAAGATAAAACACATAAATACAAAATTTAAAAGCAAAGTAAAACCGAATTAAACAATTTGGCCCAAGACAGAGTTAAAACACCCCAATAATTTAAAACAGATTAAAATTTACATTTTAAAAAGGGAAAAAAGGGAAAAGATTAGGCCAGGCCAGCCTGATGGAATAAAAAGATCTTTAGAGCACGGCGGAAGGTGTGCAGATCCGGGATCCTCCGTATCTCCGAGGGGAGCTCATTCCAGATAGCAGGTGCCCCCACAGAGAAGGCTCTTCCCCTGGGGGCCGCCAGTCGACATTGTTTGGCCGACGGCACCCGGAGGAGCCCCTCTCTATGAGAGCGTACCGGCCAGTGGGAGGCTATTGATGGCAGCAGGCAGTCCTGTAGGTAACCAGGTCCTAAGCCATGGAGCGCTCTAAAGGTGGTAACCAAAACCTTGAAGTGCATCCAGAATTAATTAGATTTAGGCCAAGGTTTTAAATTCACTTTGGTGTTTATATATCCTTGAAATATTTTACTTCTATGTGGCTCTTTTATCTTTTCACAAGCATCTCATGGCAGGCAACAATTTTCCTAATATGATAGAATAAATCTGGATTTGAATGAAATTATATGGATGATTATAGCTTTAGATAACTTAAACCTCAAACTTTTGAGTTTATATTATATATATAGTCGATTTAGGGAACATCAGTACAGTCAATATTGTATCAATATTTCAAGTACATGTAATTGGATGTGTATCTGATGTTTTTCTATTCAACAGATTCGTCTTGTGGCATGGGAACCTACCCGTGAAGAAGACTTTATTTTTGAAGCAGCCCATTTCCCCAGTCTTCTTTGCAGGTAAGGCTCCTTGAAGCTTTTGTTTGATCTGGAAGACATGGAGGATTCAGAGACCATAACAAACTCATGCTAAAAAAACCCTACGAAATTAAAAAGAAGCTGAAAGCCAAACCCCACCATGACAGAGGCCTTGAGAGAATTCTTGCAGACAACGGATGGTGGTTGGAAAAACATCCCCATCCCAAAGTTCAGCCCTTTTCCCCATATACTGACTTGAGTGCTCCCATTATGCTAAGCTATAGTTCGTTTATGCAAGGTTTACCCAATAAACCAGAATAACTGGATTCACCCAACACAGTAAACATAATTCACATTATGACTTAACTCATTTGACTCACTTTTTATATTTGCATGTGCACACACACACGTGTGTGATGCATGCAACAGTGAGACACATTTAAGAAAAATAGGAACAAGGAAACATTTTCCTTAAGTTTACATTCTTGGTCATTTATACGTGTAACTTCCAATTTCTCTGAAAATACATGTTTAAATTACTGCCTTTCCACACTTCTTGCTTTTATTATTAGTCGTATCAGATTTCAGATTTTAAACCTTTCTCCAGTATGTCTGAGAACAAACCGTCCTTCTTTCATATGCTTATTTTGAATTACTTTCCCACAATTTAGAGCTTAGTTATGGAATAAATTGTCACCTGTCAGCCTTGCACAATTAGAGATGAGGAAATTTAAACATAGGGTTTCAGGAAGAGGGGCTGTTAATGTTGGAAAGTTCTGGTACTATAAGCTTTAAAACAACAGTTGGATTCATATTGTGTGACACCATGCTTTGTTTAATTGTGGTTTGTTGAATAAGGAATAGTTCTAAGTCGCTTTCAAGCCACAGTGGTTAGGTTTATCCAACAGGCTAACCTAAAATCAAAAACATCACATGATGCTTTAGCATGATATGTCAATTAGTATCATATAGCAGAAGAAGCTGTAGACCTGATTCCTGGCCCCTGTTTTGGGGATGGGGGGTAGAGTCTGAAGTGAGGCAGTCTTACTACCCAGGCTGGGTCTGAAGAGGGGATGACCCAGACCATGTGAGAATGTGTCATGGCCAGACTTAGTTCATCAATCAATAATTCCCCACCCTTGCTTAAAACATCAGGTTCATGATATTTGATCTTGGGCAAGAAAGCAGGTTCCTGTTTTGATTTTCAGCAGGAATACAGGACCTGTTTCCCAAGACCGAGCAGTTTGGACAGAAGACTGACATGTGTGTTTGTAGATAGAAAGCCAGAGCCCTGGAACTGGGAGCCAGCAGTGAAGGAAACAGGTGTCCCACTGATTCCCAGGTTCGTGACATTAGATTGTGCAGCCAAAAAGCCCCTGAAATTGGTAGGGCAGCTTCATATAAAGTTGTTTGGTTGTTGTTCAGTCACTAAGTTGACTGACTCTTTATAGCATGCCAGCCCCTCCCCCCCCCGCATCTTCCACCATCTCCCAGAGTTTGCCCAAACCAATGTTCACTGTGTTGATAACACTATCTAATCATCTCATCCTCTGCTGCCCTCTTCTCCTTTTGTTTTCCATTTTCCCCAACATCAGGGTCTTTTCCAGGGAGTCCTCTCTTTTAATTTGGTGGTCAAAGTATTTGAGCTTCAGCTTTGGGACAGTCAGGGCTGATTTGATATCTCTGTAGTCCAAGGGACTCTCCAGTGTCTTCTGCAACACCACAATTACAATTACCACATGCAATGAATTACTGTAATTCAAACAAGGGATGACAAGATGGTCCAGCAAGATGCACTGTCAACAGTATTGAACGCAGTTGAGAGAACCAGCAGGACAAGTCAGCCAGGAGTTTCCACTCCCCACCCAAGCCTCCATCCCAGCTGCCATGACTCAGACTTCCAACTGCCATCCCGTCATCTACCTGGCTCAGTCTCGTGAAAAGGCAAATGAGGTGAAGGAAGGCCTGGTTTCAGACTGTTGTGACATCATAACCAAACAAGCTGATAAAGGAGGAGCAGTCGTCATCTTCAAATAGGTGGATTTTGTCACTTACACAATCTGACAAAACTTATCTTCTAACTTTCCTGCAACATATCAACAACATATCAGGGATAAGTACACAATCTGACAAAATAATTTCCTGAAAGCATATAGATAGACCTCGCTTATCGAGTGCCTAGAACAGCAACTGTTCAAAGTTAGAATGGTGCTGAAAAAAATAGTTTTGCAATAAAGACACACATTTACAAACTTCACAATTTCTTTCAGGGGTTATGGGATTGCCATTAGAACAGGGATCCACAACCCCTGAGCTGCGGCCCAGTACCAGATTATAGCCCATTCAGAACTGGGCTGCCGAAATGGCGGGCGAGGGCACACATCTCCACTTGTGTGAGCAGCGGGAGAGTGCACACACCAAACTCCATTTGTGCGAGCCATCCCCCTCCCCCCTGCCGATCCATAAAGCCAGAAAGGTTTGGGACCATTGCATTAGTACATGTTATCCTATGCCTGATTCTTTTTTCTCCCTGCCCCCACAATGTGGAGAGATTGCTTAAGCAAGCAGTCCCTTTAGGCAATCTCTCCTGTCCTGACCAATTCTTTACTCCCCTTCCCTTTATCCTCCTTTATCCCACCCACCACCCCCAGGGAGAGATTGGAGAGAAAGGGATTACAAAACAGTAAGGATCCTTCTTTTGAAATTTCTCGTCCTCCTCTCCACTGAATGAAATTACAAACAGTAATTCCCTTTTTGCTAATTATTCCACCACCAGGTAAACCTTCCAAAAGGTGGTGAAAAAGGAAAGCATAGTAGCTCTCACTTAATAACTGCATCACTTAATTGCCAATCCCAATAGTGGTTGCTAAACTAGGATTACTTGTACAAGACCATATCTATATGGAAATATCCCAGGGGCTTCAATCAGATTAACAGATTAACAGTTGGAAGGGACTTTGTACGTTATCTAGTCCAACCTCCTGCCCAAGCAGGAGACCTTACACAATTTCTGACAGATGACAGTCCAGTTTTTTCTTTGAAGCCTCCAGTGATGAAGCTCCCACAACTTCTGAAGGCAACTTCCATTGGTTGATTGTTCTCACTGTCAGAAAATTTCTCCTTATTTCTAGGTTGAATCTCTCCTTGATCAGTTTCCATCCATTATTCCTTGTCTGGCCTTCAGGTACCTTGGAAAACAGGTTAACCCCCCCCCCTTTCTATGGTAGCCCCTCAAATATTGGATCACTGCTATCCTGTCTCCACTGGTTCTCTTCTCTTCTCTTCTCTTCTCTTCTCTTCTCTTCTCTTCTCTTCTCTTCTCTTCTCTTCTCTTCTCTTCTCTTCTCTTCTCTTCTCTTCTCTTCTCTTCTCTTCTCTTCTCTAGCCACGTCCAGTTCCTGTAACCATTCTTCATATGTTTTAACCTCCAGTCCCCTAATCATCTTTTTTGCTCTTCTCTGCACTCTTTCTTATAGTGTGGTGACCAAAACTGGATGCAGTATTCTAGGTGTGGTCTTACTAAGGCTTTATAGAGTGGTATTAGTACTTCACTTGATCTTGATTGTATCTCTCTGTTAATGCAATTTAGGATTGCATTGGCTTTTTTGGCTGCTGCCACACACTGTTCACTCATATTTAATTGGTTGTCCACTAAGACTCCAAGATCGCTCTCAGTTATTGCTATTAAGCCTGGTTTCACCCAGTCTATATGTCTACTTTTGGTTTTTCTTGCCTAAGTGTAAGACTTTACTTTTCTCTACACTGTATTTCATTTTGTTAGATAGGGCCCAAGTCTGTCAAGTTCCATCTGGATATTGAACCTATCTTCTAGGGTGTTAAGCTATTCCTGCCAGCTTAGTATCATCCACAAATTTGTTGAGTTTCCCTTCTATTTTCCAGCTCACTGCTCATGCAATCCACATATGGGTTGTATTCCCCATCGCTTATCTCTGACTGGGTAATTTTTCTTGAATATTTCCCTCCGTGCTGTGGCCACGCCCTGCTGTCCCATGATGCATCAGTCTTTTTACTCAGTCGCTTTGAGACTGGTGTATTTCTCCCTTCGTGGTGATATTTTCAGCGTTTTTTTAGCACCTGCGCTAGGTTCTTTCTTTATTTTTGCTTAGATTATTTTTCCGGCTGAGCCCTTTATTTCTGCTGCAAGACGGGGGTTAGAGCGGGAGCCTTCCCCTCACCCTTCGCCGGGGCTTTTCTGACATCGACTGCCCGCAGCTGGGGATTTCGTCCTTCGGGGCGATCCCCCTCTTTATCTTCTAGCCGCCGGTGTGCGCGAGGGGCTGTCGGCTGTCGCTGCACCCCCCACACCATTCCTTGCCATTTTTTTGCTTGCTGGGCTCGTAGCGGCGGCTCCGGAGCTCACCGCATGGTTCGCCCTGCAGGCTCTGACGTATTCTCCACAAGTTCGCTCCTCTTCTGAGCGCCTTGGTCGCCGGCTTCAATTCAAAATTTGGCGCCTTCCTGGGATCGGCTGCAGTAATCTCCACGAGTGGTGAGCGAATCAGGTGTCTGTCCTTCGGGCGGCACCTGCATCTCCTACATAATCGGGGCAGTGAGAGTTTCGTCTCGGGATTCCCCAGTGACAGCCCGCACCCTTGCAAAGGCCGTTGCGATTCTCCGGCCGCCATTTTGGACTACTCCTTGGCGGCCATTTTGTTAGCTTTCTTCGCTCGCCCGCTTCCTTACGAGCGACGCCGAGGCCTCCTTTTCTGGCGAACTTTACCTTTGAGTTTTTTCTGACCGCCTGCTGTGAAATTGTTTCACCAGTTGCCTGCAGTTTCAGTTTATCGATTGCCCTTGCTGTCCCTATTAATTGGGACCTTAGGCTTCCGCTGCCTTTTTGTTATTGCTTTTCTGCATACCTGTTGCGCTGTTTTTTGCTGCTCTTGTTCTCTGTTTTAATAATTAAAAATAAATAAATAAATAAATAAATAAATAAAACAGATAAAAATAAAAAAATAAAAAAAAAAGGAAAGAAAGAAGAAAATAATAAAAATACGCACTGCTGGCATCAAAGAGTAATTCTGCGTTTACAATGGCGGATGCTTACCTTTCCTCAGATGGGGATCATGAGCCCAGTCCACCTAGGGCCCCTTCCAAACACAGGTCAAAGTCACGTGCCAGACCTACGTCGGCCTCTGATGATACCCGCCACCTCAGGTCCTCGGCAGCAGATAAAGACGCTCAACGCCGCCACAAGGCCCTTGAGCGTCAGTTTGACAAGGCCAGACAAGCCTCCTTGGCCTCTGTTTTTCCGACTGATCCACCTCTGATCTCTCATGGCCAATCATCTGTGACATCGCTGGCCTCACCTTCTCGTCCCTCGGCTTCCAACGAGGCTCAATCGGGTGTTTCTGGCAGGCTGTCTAAAAGAGCCTCCATGTCACTACCGGATGTTTCATCTGTGGGGCTGGGTGGATCGTCTCATCCTCCTCCGAGTTGCCCAGAAGCAACCTTTACTCCGACCTCTGCCGGTCTCCGCGGCCCGGATGGTCAATTAATGGCGCCTCAGATAGATTTGCACTCCTTACTCTCCAATGCCTTGTCCTCTCTGTTGGCAGCTGGGATTCATCAATCTTCTTTGCAACAGGTCCCGATTGTGCCACCTTCCATGCCTTCTTCGTCGGTTCCAACTCGTGCCAAATCACCTTCACGTTTGGCACCTGCCTCGTCGGATGAATCTGATTGTGGTCATGAACCTATGGAGGACTTGGAACTTTCGGAAGATGAAGGTCTTGCGCCTGATGTGCCTGCCTTTACTGGATTATTCAGGCCTTCTTTGTTTAAATCCCTTCTCCATAAGGCTCGGCAGACCACCAACATGACTGAATCGCCTTCTTCTTCCTCTGACGCTACCGCCCCTCACGAGGCTCTGTTCTCCTCTTCTAAGCAGGGCAAGGATTTCATTCCCTGCCCCCAACTCTTTTCAGATGTCCTGCAGTCTCCCTGGTCTCAACCGGGTTCGTTAATGGGGCCCAATGCCCTAGACAAGAAACTTTATTGCACTGCACCAGAATTAGACGCCTTACTGTCCTTACCGGTGGTGGACCCTCCGATTGCTAATCTGTCTTCGTCCTCCCTAGTCTCCACTGACTCCTTGGATGTTCTTAAATCGGAGGACAGAAAGTCGGAGCTCTCTTTTCGCAAGGAGCATCAAGCTCTGGCCTGGGCGATTAAGACCGCTACCGCCACTTCCTTTTTCAATCGAGCGACGCTACTTTGGCTAAGGCAACTCCAGGACAAATTACCACCGGAGGATACGTGCCTCCATCAAGATTTGAACAAAATTGTTGCTGCCACCGAGTATTCGGCGGATGCATCTTTGAATTCGGTTAAATTCACTTCGAGAGCTTTGGCCTCCTCTATAACATCAAGGCACCTGTTTTGGCTTAGGAACTGGAGAGCTGACTCCAAAGCCAAATGGAAACTGGCAGCGGCTCCATATAAGGCTCCGTCTCTCTTTGGTGCCGCCGTCGATCCCGTCCTGGTCGAAGATAAGGACAAACGTAAAGTTATGCCTACTTCGTCTTATCGCCGCCCTGAGCACCGCTATACACCTTATTATCAGCAGCAGTCCTTTCGAGCTTCGTCGGGCTCAGGAGCTCCCTACTCTCAACGTTCCTACATTCAAGGTCCTGACCGTTCGTCCGACCGCCAGCGCTTTCGAGATAGGTCCCGCAACACCACCACAGCCAAGCGTCCCTTCCGTGGTTCCGGCTTCCGTCAATTCCGCAGAGGGAAGTGACTACACCCTGTTGGATCCCATTGGTGGCCGACTCCATCTTTTTCGTCATCAATGGGAACAGTCAACCACGGATGCGTGGATTCTTCGTACGGTGTCCGAAGGTCTGGCCATAGAGTTCCTGGGCCGCCCTCCATCTCGCCACATCTGCTGCCCTCCTCTCCAGATGGAGTTGGACTGCCAACTACGGAAGGAAGTTTGCCACCTGTTACATATCAAGGCAATAGAGCCAGTTCCCCCAGAGCAACGGGGCGAGGGCTTCTATTCAACCCTCTTTCTGGTTCCAAAGCATTCCGGGGGTTGGAGGGCCATCCTCAACCTAAAACAATTGAATCTATCAGTATCTTACCGCAGATTCAAAATGCACTCTCTGAGGTCCATCCTTGGAGGAATTCGTCGAGGGGATTTCCTCCAGTCAGTCGACCTCAGGGAGGCATATCTGCATGTTCCGGTCCGTCCGGCACACCGAAGGTTTCTGCGTTTCCAGATTGGGGAGGACCACTATCAGTACTGCGCCATGCCCTTTGGCTTATCATCAGCCCCAAGAACCTTTACAAAGTTGGTGGCGGTAGTGGCGGCCTCCCTCAGGAAGATTCCTGTCAGGGTCTTATGTTATCTCGACGACATCCTGGTCCTGTCATCGTCCAGAAGTCAAGCGTCTCGAGATCTTCGCAATGTCGTCGAGGCCTTTCAGATCCACGGCTTTTCAATAAACTTCCCGAAAAGCCACCTTCACCCTTCCATCACTCTGCTGCACCTCGGTGCGATTATAGACACTGTACAGGGGCAAGTTTTTCTTTCCCCGGACAGAATTCAAAGCATCTGCGATTTAATTCATCTAGTCCTATCACAACAGTCCATTCCTCTCCTTCATCTCTCTCAGTTGCTGGGGAAAATGGTCTCGAGCTTCTCAATTGTACCATGGGCCCGTCGTCACACGAGGCCGTTACAATGGTTTCTCCTCCCTTACCAACGATCAGGCCAAAGCGATTCTCTCCGCAAGGTGCCCCTTCCACCTCAACTTCGTCTCTCCCTTCGTTGGTGGTTAGGACCGGGACTTCGCAAGGGCTCGCACTTCCTGGTTCAGGACCGCCTGACCTTGACCTCGGATGTCAGCCTCCAGGGCTGGGGGGCTCATCTTCACGACCAGATTGTACAGGGCCGCTGGTCCGTGGCAGAGAGACGACTCAACATCAATCTTTTGGAATTAAGGGCCATTCGTCTAGCTCTGTGTCATTTTCAACCTCACTTGTCGGGCCATCACGTCCTTGTCCTAACGGACAATATCGCAGCGAAGGCCCATATAAACAAAGAAGGGGGCACTCGGTCAAGACCCCTGATGTTGGAGTCCGAACGCCTTCTGCGTTGGGCGGAGACGCATGTCCTATCGTTGAGGGCCGATCACATTTCCGGTGTGGAGAACACCAGGGCCGACTGGCTCAGCAGACGGACCATAGACCAATTCGAATGGCAACTTCACCTCAGGCTTTTTCGCACGGCTTGTTTCATCTTCGGCGTACCCGAGGTGGACCTTTTTGCCAGCCCGTCAAATGCTCAACTTCCACGGTTTGTGACTCGCTACCCGTGTCAGGTGGCGGAGGATCACAATGCACTCAGATGCCACTGGCCACAGGGTCTATTATACGCCTTTCCTCCAATTCCCCTGATTCCTCAGGTAATACACAAGCTGCTAGAGGAACAAGCGGAACTCCTCTTGGTGGCCCCAGATTGGCCACGCCGCTCGTGGTATGCGGATCTGGTAGCATTGTCGCTCCACCCACCGTGGGTGATTCCGCAAGAACGTCTGTCGCTTTGTCAAGGGGCGATCGCTCATCCAGACCCAGGATGGCTCAAATTAGCCGTCTGGCGTTTGAGCGGGTCATTCTACAAAAAGACTGTATTCCGGACTCTGTCATAGATACGATCCAGGCCTCTCGAAGACCTTCGACTTCTCGGATATATGAGTCTTCCTGGAAATCCTTCTGTTCTTGGTGCGCTGTCAAATTAATTGACCCTACCTCGGCTCAAATTGTGGATGTTTTGTGCTTCCTACAAGCAGGTCTCGACAAGGGTTTGTCACCGTCTACCCTCCGGCATCAAACTGCTGCCTTATCCACGGTCATCAGATGTCCTCCTTACTCTTCTCTGTCTCTGCACCCGTCGATTAAAGGTTTTCTCCACGGGGCTGTTAATCTCCGTCCACCGCCTGTCCATCGTTACCCGTCCTGGGATCTCCCACTTGTTCTTCAGGCCCTTATGTCTCCTCCCTTTGAACCCTTGGGTTCTGTTCCTCTCAAGTATTTATCCTACAAGGTGGCCTTCCTTTTGGCGATCACCTCTGCAAGACGGGTTTCCGAACTTAAAGCGTTGTCAATTAGAAAAGATCTCTGCATCTTTCAACCCAATACCGTGATCTTGCGCCTGGATCCTACGTTCTTGCCTAAAATAAACTCCTATTTCCATCGTGCCCAGGAGCTCGTGCTTCCGGATTTCTGTCCCTCGCCCAAGCACCTACGAGAGAAGGACTGGCATACCCTCGACGTCCGTAGAGCTTTACGTCGATACTTTCGTAGAACTGAATCGTTCCGGAAGTCTGAGGCACTTTTGGTTTCTTTTCATCCTTCATCATTAGGTCAAAAGATATCTCCGTGTACTGTAGGCAGATGGATTAAAAAGTGCATCGCCATGGCTTACGAACAACGAGGCTGTCCTGTCCCTCCTCGTGTTTTGCCTCACTCTACGCGTAGCGCTGCAACATCGGCCGCTTGGGCTACGCAGGCGTCGGTCTCAGATATCTGCCGAGCTGCCACGTGGTCCTCTGCTACGCCGTTTGTTAGACACTATAAGATCGATGTTTACGCCTCAGCCGAGGCTTCATTTGGACGGCGTGTTCTACAGAGTGTTCTCGCAGGCCAGGTCGCTGGGAGCGATTCGTCTCCCACCCTTGGGATCTGAACTTTGGTATATCCCATATGTGGATTGCATGAGCAGTGAGCTGGAAAAAGAACGTTGTCTTACCTGAACGTTCATTTTCAGCTTCACTGCGAATGCAATCAACCCCCACCCTATTGTTGCATTGGTTTCTTTATCCTTCTACTGGTTCCAGTTTTCTTGTGGTTCCATTGTATTTACTTACCTGACTCTGATCCTCACCTAGGTGGTCGCGCCTTCGTTCAAAGACTGATGCATCATGGGACAGCAGGGCGTGGCCACAGCACGGAGGGAGATATTCAAGAAAAATTACCCAGTCAGAGATAAGCGATGGGGAATACAACCCATATGTGGATTGCATTCGCAGTGAAGCTGAAAATGAACGTTCAGGTAAGACAACGTTCTTTCCCTCATCTAAGTCATTTATGAAGATATTGAAGAGTACTGGGCCTAAGGCGGAACTTTGTGGTACCGCACTCCTTAGGGGCTTCAATCAGAGAATACAGAATCTGGGCTGTCTCACTGTCTCAAGCATCTCACTGTCTCAAACACAACTGCAGAATCAAATTTCATGGACTTAATATTCCCAGCTAGAGAAGACATCCTAAGAAATGTCTCTATAAGCAATCTTCCTAATTTTTACCATTTGGGCCACCATGGATTTTGAGGCACTGTATATATGAAACAAACGGACTTCAAGGCATCATCCACTGGAGGTGATTATCTGGATGTTGGCGATGATACCGACGGATTAACCGGTCGGCATGGACATCTGGGGCTGCCACCCAAGACGCTTGTGCTAATGGATAACCTTTCCAACGTACTAAGTACTGCAGCCTGCCCCTGCGTTGTTGGGAATCTAACACTTTATCTATCTCATACTGGTCGGTATGGTTCGGTCCTGGTGGGTCAGGCTGAGTCGTAGCTCTATCTCCACTGACGGGCTTTAGGAGGCTGCTATGAAAAACAGGGTGTACTTTTCCTAACAGTGAAGGTAATTTGAGCACTACAGTGACGGGGTTGATCACGCATGTTATAGGGAAAGGACCTATATATTTGGGCCCTAATTTCTTACTAGGCAACCATAGTTTTAAATATTTGGTTGATAAATAAACTTGATCCCCCACTGAAAACGGTTTTGGATCTGCTCTTTTTTTATCGATATACAGTTTGTATTCACTTGCTGCTTTTTGTAGAGCAGCCTTAACCTCTGGCCACGTTTGTCGGATTTTGTCTGCCCAGCTGGAAGGCGTAGCTACATCTGTAGCTGGAGGTTCTACTTCAGGTATGGCAGGGAATTCTTTCCCGTAGATGATTTGGAAAGGAGAAAAGCCTGTACTACGATGGCTGATGTTATTGTATGCGACTTCAGCGAATGGGATCAAAGCAGACCAGTCAGTTTGTTGGTAAGAAACATAACAACGGAGATAACGTTCCACTGTGGCATTAGCCCGTTCTGCAGCCCCGTTAGTACTGGGATGGAAGGCTGAACTTAACCCCTGGGTAGATCCTATCCGGTGGATGAAAGATCTCCAGAATCGAGCGGTGAACTGGACACCCCGATCTGATATAATTTGCTTCAGGACTCCATGAAGACGGTAAATATGTTGGATGAACATGTCTGTCAACTGTCGAGCAGACGGTAAACCTCGACAGGGTATGAAGTGCGCTTGCTTCGAAAATAGGTCCACTACCATCCAGATGACGGTATATCCATTGCTAGAAGGGAGGTCCACTATAAAGTCCATCGCTACCTCCTCCCACGGACAACTAGGATCAGCCACTGGCTGCAAACGCCCAATCGGCTTCCCTGACCATGGTTTAGAGTGGGGCACTCTTTCACGTATCGTTCAATTTCACCATGCATCCATGGCCACCAAAACTGATCAAGTGAAGAGTTTTAAGGAAACCATAGTGACCTGCTGGTTTGGCATCATGACACCGTCGTAGGACTGTCGCTTGGAGTGGTTCTGGAATGTACAGCCGATCCCCACTCCACCCCAATCCATCTCGTAGGACTACCGATGTCTGGTTTTGGGTTAACCATGTGTCCTGTTGGATAGCCGTTCGTAGGTCCGTTAAGAAAGACAATTCTTTTTGTAGCGCTGCTGCAACAGGTTGTCCAGTCCCAATGGGTGGTATAAGGGATTCCATTACTTCTTCGCGCTTGCTATTGTATTGCGGCATACGTGATAGCGCGTCAGCAAGGAAATTCTTCCCTGCTGGTACATATTTGAGTTTAAAGGAAAACCTTCGAAAATATTGTGCCCAGCGTAGCTGTTTTGGAGATAGACGCCTAGGCGTTTGCAACGCTTCTAGATTTTTATGGTCTGTCCACACTTCAAATGGGAGGGTTGCCCCTTCCAGAATGTGACACCAAGTTATCAACGCCCATCGGACAGCGAAAGCTTCTTTTTCCCAAATCGCCCACCCCATCTCCGTGGTGTTCAGTTTATGTGATGTATAAGCACAAGGACATCTTTGATTCTGCTCATCCTTTTGCAACAACACTGCTCCCATAGCAACGTCGCTGGCGTCAGCCTGAACAATGAACTCACGTGACAGATCAGGATGCTTGAGTACTGGTTCTCTGGTGAAGAGATATTTCAATTGCTCGAACGCACTTTGGCATTGGGCTGACCATTGCAACATCTGCCTTGGTCTTAGGTTTACAATAGCTGGTTTAGTGCATAACAGGTCTGTTAATGGTAGAGCTATAGTGGCAAAGGCGGGGACAAACTGGCGATAGAAATTAGCAAAACCAAGGAAACTTTGGAGTTGCTTCCTTTTTTTAGGAGCTTGCCACTCCACAATAGCCTGGACCTTACGTGGATCCATTTCTTTATCGTTGCTCGATATTCGATAACCGAGATAATCTATTTTCGACTTATGGAATTCGCATTTGAGAGTTTTATAAACAGTTTAGCAGCCAACAGTTTCTCCAAAACCTGACGTACCAATTTCATGTGTCCTTCCAAGTTGTGGGTGTAGATCAGGATGTCGTCTAAATAAACAAGAACTCCTCTGTAAAGATGCTCATGCAGCACTTCATTAATAACACAGCTGGAGTGCCTTGGAGTCCAAATGGCATAACCTGATACTGGTAACTATCGAGGGGACAATTGAAGGTGGTCTTCCATTCATCACCCTGCTTGATCCGAACCCGGTAGTACGCTTCCTGCAAATCGAGCTTTGTGAAAATATGGTCAGTTGATAATGCGGCTAAAAGATCCTTCATAAGCGGAAGAGGATACAAATGTTCTACACACACTCCGTTCAAACCTCGGAAGTCAACGCACAAACGTACCCCGCCATCCTTCTTCCTGAAGAAAACTGGGGCGGCCATCCTGGATCTAGATGACTGATCACCTGGCTTAGGAACAACGCCACATGGTCTGGGCTCCTGTCGAATGTAGTTTGCAGTGCTGGGGGGGGGCCCAAATGGGTTGAGGTGCCCACATCCCAGGAACTGGAGGCCACGCTGGAGGCGGGACAGGTGGCCTGTTCTCCCCATCACTCCTTTGGTCTTCAACGGTCCTCCCGTCCATGGAACCAAACTGGTCTCCCACAAGATGTTGTGCCCTTTTTCCAGCCCCTACCTCTCTTCTATGCGGTGGTTGCTTGGGACCCCTGTTGCTGGACTCCCCCTTGGGCATCCGATGTTCCCAGGCCCCGGTCTGGCCCTCCGCTCGACCTGGTTCTTGTTCCCTTCGAAATTTAAGGCTGGCTATGCGGAACCGGACCTCTGACCTGGAAAGTCCATTGTCCTGCCAAGACATGCCCGGTAACGGCTCCAATCCGGTGGCCCAGGGCTGCCAAGAGGGGGCATCCCAAAAACTCCCCTCCCCAAACCTGTCTCGAAGGGCTTCCATAGCACTGGAGTCAGGACCCGTAGTTGCAAAACCCCAATCCGCTTTCTCGTCATCTGTCCAGCGCCTTTCCCTCCAACCCCTGAAAGACGGACCCAACAGGGGAGGAGTTGGCAGTTTAGAACCAGTGTGGGTGGAACTGGGCCACCAGTCTCTACCAGAAGCCTGTCCAGAATGCTCAAACCCCTGACTCTGCGTACCAGCCAGCCCACAACAATCCTCCTCACGTAGCTGGCGCAGTTTGGGTCTGACCACCGGCTGTTCAGGGGGTGCGGTTTGCAGCCCCTCCGCTTCCACGAGTACCTCCTCCACGCCTGCCTCTAGAGGTACCTCCAACTCCGAGACTCCTGGCGCCGTCCCTTCTGCTATAACGAAATGCCTCCAACACACAATATGCTACTAGAAAAGGTGGTTGGGATGGTGATTGAGGGGAGCACTAACTTTCTCTCGACTTGTCCACCCAAACGCTCTGGAAGCAAACAACAACCAGAAGGAAACGAAGCGGTTTGCAGCATCTTTAATCAGGTTAAGCACAGCAACACAGGCAGGAGTAAGGCACAAGCCGGCATCGACGTTTAAAGTTAGTGCTACATGCAGCCACTGTGTAGCACTCTTTATACACTTAGTAACAAGCAATTTACCATTTGGCAATCAAACAGTCAACACCACACACCCCTTCCCACTAGCTTGCTCGACGATAGGGCACGCTTCTGTTACATCACAAGGAGGCGCCATTTGCAAGCTTTATGCTCCACCGAGCTCCGATGAAAGCGTTCGTTTCTTTTGTGCTTGAGTGGCAAGGTCCTTCCAAACAGCTGGGAGCACGTCACCGGAGTTTACAGCCACTCGGCCCCTTCTCATCTTCCTCCCTAACAATGGCAAGACCCATTCGGGGCTCGACACGTAGTCTTATGATTTTGGCTTCTAGTAATGCTTTATAGGATTTGGCACCTCTCTATTAGTTCTGGTTGTCCATGGTATACACAATAATTTACACCCGCACCACAGTTCAAAGGCCTAAATTCTTCTTTGCTCAGCTGTTCTTAGTGTCCAACTCTCACACCACACATCATTATAGGGAAGATTACTGTTCTACTGCTTTTTGTATCTCTATCAATATCTCTGCTTTTCCAGATCTTATTCATGTTAACTATTGCAGTGCAGCCTGAGGTTATCCTGCATTTCCTTTCAGATGTAGAACTGCCATCGTGAACAATTCTTGATCCAAGGAAGATAAATTCTCGAATTAATTCCATTTCCTCCTTATTGATTTTAAACATCTCATGTCTACCTGCAGCTGCTGTCGTTATCTTTGTTTTCCTGAAGTTAAGAATCAGTCCTACTTTTTTACTTTCATCCTTCATTTTCCAGATCATTTTTCCAGGTCTTCCTTATTTTCAGCCAATAGTGTTGTATTATCTGCATACCTCATATTATTTATGGTTCTTCCCCAATCTTCACTCCAACATCAGGCAGTTCCAGATCTAATTTACACATGATCACTTCAGCATACAGATTGAAGAAAAATGGTGATAAAATGCCTGCTTGTCTAACTCCATTTCTCCCACCTGTTTGTTCTCTTTGGTTTCTGGCATGGACATACTTTCCAGCAATTTCCATGATGTTACGTTGGATCTGTTCATTTCTAGTTTCGGTGGTTCTTAACTTCTGTGGCATATATAGGTGAGATGCTGTTCACATTGAAGCTCCTCTTTTACTTGATTAATTGATGACATTTTCATCCTGTACTAATAATCCAGTTCCATGAGGACTTCAAAAACTCCCCCCCCCCATCATCATCGCCCTCAGCCTAGACCAAAGTACAGAACATCCTCTACCTTGATGTCCCTCTACAAGTACATCATGTACACATTAGCTCCATCTTATGCAGGAGAACTGCTGAATGCTTCCAGCTTTCACCCAGCACACACCATCTGTAGCCAAACTCTCCGCTACAAGCACATTTGTTCTGGCCTGCTGGACAGAGATGGAAGCAGGCCTTCAGGAAACTAAATTACCCCTCCAGGGAAATCTATAGACCAGGGGTCAGCAACCTGCGGCTCTGGAGCTGCATGTGGCTTTTTCACCCCTCTGCTGCGGCTCCCTGTCACTCAAAATATATGTCACAATCGCCAATGTGCGACACCCACTGGCACGCGATTTATTGAACTTTTCAACCCCCAGTAGGCCAACCATGGATAAATACAAGAAAAGAAAAGTTTCAGAAGAAAACAGAATGTTTAATTCAACTACATATGCTAGTTTTGTGGCCGCTCAAGAAATAGTCAGGCACGGGAAGGGTTTTGTGGCTCCCAGTCTTTTCTTTTCTGTGGGAAACGGGTCCAAATGGCTCTTTCAATGTTTAAGGTTGCAGACCCCTGCTCTAGACTAATCCATGGAGCCCTCTCAGGGAGCAGAGAACAGAGCAAAAGTATTCAGACAATCTTAAAAGACCTCAACAAACACAAGGTGCTTTTAACACGTTGCAATTTTTAATTGATCAGTTGCTTACAATCAGTCTCACATCTGCTTCTGCATAACCAAGTGATTTTCCCTGTCTTTCCTTCCACTTTCCCCTAATTTAAATCCTACACTAGACTAGTCATTCCATGCATCTGATAACTTAAGTTGCAACTCAAGAAAACTGATGCCTTTTAAATAAAAACTGTTACTCAGAAAAAGGGCTACTGGACTCCTGGTTTTTATTTTTTTGCCATCGTGGACTAACATGGCTCTCCTCCTCCACCATCTCATGAGGAAATGATGGGATATTTGTTAGATTTGTGTCTTAGCTGCTTATGAGAATTTGCCTCCTTGTGCTGGAGCTGGACTGAGAGACAGTGAATGGCTCAGAATCCCCCAGGGAGCTTCATTGTCTTTTGTTGACATTGGCCAATCAGTCAGATTGTGTTTCTCTTCAGCTCAGTCAGTGCATCTCAACTGTGGTCTTCTTGATGCTGAAGCAAATTCACACTCACCTCCAAATTCTGAAATGCTGTTAGCAAGCAGTTCCATAGCAGGAACTGTCCAGCAGGAGGCAGCAGAACCATAGAAGGTTATTCTGAAACCTCAGTGAGGGAGATATCTTCCCTTTGCAAAGAGCAGAAGGTAGATTGGGGCTCTTATGTTAGATATTTGCAGTGAATCTGCACTGGCTGGCAATTTCCATCGTAGCCAAATTGCACAAAAGATTTAAGGGTCTAGGACACCTTAAAGACTAACACATTTATTACAGACCAGGACCAAGGCACTTCACGTAGTACCTGTTTTATACTGGTGAATTGATTTTATGTTCAATCTGCATTCCTTCATTTGTCATTCATTCCTAATAAAGGGGAATGTTTGTAACTCAGGGTTGAAATGAGGGGTCCTTGGTGCTTCCTGAGTTTGTTGGTTACCTAGGTAACTTCATCGTTCGTTACTTTTAAATAAAAAAATCAAAGCACCCAAATTCAATCAGATTTTGGGGTTCCCACCTTAAATCTAGCTAGATCTGGCAACCTCCTGGCATCTGATAAAATTTAAATGTATTTTAATATCCCACACAACATGGACCACCTTCAGTAGACTATCATAGTTCTCAGAAATGAAAAAAGGGTGTTCTACTAAATCTAATTTCATTTGGAAGAAGCAAAGTAGATGCCTTATTATGGTTAACTCTTGTTCAGTGTTCTGGTTTGCCGATAGCTTAGGGTTGTGGTTTTTCTGAAGTGCCTCATGTCTGACAAATTTGAGTTGCAAGCCAATGTAGCTAGTGAGAAGCTACAAACCTGTATGACAGGCAGCAAGCTAGTCTTTTTGTCCTTTTGGATACAAATTTTGCCTTTGTGAAGCCCTGTCATCTTAAGCCTTTGGCTTGAACCACAAGCCAATTCAAAAGCCTTGATGGTGCAGCGGACTAAAGTGCTGTTAAGTAGCACTTAGCTGCCAGCTGCCTGCAATTACTGCGAGTTCAAATCTCACCAGGCTCAAGGTTGACTCAGCCTTCCATCCTTCCGAGGTAGGTAAAATGATGACCCGGATTGTGGGGGCAATAAGCTGACTTTGTATATAAAAGAACACCACTTGGGGGGGCCGAAAGCCCTACTAAGCAGGTATATACAAAAGTATGAAGGCTATTGCTATAATGCATTGTAAACCGCCCTGAGTCTCCGGAGAAGGGCGGCATATAAATCGAACCAATCAATCAATCGATTTCTAAAGAGTGGACCCTTTCATTCCAGGACAGAGACCCTTGCACACCGGACCTCTGAATGTGGTGCTGCGCATCCGTCCACTGCATCTTCTTGTGGCTACAGGCACAGGATATGTGGGATACAAGCAATATGAGAAGCACAAGGACAAGAATCTTGAAAAGTTGGGTGTGGAGGTGGCCCCCAAAATTGCAACTGAATGGGAAGTAAGTGATTAAGCATTCTGTAACTTCTTAAATGCCAAATCAAAAATATATATATTAAGCGTTCTGTAACTTGTTCTAAAATGCCAAATCCTTCCAAGGAAACATGAGAAGAAACAAGTATATTGTAGTGCATTGTTTAAAATGCTGAATTTGGCAAGTGAGAATCTATCTTAGAATTTCTGCTTATCTACTGGTATTTCTTCTGCTCAGCCAATTAAAGCCATGCTTCCACAGCTGATCTGAATCAAAATTGTGGTTTATCCCTGCACTGTAAATTTATAGGGAAGTATTTAAGATTTCCAGATATCAGAATCTTGCTGGTATTAGCAGAGGTGAGGAGAGGCTACAGAATCCTACAATTGTCTTTTGTTATACAAACATTAAAAATACTGAATGAAAAAGACCTTACATTTTTTGGATTTCCCCCCTCCTGATTTTCTGGTAATGTTAGGTAAATGAATGGATTTGTCTATTCCTGGTCTGCATCGGTTCATTTATCTCATTCCTACATTAATCAATAACTGTTTTTGAAAAAAATTCATGAACTATGAGTGTTACTTTAAAACAATTCACTTTGAATCTTTTAAAATCTAAAACATGCAATGAATACATTTTAACATCCAATTGATTTTAATATTTTAATTCAGAGAAATGTGAAATCTAGAGACTAATTGCATTTTGATTCACATGTTAGAATGGGAATCATGTAAGATGGTTAAAAATGTGGATTGAACAAAATTCTTGAGCTTTGCTAAATATAAGAGCCAATGAGCATAATCTGTGGTAGAAGGATTTTTTTTGTTTTGTTTTAAATCACTGCTCCCTTAACAAATCTTGTAGTGGTGAAAGTTAATGCTTACAGGTCTCATCCTGTTGGCAAACAGTCCCAGTGCATTGTTGGCTAAATGCATCAATTCGTTTCTGAAAAGGAAAAGGTTTGTTTTGATTGACATACTTAGTGTGGCGCTATTTCTGTATTTTTTGCTGAAGGTGAATTTCCAGTAACCAGATCTCAAAGTGCTCTGTGGGGAATCCTGTACATTAATTCATTAGAGGTGAGCGAGTGGCTGGATTGCCTTGTTGACCTCTTGGGCAGCCGGCAGGATCTGAGGCATCCCGGAGCACTTCTGCTGCCCCGGCTGAGTCCAAGACTTTAACGTTAGGAGAGGATGTTTTTGATATCAATACTGTGTATATTTTATGGTGGCTAGATGTGTTTCACTCTGTCCTGCGGAAGGGCGGGATACAAATTCTCTTCTTAATAAGAGGTGTGATATCCATTAGCTCACTGCCTGTTATGATAACAAAGTTTTAAAGCAATAAAAATAAAGATAAAAAGACAGTAGGAGCATAATTTATTTCCCCACAGAGGTGTGTCTGAATAAGATGTTTTTGGACCTGTGGGGGGAAATCCTGCTCTAACGGCCACCCTGGCTCAAGCTTTTCTTCCAGCTTCCCTTGGTTTGCCAAAGGTCAGAAGTGGAGCCACAGCAGTCCATGTTTTACTGACCTTCCCTACAACCCTGGTTGCATTATTCAATGTGTTCATCAATTGCCTTGAAGCTCATTCTGGGAATTCTGTTTGGTGGATGGGGTGGTAGCATCTCGATACCATTAGAATAGGGGTCTCCAAACTTGGCAACTTTAAGACTTGTGGACTTTAACTCTCAGAATTCCTCAGCTGGCAAGGTGATTCTGAGAGTTAAAGTCCACAAAGATGTCGAGTTTGGAGACCCCTGCACTAGAAGGAGGGGGCAAGATTTTTACTCTCATTTCTGCCATTGTCGGGGTGCACCAGTTGTCGTTGCCACATGTCTAGGTATGGCATGGCCTCTCTAATATTCCACATTCGGTTTTTCATTCCAGAGGCTTTGTCAGCTGTGGGAAACACATTTTGGGAGGGATTCAAGAAAGTGGGTTTAGCCCTGAGGTTACTCGCTCCCAAACGGTGTAGTAGAATATCTGCTATTTGTTTTGAGGTGATGTGCTTCCTCCCGGGTTTCATGGCCTGCCCTTCATCTATCCCTAAATTTCTGAAGCAGCTTTCTTTCCCTGTGCCAAAGGGTCTATCTATGCCAGGGGTTTCAAACTTGATTTCATTGAGGGCCGGATAAGCATTGAGTTTGACACTCCTGATCTATGCAGATAATTTCCGTTTTTCTTTTGAAAAACAGCTTGTTTGATACCTACAAGGAAGAGGGCTACTCTCTGCTAGGGCCCTGATTTTGGAATGCCCCCCTGCATTCTATTATTTTGGCATCATTGAAATCTTTCTTTTAAAGGTGTTATAATACAAATGAGGTATTCCATTTTTGCATTTAAGTGTGCATTTTTAATCCTTGTCAAAGCAGCCTCCCCTTTGGTTTCATAGGGTAGTTTGCATCTTGTGCTGAATGCTGCTGTTTTCTCATGGCCCGGGCTGCCTTGTCTTTGCGTTCTGCCTGGGGTTTGCTGCTGATGTTGTGAGCTGCTGATGCTGTGACATCAGTGGGGTAGAAGGGGGGTACGCTTTCAAACTGGTGAGGGGGTGCTTGTTAAGCAGCAAAATGGATACCTTAAACCAGGGGTGTTAAACTTGATTTCATTGAGGGCCGTATCAGGGTTGTGTTTGATCTTGGGGAGCCGGGGTGGGTGGGTGTGGCCAGTTTGACGTCACTAGTGTTGGGGGCATCTGTGGTGGCCAAGTGCTCTGCTAGCAAAAATGGGCTCCCAACAGTGGTGGGTTGTTACCAGTTCGCCCTGGTTCAGGTGAGCTGGTAGCGGCAATGGTGAGGTGAGAGCGAATCAGTTCGCTCTGATCGTCAGCTGGGCCCTCCCGCCTGTGCTATACTTACCTATATTTGTTCATTTTTTAGCCCAGCTGATAGGTGCAGCAGAGCGGATCTGAAATGCTGTTCTGAAATGCAATGCGCTTGCGCGGAGTGCAAGTTTGGCGTGCGTGTGAGCGAAGCGAGCAAAGAAACAAAATGGTAGTAACACCCGTTGAAACCTACCACTGGCTCCCAAGCTCCGTTTCCTATTGTGACAGCCTCCTGTAACTCTCTGCCAACAAAAATGGAGCTTGGGAGGGCCCTGTGTGCCCTGAGCTCTGTTTCTGCTGGCAGAGGCACCGCGGGCCGGTCCTTTCGCTGTTTCCAGGGCGACCCCGCGGGCCAGATTTAAGCAGTTTCACACTTCTGCCTTAAACCCTGTTAAAATAGGAGAATATGCTTAATTTGTCAAGAGGGGCTCTGCAAAGTTTACGGCACCAATTCATATCCCCAAACTGCCTAGAGTCACCCCAAAAAACAATATGGAATAAACAAATAAATATCATTAATAAATAATGAAAACATATTGAAGAAGCATCTAAAATATTCCCCCCTGCCCATTCCGGGGGAGTGTTGGAGCTACTAGTGCAGTGCTGAGCATTCCCCTCCCCCCCTTCATACCATTTCCAAATCTCTTGAAGTGTATAGCTTTGAAAAGGACCTATTTGAGGGACCATTTTTCCCCAGTCACATCTACTGTACCTGACCCACCAGAGCAGGGAGGCAGAGAATGTCTCCTCTCCTAAGGAGGTCCATCTAGTGGGACAATGAAGAAGGGCCTTCCCTGGGGTGGCTCTCTCCCTGGGGAATACCAGCTCTGCGTAGGTCAGAGTGGCCTTGATATTCTTTTGAAAACCCCTGAAGATGTGGTCTCGCCCTATGGACCCCAGGGGGATACGGAGCCCATGAAGTCATTTGTTGAATTGTTGTCACAAATGGAGGGGGGTGGGGGCTTATTCAGTTTTGTATTGGGGTCTTTATTTCTGTAAGCTGCCCAGAGTCACCATGAGTGAGTTGGTCAGCCATTTAAATTTTCTTAATAAATAATAATGGACTGAAAAACCACCAGAGGTGTTGCCAGATGGGTTTCTTTAAAGTGCCTCCCTTGAATGAAGGCCAGCAGATTTTTCTCCCATGTCCTGGACACAATCAGGCTGTAAAGGCCAGAGTGAGTCACTTGTGCTTTTTTCGCCTTCTGCTCCCTTGTTTGTTTTCCTTTAAATATAGACTGCAGATTACGCTGCTGTCGGAAAACACGGAGTAGCTGGCAGGAGGACTGTCTAAAGTCTGGCAGAGGAGCAGCACACGTCCCCTGAACCCAGTGTCCTTTGGCCCCAGTTCATGGTAACACCTTATCCCGGGGAGGCTGGTGCAGCGTGGCATTCCAGCTGAGCTCTGCCCTTGACACCTGTCCGGGTCAGGAAGACCCCCCAAGTTTCTCAGCCTTCCTCCGGGCCCTGATTGGCGCAGCAGGGGGGTGGGGCCAGGGTTTGCAAACAGCCCCTTGGAGACAGGGCCCAAAGGGCAGCGGGTTTGCAGGACCAGAGAGTGCAAGAGCCGTTGCCCCATGGGAGATCATGGCTCCAAAAAAAGATCAATGGAAAAGGCCAGAGCGTGAACCTCCTGTACAGAGGGAAGCCTTCTTTCAGGCCAGCTGTCTAGGGAGAGAGGGGGGGGGGAATGTAACCCCTGACCCTCTGTCCAGAGGATAGGCTGCAGTATTGGTGTGACTCAAAGGGCTGCTACAAAGACTATGGAATTTGAGCCCTTGGGAACACTGGAATGTTCAGTACTATTATTAAATAGGGAAATGCGTTTTAATGCGAAGACCTCCCGTAAATCAGCATTTCTGTGGGAATGATAAGTTTTTTGTATATATGCTATAACTTGGGTTAAATCTGATCTGAAGGCCATGAGGGGCTAACCATTTTCCACAAATCAGCTTTTTTCTTGCTAGCTGTGTCCAGAGGCCTCCTGGGCTGAGAATACATAAAGATCTCTCTTGGATGATTAAGTGGTTCTGAGTGTTGTATATCATGGTAAATCAGTACTTCAGAGAATGAGAGTTTGGGTATGACCTATGTACTCCATCATTTGCATTGGTTCATGTGTCCCTCACATGTAGATTCAAGGGTCAGTTTGGTGTGGCAGTTTAAGGCTCCAGGCTAGAAACTGAGAGCCACAAAGGCTTTTGGCACAAAACCAGCTGGGAGACTTTGGGTCCCTCGTGCTCTCTTAGCCTTGGGAAGAAGCAATGGCAAAGGACTTCCAAAAATCTCCCCAAGAAAACTGTATAGACTTGTCCAGGCAGCTGCCAGGAATCAATAATGTCTTCCCAAAACAAACCAAAATGTTCATTCAGATGTTATGAAAATGATTCCTCTTTTTTTTTAACTCTGGAAGTTAGAGACGGTAGCTTAAATGTTTTAGTTTATTTAATTCCATAAGGTGTATGGATTTCTTGGATTAATTAAAGATGTTGTGCATCTTTATTCCCGTTCCATCTTTATATCAGTATAATTGGTACCCCTTATGCACTGGAGGGTTTGGGGGTCCAAGTGTGAAATTCCTTTCCTTGCAGGTTAAAGACCCTGGGTGGAACGAATACTGCAGATCACTTAATAGGATATCCTGAAAAATCAATATTTATGATTAAAATGCTTTTTTGCCATCCAGATGTAAACCTGTAGCCTTGACTGCTCTAGAATCCCTTCTACTATGACCACATTAATCTTATAATAGCTGTTAGAAATTGTTGTTAAATGCCAGTAAGTTGTATACTCAAAAGTATAGGGAGGCATGAAAGAAAGGAAGGGTTGGAGTGTCTGATCTATGAATGTCACTAGATCATTTTGGTATTATCAAATCATTTTTCTTTGGATTAAAAATTACATTTAACACAAGACAAATTATTATTTTCTATATTATTGGACCGTGGTAGGTCATTTGGGAATAAAATTGATGAGGTCAGTTCATTGGAACGTGGTGCTCAATAACATGATACAATATGCTCATGTGCCATGTTTTTGGAAATTATCTCACACAGTTTCGGATGCATCTTTTTTTTTTTAGGGATTAAATTGTTTTGAATAAACTGATGGGAGACAATTGCTGTTGTTTTCTTTTATGAGATAAACATATGGATCCTCTCCACCAGTATAAGACTGGAAGGATGCCTTTCCCTATCAGAGATCTGAAGAAATCTCTTTATTTTCACAAGGAATTTATGAAGTTCCATTTGGAGAACTGTGCAATATGTTTAGGATTTTAATTTCCTGCATTTTCTCATTATTAATTAAATATTACATTACATACTCTTACATGATTATATGCATAACATTAGATTTGTTTAGTTTATAAGAGGGACATGCTTTTGTTGTCTTTATTTATTTTCCCTTTTATCAGCAATATATTTTGAAATTCCGCTTTTATCATTTATAATAGTTTTCATGAATGAATATGAATCATGTTGGGCCTTTCTAACCACTAGATATTATAAAGGGCTGTTTGTAATTTGCTCTGTTTGATATTAGTTGGTATATCTCTTTTGTTATCATCGTTGTCATTACTTGTTAGATGTTTGTAGGGCAGGCAAATAGGTTCTAAATGTGCAAGCAACGGAATTCCAATTTGGGAAGCCTGAAAAGGCTTCATGAGCAGCTAAGTGGCGCTGAGGTCTGTTGGTGAGCATCGGGTGGATTGCACATGAGAAAAAGATTAGCTTCTCAGAAACTTGGAAACCAGGGGTTGGTTGTTGGGAGAATTGGAAGCACAAATGCTGTATACACTGTGTGGAGCTTCTGGAAGAATGATGGGATATAAATTTAATAAATAAATAGAAAACTTCAGGATGCTTCCAAAATAAATTGAATCTAGATGCTGTTGGGAAATTAGGGGCACGCAATCCTTGCTCTTTTTTTTATTGTTGTGATGAAGAGTTTTGGGACCAGAAGTAGATGGGGAAGGTGGTTGCTGAAGGAAATGGGGTATTGGCATGGGCATATTCCCACACATTTGTTGGGAAGAGGGAGAGCAGGGAACACTTATTAAGGGAAAATTATTGAGTGAAGACAAGGTTCCCAAGTGAAAAAACTCTCATTGGGATGAGATAAAATACATTTGGCCCTCGCCACAAGTTCTTTCTACTCTCCTTCCCTTGCTCGAATATTCATTGCCCAAAGGAGAATGTGCTGCTTTGCAAGCTCCAGGTCTGGTTTCATGCCTCAAGTGCTTGCGCTCTAATCTACTAAGGGTCTACTTCCATCAGGTGAAACTTACGCTGTGCAATTCTCAGGAGACGAATCTGACATTCTACCACTTTTAGCACTAATTCTAGCCAGGTCTGAACATGCTAAGGCTTGTGGCTTGCAAGTGGGCACCCTGTTGAAGCAGCTCTTCCCTGTGGTGGCACCTGTCTTGTGGAATGATTTGCCCAAGGCAAGTATGTTTTGACAGATATACGGTACTTGACAGATGGCATCTAGCCTTACACCTCCAGCAAAGAAGAGTCCACCAAGACACTGAACGCCTGCGACTGTAGGTGGTTTTTCCTTTCGTCCACCTGAAGTCTGCTTCCTTATCACTTGTCCTGACTTCTCTTGACTCCTAACGTTTCTCTCGTCTCTTCTCTAAGCTAAACATATCTATGTCCCCAACTGTTCCTTAAACAGTGTTGCAGTATTCCTTCATCATCTAGGTTGCTCTCTTTTGGGCACTCCATATGTTGTCAACCAGCTCCCTAAAATGTGATGTGCAGGCCTGGCACAATCCTTCACGTGTGATTGGACCAGTTCAGAATTGAAAGGAAGGAGAGCTTGTCTTGAGCTTGACAATTAAGATGGTGACCATAATTGCATTTCCTTTTTTTCCCCAACTTAATCCCACTTTGAGATCATGTTCAGCTTGTGATCCATCAAGACAATTATATATATTTTGATGTTCTACTACCCAGTGTAATCATCCCAGCTCATGTCCTTAATTTTTCTTACTCAAAAATGGAACTTTTTTTAAAAAAAAATTGATTTATATGCCGCCCTTCTCCGAAGACTCAGGGTGGCTTACAGTGCGTTAAGCAATAGCCTTCATCCTTTTGTATATTTATACAAAGTCAGCTTATTGCCCCCACAAACTGGGTCTTCAATTTACCTACCTTAGAAAGGATGGAAGGCTGAGTCAACCTTGAGCCTGATGAGATTCGAACTTACAGTAATTGCAGGCAGCTGGTATTAATCACAATGCTATCAGTCTGCTGAGCCACCAGGCCCTACCAGGCACAACTTTGTTTTTGTCCCTAACAATTTTGCTGACTTTTGCCCATTGTATCAGATTCCTCCTGAATTTTGATACTGTCCCTTAAGCAGCTTGCTATCTTTCTTATTCATATGCCATCCACAATTTGACATTCATATTTTCAATCAAGTTTTTTGTAAATACATTGAACAGCATAAGGCCGAAATGGGGAATCTCATCTGGCAACTTAACGTGGCATGATTGAGATGCGATATTTGTTCAGCCAACTCTGTGACCCGCTAATGGCAGCGTCATCCAGCCCACATGTTGCTTGGTTGAATGCTTTTCAAGGAAAAAAGGCATGCTGTGTCCATCCTGGTCTCATGGTCAGTTTTATTTCAGACGTTGTTTTTATATTACTGTTGTAAATTGCTTCATGGTTCACATAAATGTCTAGTAGTCTTTTAATTTGTGTGTGTGTGCGTGCATGTGTGTGCACATACATGTGTGCATTAAGTCATTTAAAGTTAAATGGATTTTATCTCAAGTAAGCAGATGTGGAATTGTAACCACAGCCCTAGAGGACAAAAAGTACAATGTGTGAAAAAGTGGGGTAGATTATTCTGCACATTTAAATTGGGAATACTAAACATTCAGTTATTTACTTTAGCCGTTAGTTTACACATTTGGCTTATTTTACACTTTCAGTTACAAAACAGCAGGTGCAAGAAGGCTTGCAACAAAGGAAAAGAAAACATTATTACTGTGGAATCCATTTAAATGCAATAAATGCTTAGGGGACAGACAAAGCGATACAAATTTCATGTCTCTTTAGACACCCTTCTAAAATGGCCCTTCTAGGACAGAGTCCTCCTCGTCCTCCCAGGACTTTCTCCGCAGATCAGGATAAACGCTTGGTAGCAGCATTGCCCAAGTGCAAGTTCATATTAACTGTCAGTGGGTGCGCCTATGCCTTAAATGTCTTGCTGAGGAGAAGGTGTGGATGGAAGATCTGGAGGTCTTGTTCCCGTCAGTAATGCTTAGGAGTCACAAAGGCCATGAGAGAATTCCTTGGAAAGGAGGAGGGGCTCCTCCTCTTCTCCCCCTCCCCTCCCGTCCGTGACTTATAAAGTAGTTGGGAAGATCAGGAGCGGTGTTTATTCCGGTAGAAAAGCAAACGCCAGAAGACCTGGGGGCAGGTGAAGTCCCTGGGCCTTGGATTGGATTGTCCCATCTTCTCACCTGGGAAAAGTGCTTGGCTTCTCTGGAGATCCATCAATAGGGTACTTAACTCTGTGGGAAGGTAGACTGCCTTCATTCCCCCGTCTCTCAGTAAGACAGTGGATGTCACGGCTAACCTGAACCTGCTTTTCTTTGAGAATAAAGTCTTGTTTAGATGCCCTGCATTTCACCTGTTTCCTAGCCATCCTTTAGCTCAGGGTCTTTCCAAAATGGTTTACAGCAGTGGTGCTCAATCTATGGTCTGCGGACCCCTGGGAGCCCGCGATGTCATCACAGGGGGTCTGCGAAGGCTTTGAAGAAATATTATTATTTAGATGTTGAGTCTTGGGGGTCTGCGTCCATGGAAGGTTTTTAAAGGGAATTCATGGTAAAGAAAAGCTTGAGAACTGCTGTCTTACAGCATCCAAGCAAAAGAGTCGATGCGATTTGGCAGCGTCTGCTCAAGGGGGCTTTTCGTGCCTAACATTTTCAAATGCTGTTTTTCTGACCTCCATTAATATTTTTCTCTGTTCAGGAAGTTGATCTGCTGTTTCAACCTTTTGTGGGAGTTAATTGGTTTATAAATCAGTGCTGGCTTTTGTCTGCAGTCTCAGAGTCTCCCCGCCTGAAGCGTCTCAGCCAGTTGCAAAGGGAGGCTTCTCCCGTGACCCACCCAGCCCCCTCTTCAGACACTGCCGCTTGCTGCTTTTGGTACATGCTGCCGGCAGTGGCCGGCGGGCTCTGGAGCTGGCAGGAAGCCTGGGGGAAGTGAGCAAGCCTCGTCATGCGGCCGGTGGCTCCTCCTGCCCCATTGCCTGCTGCGCCTCTCTTAAAGAAGCCCGGCTCCTGCTCTGGTATTCGTTGAAAAGCCACCTCTCCATCTCGGATGGTGGGGCGTCCTTAAGAGGGAACCATTGAAATCTGAGCCAGCTTTTCTACTCCACTGAGCTGCTTTCTTTAAAAAAAAGGCTGCTGAGGCTGCACTTCATCAGAACGGGGGATCCCAGGAGGGACCTTCATTTCTGAGGCCTCTCTAGGTCTCCCACATGCCTCTTCTTCTTCTTCTTCTTCTTCATCCTCATGATGAGTCAAGGGTATGGCAAAATTACTCTCCTGCTGACTTACTTTTTCTCTCAATTGTAAATGCAAATGTTACCTCAGAGGGTTTGAATAGGGAAGCGGATGATTCCAGGTACATTAGGCAATGTTATGGTTCCGGTTACAGGGTGATCAGAGTTTATATCTGCCTTGAAAAGTATACGATGAAACAAGGCTCTTTTAACGGTGATCCAGTGTGTCTCCTCAGCCTGGACCAGCCTTACCTGCCTGGCCTTGATCAAGGCATTGGTGAGGAGAGGTTGATCTCAAGCCAAAATAACCCAGTAGAATGCCTGTGCGGGTAACAGTAACAGAGTTGGAAGGGACCTTGGAGGTCATCTAGTCCAACCAGGCTGGGATTGGCAAAGATCTCTCTTTCCATCCCCCCCCCCCAAAGTTGATAAATTTACATTCTTGTTGAGGACTGCTTAGTAGGCATCAAAGCAAGGGCTTTCTCCCTTCGGGCACAGGGAGCTGTTTCTATGGAAGGAGGCATCCGTGTTCTGGTTTTGAAACTGAGTAACTGGGAGAGTTTGGAAGGAGAACACGGCCATCCTAATTCTTCCCCATTTTTAAATTATGGAAGCAGAGTGTACAATGCATATAAAAGATGGGCATAGCTTCAGTTGCACCATCCTGGCTACCATCTTGCCTTTTTTGAGCACCCCATGCAGACACCCCTGAAACTAGGGAGTAACTTTTCAGGGGTTGCTGTGATGACATTGAAACCTGAAATGGCATTTGTTTGGGCCGGCCTCTTGGGCAGCTCCTCAGGGAAATGCTTCCTTCCCAGGGTGAGCATACGAGCCTTGCTCAGCCCCTGTTCCCTGGTCAGGATGAGGGGCTATTTTTTATTTTATTTTATTTCATTTCATTTCATTTCATTTCATTTCATTATTTCATTTCATTTCATTTCATTTATTTTATTTTATTTTATTTTATTTTATTATTATTTTTCTTTTCTTTTCTTTTTTTTTTATTATTATTTTTATTTTTATTTAATTTTTTATTGTTTTCTGATGAGCCATTGCAAAATACTAAAGAAAAGTGGTTGAAAAATGTCTCCTTTCATTGATTCTTTCAGGGCATGAAATTTTCTTCCCTTGTGAGGAAGGAAAGGGCTGCTTCTTGAAAATGGCGTGAGCCGAGCAGCAGCCAGTCAGAGGCAGGCTTTCCATCTCTATTGTTCGGCAGGGGTTAGCAGCGTGCAAAAGTTTGTGGGAAAGAAAGAGCGGTCCCAAGAGGTAGCGAGGAGGATTTAAAGAGAAAGAGCCAGTTGTGAAAGGAAAGTGGTAAAGAGACAAAAAGTATTCTGCCTCATGAGAGAGACTCTGCTTTTATACAGCACCAAGAAATGCCCTGCCGGTACAAAAGCGGCACTGAATTCCTTCCCGAGGTGCCAAGTTTATTTGATCATTTCTTTGTTTCAGTAGGAAGGGGAGCCTTTAATTCTGAAGCCTTCTTCCATCCGCTCTCTGGGCCTGGGTGACATAACGTGGCCCACAAGGCACCCAGTGTGTCTTAGGCCTGAACGGGTGCAGATTTGCCTGAGTTAGGATTAACCAACCAAGACTCTGCAAACCGAATCTGAAAAGAAGCCCATAATTCTTGGAGAATAATTCTCCGTATAATCTACCTATAAGAACTCTTCACGCAGATCTCTTACGTGGATAATTAAAATCTGTTTAGCTAATTGATTATCCTGATTTATCAACCCCGTAATCAAATGCTAATGATCAGAAAGTAGGAAAATCCTCTTGGGTGCCTAAAGTAAAGTGTGATCAGTTTGTTTGAGAAGTACAGAAATAGGGCTCGGAGAATCAGAGTTTCTTGCACAACGTTAAAATAAGTTTAAAAGACACAGGATGTAATAATGAGCCTGGGCAGCAGAGGGATTTCTCTCCGTCTCCTCTCAGACTCCAATTCTGGAATCAGGTCTACCCTCAGAAGGAAAGACAAAAATAAATTTGGTGAACTCTCGCTTCTAGGCGTCAGGTTCATGAGGTTCAACCTGATATTGCGGCATCTGATTGCTAAGTCCCTGAGACCTTGGAGTTCCTATGGAGCCATTCAGCTGGTAATATTATAGTTTTATTAGGCTGAATATAAGGTGAAGTGGGGAAATTGCCAGAAGTAATTTGAATGACAGGAAGAATGTGGACTCCTCATTAACGGTGGAGAACAAAACAACAATCAAAATGAAATGTGTTCGGTTAGTATCTAGGTGCAAGCAGCTGCTCAAGTGGAGGATCTGAGTATCATTTAAGCTGGGAGTGGAACGGAACAGACTGATCCCATCATGGGATGCAGTCGGTAGGATCCAGTGGAGAAAAGCAGAACCTGGGCGCCTCAGTTGCCACCCTGAAACATAAACTAGCCAGTCCTAGTTTAGATTGTTTGGTTGTATGAACTCTGTGCTTTATTTGAAGTTGAGTCTGAAAGCTCAAAAATAAATTGAATAAACTCTATTTAATTAACCACAAGTAAGCACATTGTGCAACCACAACCAATGAAGTCTCAGGAGAATAAGGTAAAGGTTTCTTCCCCTGTTCATTTGTTTCTGACTCTAGGGCACAATCTCCATTTCTTAGCTGAGGAAGCCAGAAGACACATCCGTGGTCATATCGCCAGCATGACTAATATATGCCAAGGCGCACAGAATGCTGTTACCTTCCCACCAAAGTGGTACCTATTTAGCTACTCGCATTTACATGCTGTCGAACTGCTAGGTAGGCAGGAGCTGGGGCAAGAACGAGAGCTCACTCCGTCACGCAGTACTTGGGTGTCAAATTGACACGCCCAGGATATTAACCGCTGAGCTTTTGTGCCTTTGATCAGGAGGAAAAAACGGTAGTTATCTCTTTCCTGTTCTGGAAGAAAGGCAAAGTAATAACGTTTACCCCATCCAGAGGCAATTCAGGAGCCAGTTTGGCCTAGTGGTTAAGGTACCAGGCTAGAGAGCGGGAGATCATGCGTTCTAGTTCCGCTTTAGCCATGAATGTCAACTGGGTGACTTTGGGCCAGTCACTCCTCTTAGGCCAATCCACCTCACAGGGTTATTGTAGGGAAAATAGGAAGAGGAAGAAAGTGTGTTGGATATGTTCACTGCTTTGAGTCATTTGTAAAAATAATAAGGACAGGATACAAATAAATAAATAAATTCTCACATGATTAAAATGTGAACCAGGGGATGACGAGACCTGAATATATATATTTAAATACCATCTTATCTGTCCTGGAGGGGGAAAAAGCTCAAATCCCCAATGCCAACAAAACCCCAAATTTACCCTTGCTTGTTCTGAATTTGTAAATGTAAAGCAAAAGAAAACATGGTCAAGGACCTCATAACTAATAACAAAATACATATGTAAATAGGACTTTGTTACTGTGTATATTCTTTTTCCTAAAAAAAAAAAAAGGTTTCTCAATGCCCAGCCATTTCTTGGTGGGGCTGCTGTCCATTTTACATAAGGATACTGATAGAAGCAGGAGATTTTCTGAAATTTAGGTTTGGATCTGGAAGAAATATTTTAGAATAGATACAGGCAGTCCTTGACTTAGAGCCATTCGTTTAGTGACTGTTTGATGTTACAATGGCGCTGAAATAAGCGACTTGTGACCATTTTTCATATTTACGAATGCTGCAGCATCCCTATGGCCTTGTGATCAAAATCCAGATGCTTGGCATGCGTTTAGTATGGCTGCAACATCCCGGGATCACGTGATCCCTTTTGCAACCTTCTGACAAGCAAAGTCAATAGGGAAACCATATTCAGTTAAGAACCATCTTACTAACTTAACAGCTGCAGTGACTCCCTTGACAATTGTAGCAAGAAAGGTTATAAAATGGGGCAAAACTCACTGAACAACTGTCTCACTTAGCAACAGAAATTTTGGGCCCACTTGTGGCCGTAAGTCGAGGACTACCTGTATCTGCCCAGTTGACTTGGTTGAAGGAGGAAGGGCTTGTTCTCTGGCCTGTTTTTTCTCTCCGGGCTTCCTCCCTTCCTCCCTTCCTGAAACAGACATCTCCTTCCTTGAATGCTGCTGGCAATATTTGGCGACCAGAAACCAACTCGCTACTTTCCTCACCCAGACTCCGCCTTGGCTCTTTGGAGAGTGACGGAGGTCCCTTATCATCAGGCTTCTGGTGTGGTTTCTGGTCCCCTGTTTGGCACCAGCTCAGATACCTGGCATGACTTCGGCAGTCTTTGGGAGATGATGGTCCTGTCTATAAACCTTTTGAGTTGTTGCCTGCACTGCTCGGTTATCAATTCTGGTTCATTCTGTTGCTAGAAAATGTTTGCGGAGAGGATGATTCTCTGGGCCAGGCCCAGGGCCAGGTGGGCTTCCCAGTGCCCCTCCTGCTGCCTGCCTGGCGTGAGAATGCCCCCTCTCTCCCTGGCCTCCAGCCGGCTTTGGCTGGACAAGGAGAGATTCTTTGGCCCTAAGAATGCTGCATGCGTTGCCGGGTCTTGCACGCCTGCCCAGAACCATCCAGGCTGTCATTACTGCAGTGCAGAGTTGAGGCGAGAAGCGTCTCCCCCTCCTCCCGGCCAGCCTCACTCGCCTTCAGCCCGGCTTTGGGGAGAGATGCCTGCGGCTGGCTGGCCGAGCTCCTGACCGTGGGGCTTCGGTCTCCCACCGCTGCTCCAGACTCTTCCAAGAAGCAGCCCGGCTCCATGGCAGCCCCCGGCTGAAGCGGGGCCTCTGCACGTGTATGGGGGAGAGGAGCCTTTGCTTTGTCTCTGCAGAAGGATGTGATACGGTGCCTGTTTGTTTGCACTAGCTGAGACCATCCTAAGAGCGAGAGGCAGGGCCAGTCGGAGGACATACCTGCAGGAGAAGTTGGGAGCCGTGACTGCGCCTCCTCCTTGCCTCCTCCTCCTTTCCCGCTGCCGGAGCCAGGGGGGGAAAGAAGCAAGAGAGAGAGAGAGAGAGAGGAACTGAGTCTCAGCCTGACAGCCCAGGATGTGTCAGTCAAGCGCCCTGCAGGGACCAGAGCTGCACTCAGGGAAATGGTGAGATGCTGCAAAGCTTTACCTAACCCTCCTCCCTCTTGCTGCAACCTCCACAAAGTTAAAATCCATGTCCGGAGGCTGCGCTCAGAAAACGGTGGCGGTGGCGGCGGCGGCGGTGCTGGGGAGCAGCACCCACAGCTGGAAAGCCCGGTCCCAGCTGGGAGCACCCCAAATAGGAAAGCCCGTTTCAGGTACTGTCTGGCGTCTCTGGCTTTGCGAGGAGGAGGAGGGAGGGAGAGGAAACTGGCAGGTGTCCACCAAGCCTTTGTTTGGCCTAACTGCGGTGACAAACCTCTGGATTCACTTGATTGGCACAGGAAGGAGGGGCATCGCAGGTCTGTCAGGCCCTTTGGGGGGGTGGGACAAGAGATGCTGGGCCTCACCTGGGGATCAAGGGGGATCTTTGGAAAAGGAGGCCCTGCCTGGAGGGCCTGGGTCCTTTTTCAGGCAGCTCTTAAGCCGGCACTCGGCAGGGATTGGCTGGGATTGTCTGCAGTGAAAGGGGAAGACGGAGCCAGGAAGCGAGCGTGATGCCCTGCCTCTCAGCTCTTGCCATTGTCTCCTGCCAGGCTAGCTTTGGGGGAGGGGGGGTAAGGAGTGGGGGGGGGAGAGGAATGAGCAGCATGCAGGAGGCCCCTTTTAGCCTCCTTGCACTTTTTTAGCTGAAATACAGCAGCCCTCCCTAGGGCTATGGGCTGGGGGTGGGGAAGCTGCTTGAGTCCTCAGGGATCCAAACTAATTGATTCTAGTCCAGGTTTTATTCTTGGGACAGATCCCTGCTGCACTTTCCAGAAGTTCTTTCTCCTGAAGGAGTTATTTTTTTCCTGAGGGGAGTTTGCGCTTTGCAAACCTGCCCTAGGTGGGCAACTGGGCTGCCCATTGAGGCTCGAAATACAAGTCTACAGCCAGTTTTGCTCCTAATTTGTAACTAATATATGCTAGAAGAAGAGTGAACTCTGTCTTTCCAGATAAAATAAAAACGAATAACTGGGTGGAATTTGCTAGTGGTGCTCTTTGTTTTGGCCAATTTAAGGTTAATCCAGTCTTTGTCCCTTTTTCTTATGAAGAGTTTGATGTGGAGATCAGGTGTTTTAGGAGCCCTGTGTGAATCAGGGTTTTAAACTACTTTCCTGGTGCAAAGCAGTGCTGTGGGTAGTCCCCACGGGATTTCCTTTTTTCCCTTGGAACTTGTTGCCTGCTGAGAGGAAGTGGATACCTGAATCTGGCTGGCTTCCTTGTGGGTGTTATGAGACCCACCTGGTCCTAACGCAGGATTCTTTAGAGTGCTAGCAACTTGCAGGATATCCCAGTGAGGTTTTCAGCTCTTCAGGTGAAAGGAGACAAACTCTCAGACCAGTATCCATACTCTTGTCCTACAGAAGATCCCCCCATTATTCCCAGCAAAGGCCAGCAGACATGTCAGTTCTTACAAAACGACAGGGAAAGGGGCCTTGACTTCATCCTGTAGCAGAGGAGGCGAAATTCCCCAGGAAGCAGGATTTGCCACTTCCTGTACCGTCTTGCAGCTCTGCTTTTGCTGCAGACAGTGGTAAAACTGTCCTTGTGGGATATATTTGCAGGGGCTTCTCTTATCTTTCTCACCCGGTATTGCTTCTGGACTCTATGGGAGCTTCCTTGAGGGCAAGACCATCTGAATCATGGCGAACTGGGCTGCTCTGCTTTGCTGGGGTTAGGCCAACTTTGTTTCTGATGGGAGGGGCCCTGTTTTGGGGGAAAGCCTCAGGAGGCAAAAGAGAGGCCCCTCCCCATGACACCAGGTTGGCTGACCATCTTGTGTGTCTGTAATCCCACAGGTTGCAATTTCCCCAGCTGGCCCTGAGGCGGAGGTTGGGCCAGCTGAGCTGTATGTCTAGGCCTGCTCTGAAACTCCGTTCTTGGCCTCTGACTATTCTCTATTATCTCCTGCCTTTCGGTGCTCTTAAACCTTTGACCAGAGTGAGATGGAGGCCTGTGAGCCGGGTAAGTGCTTGTGAGTTTGTCTTGTGCTTGTGGTGCCCTGTTGTTGGGGGGGTGGGGGGCTCTTGGTAGGCCACAGAAGCCGAACCCGAGATGGCCGCTGAAGGGTAAGGATGCCTGAGGAGTCTGTCTTTTCCTTTCCTCTTGCACCTTGCCCGCCTCCATTATGGCTTTGCAGAAGGGACCTCCAGGGAGTGCTTCTGCCTGGAAACTACTGGCACAGTGGGAGAGAAAGTCATGCCAGCTTCTGTTCCTTGTCTTGGGAAGCTAGAGAAGGGTTGGCGCCTGTCTTTAGGCTGCTCAGAATTGTACCATGGAGAACTAAAGCGTCTTGGCTTTGGGAGCTGCAGGACATGTCTACAAAGGGGTCCAGAGGGGCCCCCTTTCCTTTCCCGGCATCCTTGGGGCTTTCTTTGTGTGGTCTTGGACACATTCAGCTCTGCATCCTTGAGGAGAACTATCCTTCTGAAAGCATCTCTAGGGTCAAGGGGTTTTGCTGCAGGAGGTTATGATCACAGCTATTCAATTTGTTCCTTTTAATTATGAAAAGACATTGGTATTAAGTAGATAATTAGCATGAAAAGCAGGTGTGATGGGAAGCTGTTGCTTTTGTTCCGGACTTCCCAAAGCTGCTGCTCTTCCCTTGTTTGTTTACTATCTATCTTGGGATGCTGCTGTTTCAACTGTGAAATAGAAATTAGGACAAAAGTTTAACAAAAAGAATCCGAAGTTTTGCCAAGAAAGTAAAATGAGGAAATGATGCATAATATATCAGTTAGCAAACTAATGCCACATACCAGTTTATACATTCTAAACTTTACGTTTCATATGATTTCACATCAATGTATGTGTAGTCTTACCCATTTTAGAATGCAGTGGGTTGGGGTAAGAGGTTGAGGAAAAGATTACATATTCTACGTTTGTCTCTTCTTGTTTTGGAGTTGGTGTAATTCATGTGTGAACTCTTGGCATACCTGTGCATACCTGTCTATTACAAGAGTACTCCCTGTTATGTCTGCATGCAGAGATCTGTGAAGAGAATCTTCAAAGTGTTCCAGTTAGAGATCCATGCAATATACTTTCCATCGTTTGAACTTTTGGCTTGAGCCCAAGGTAGATGTTATCTGCGTTTCTGCCCAAGTTAGGGCTTTACCCATTGACTGTTATCAACAACCTGCTGTGATCCTTTGGCCTTCACTTCTTGGACTGATTGGCTGATGAACGCTCTGGTTGGAGATGATCTACTGAAGGTTAAGAGGTTGAGAGGCTCTCTTGCCCTCCTGCAGTTTCACACATTTTGGATCCCTGGGGTTTGGCCCCTGGTTTTCTTGCTGCTGTTTGAGGGTACATTTTATTGTACTCGACATTCTTGGGCCCCTTTCCCACAAAAGCCATCCGGGGGGGTGGGGACAGTTGGGTCAACTTTGGGTAGAGGATGATGCGTTTTGAGATTTCCTTGAGGTGCCCGTTCTCCCAGCCCATGTGCTATGGTTGGCATATTTAAATTTAAGGGCCTTTAAAGCACCCCCCCCTTTGAGTTCACAGAGACTTCAGAGAACAGAACAGTTTGCATGCAGCCATTGAAAGAATGTCAGTTTTGTCAAGTGAGAGATTAGTTGCTGCTTCCATCCAATGCACTAGGAACTTGGCAGAGAAAAAGGTCATTTAGGTAAGCACTTAAAATAAACTGGAATCACCCAGTGGACTGAGCCTGATAAATAATGGAGGTTGGTATGCCTCTACTGCTCTTGCTACTTTTATTCCCCCCCCCTCCCCCAGTGTTTTCTTATAAATGATTTTTTAAAGGGACCATGTTTTCAAAGGCAAAAATCTTTTCTGTTTTGTGTTAGGGAGCTCATCGTGAGGGGCCCTGGGATTCTCTAAAATCAGGATGCTCATTAGGAAACAATAGAAGCTGACTGGCTGTATTGTTCTCAGGGCAGCCGTAGTGATGGCAATAGACTGGAATTCGGGTCATGTGGCAGTTCCTGGCAGCTCCCTTGGGCAAATGAAACTAGGCACACATACACATACTCCTGGGCAAGAGGCATTGCTCTGACCCTAGCTTTGCCGCACCAACAATTCCTTGAAGAACTGCACAAGCAGGAATGATATGGGATGCAATGATAGCAAACAATCAATCAGGTTAGTTTCTTATTTAGAAAAGCTTCATTTCCAGGAAAACTGACACTTGGAAAACAGGACCGTTTTTTATCTCCTTGGCCTGCAAGTAAAGTCCCTCATTCTAGCCTGCCTGGTGAATTGCAGCTCAGTCATGTCTGGAAGAGCAAGGTTTGTCACTCCTGGTGTAGGGCACGCCTGGTTGCATGGAGGAGTAGTAAGAACGTCCACTTGAAGCCAAGGTTGGAGCTGTTAGAAATATTAGGTTCACTCAGCTTCAGATGATTCTCACCAGGCTTAAGGAGGAACATTGTAGTCTCTTTCAGCACTTCCAATCTTGAGGCCAGAGCTAAACTATTGACCTGGCCCTGAATATACTTATGCAAGTACCTCAAATCCTCTCCTGACCCAGTGTTCCTCAACCTTGGTGACTTCAAGATGTGTGGACTTAAATTCCCAGAATTCCCCAGCCAGCAAAGTTAGATTTGCCCACACATCTTAAAGTTGCCAAGGTTGAGAAACATTGCTCTACTGGGGGGTCATGCAGCTGGACCACCATGTCTGTTCCTTTAAAATTCTGGAGTGGCAGAAGGCCAGAGGTAAAAGATGATTCAACAAGAGGTTTGAGGGTATTTGGGGCACATTTTTTTAAAATTCTAAATTCTGATTTTGTTTACAACTTTTACAGGTACATATACTACCTTTTAAAGGCCTAACACACTTTTATTTGAAGTTGAAAATGCCATTTTCTTGGCCATTCTGCAGATGTATTGTTGAATGAACACCTGTGTCAGGTGCATTGCTGGCCCAAAGAAAACAGAGAGGACAGTCTGAATTGTGTCTCCTCCTCCCCATGGGTCACTAACTACCTGGTAGATCTGAGCTAATGTATCTTGCTGCTTTTTCCTTAGTCCTCTCCTATGACTTGTATACCAGGTGAAGTGGAGCCAGTGCCTGTAATTTTAGAGACGGCCAAATTGTTATTTTCCAGACACTCTTTATGAAACTTAAGCCAAGGAACCTACAATGTTCAGTCTCTTGTGATATTAACCATCGCCATCATAGTTTCTCCCGATGGAACCTTGTTTGCTAATACCCAGTCCTCAACTTCTGACATTCCCATGCCTGTAATTTGGCTGTGCAGAGAGATTTTGAAATTGTCATTCTGCAGTCACAAATAGGGTTCCACAATGAGTGTCTAGTAAGGTCATCTGTCGTAGAATGAGGAACTCTGCCCCTGAAGCAATGGTTATTTAGAACCATTGTACGGGAATCTATTCCGTAAGGAGTATGCAGCAGTCAGACTTCTAGAATCAGAAGCTACCACTGAGTAAGACGGCTATGCAATACAATTGTCCTTAAAGTGCTTAGGGAACAATGGGATGGACAGTTAGGGTAATCCTTGTGATGAATACACTGACTTGGTAGTTGCCTGTGCTGTAGAGTTGCGCCATTTGCTTGTTTCAAAGAGTAGCTATCAAGGACTTTAAGGACCTACAGCCATAGAGGATTAGGAGTTAAACTACTGCTCACTGTCCAGTGTCAATATTAATCATCACCTGGCAGCACCTCCTAGCAACCAGGCCCTGTCAAAAGAACAACGGGTACTGTACAAATATGACAGACAAATACAGGAAGTCCTTGGATTACAACCACTTGTTCAGCAGGCGTTCAAAATTATGACTGCGCTGAATCAGGAGGACCTTCAACCAGTCCTTAACGTTGCAACTGTCACGGTGTCCTCACACTCATGTGATTGTGATTCAGGCTGTCGGCAACTGGATTGCAATTTCAATGGCTTCAGTGTCCTATGGTCATGTGAGCACCATTTGAGACCTTGCTTGAAACAAATATAGTTACTGGGGAAGCCGGCAGGAGGTCACACCTGCTGCTGCTTCTCCCAAGGGGGCCCTTGGCGGCATCGGGGATCTTGTGCCCATACCCTATAGTGCCCAAGCACAGCACCTACCCACCTGCAGCACCTGCCCATTTGTTTCCATTTCGGAGCACTGGCACATGGTGCCAGCCCACCTGTACTCCATAGTGCTGCTCATGGTACTTGCCCACAATCTGTAGTGGCCGCCTGTAGCACCTGCCTATCTACCCATAGCTCTGACCTCCCGGCCTGCTTGCCTGGGATGCAGTTGCAGGTCCCACACTCCAGTCACATGAGGTCCTTGCTTAATGAATGGTGTTGCCCATCTATTGCTCTTGCTAAGCGATGCAGTCATGTGCCTTATGGTATAAGGACCCTTGCCTTGGGCAGGGGGTTGGACCTGGAGACCCCCAAGATCCCTTCCAGCCCTGTGATTCTATGACATGGCAAAAGACACACACACACACCCCCACACACACACACACAGTAGTCAAAGCAGATGACAAGAAGACCTGGCAATAGCTAAGAGCAGGAAAGTTGAAGAAAGAGACAGAGACAGAGGGGCAAATTCTGGATACACAAGACCAAGCCATGAGAACAAATACATAGAAAGCCTGAATTGAGAAGAAAGCAACAGGTAGAAGCTAAAAAAAATAGTGAATCACCTGGTTAGCTGCTGCAAGAAGATCTCCCAGACTGACTACAAGCAACGGCATAGTAAAGTGGCAACAGTGGTGCGTTGGAAGATCTGCAAGAAATACCATTTGCTTGCAAGCAAGAACTGGTGGGACCACAAAATAGACAATAATAGAGAATGAAGAAACTAAAATGCTCTGGGACTTTAAAATTCAAACTAATATCTTCCAGACAACATCCTAGGTTTAACAACTGTTGATAAGAAAGACAAGAAAGTGTTCTTTTTTGCAGAAGAGAAAGAACTGTAGAAAATCACAAAATAGAAAATCCTGCAAATAAAAGGGAAACAACAATGGGAAAAGAAAGTAAAGGCAATACTAGTAGTAATTGGTGTCTTGGGTTCAACCTTAAAACATCTCGAACACAATCGGCATTGACAAAATGCCCATCACTCAATTGCAAAAGGCAGCTTTAAGTGTGAGAATACATTTAACACTATTAAACTATTATAACTAACACTATTATGCCTTGGAAGTGATGTCCCAGTGCCTGGAGGCCGTGCGGGTCTGGATGGGGAGAAACAGGCTTCGACTCAACCCTTCCAAGACCGAGTGGCTGTGGCTGCCGGCGTCCCGGTATAGCCAGCTGACGCCATCGCTGGTTATTGGGGGTGAATCATTGGCCCCCACGGAAAGGGCCCGCAACTTGGGCGTCCCCCTGGATGCACGGCTGTCCTTAGAAGGGCATCTGACGGCCGTGGCCAGGGGGGCTTTTTATCAGGTTCGCCTGATACGCCAGTTGCGCCCCTTTCTGGATCGGGACTCCCTACGCACAGTCACTCAAGCACTCGTCACTTCTCATCTGGACTATTGTAACGCTCTCTACATGGGGCTCCCCTTGGGGTACACCCGGAGGCTCCAACTGGTGCAGAATGCGGCCGCGCGGGGGATTATGGGAGCGACTGGGCGCTCCCATGTGACTCCTCTCCTGCGCGAGCTGCTTTGGCTTCCGGTGGACTTCCGGGTGCGCTTCAAGGTGTTGGTGACCACCTTTAAAGCGCTCCATGGCTTAGGGCCGGGGTACTTACGGGACCGCCTTCTGCCACCAATTGCCTCCCACCGGCCAGTTCGCTCCCACAGAGAGGGCCTCCTCAGGGTGCCGTCGGCTAGACAATGCCGGCTGGCGACCCCCAGGAGGAGAGCCTTCTCTGTGGTGGCACCTACCCTTTGGAACAATCTACCCCCAGAGATACGAGTGATCTCCGACCTCCGGACCTTTCGTCGGGCCCTAAAAACTCATCTCTTTCAGTTAGCTGGTCTCTCTTGATTTTATGATTTTATGGTTGGTTTTAAATTTTGATATGGATTTTAAATTGATAAATTTTAAACTATGGGCCAAATTTAATTATTTTAAATCTATTTTTAATCGTATTTATGTATAAATGTTTTTATTTTGGCTGTTCACCGCCCTGAGTCCGAAAGGAGAAGGGCGGTATAGAAATTCGAATAATAAATAAATAAATAAATAAATAAACAACTTCTGCTTATCCTAGACTTGATAGATGGACAAAAATGCCAAACCAGTCTAACCATCTGGCTGATTGTGTGACCAATCATAATTTCTTAAATTTGTATGCCACCTAATTCTCAACGACTCAGTGCTCACATTGTTAAACATTTCTCTTCTTCTGATTAATTGCAACAGGCAGAAAAGTTGAAAAGAACAATTACAGCCACTGTGATTGCATAAAAGGCGCAGTGAAAATGGGAGTGTCAAAACGGATCAGTACAGAGAACAAAAGAAAAAGAAAGCAAGAGCAAGGAAAAAAATGGTTCAGGGTGGTGCCATTAACGTTTGGAATGGCTGAAATTCCAAAAGGGTGCTAAAGCCAACAAAAAGTGTTTCCAGAAATAAAGAAGGGAAAAGAAATAGTATACAGAAAAGGCTAAAGGATAACGAAAGAAAACAGGAGGAGGACCTCTCTCGGAGTCCTATTTTGATGACTCCTTCCCCGGCCAAAGAAGTTTTCCACTGGCTAATAGTGAAAGCAGAATGAAAAGGCAGGGCCGAAGCTTGAGCAAGACAGAGCTATAGATGCGTAGAGCTGCAGAGAAGGAGTTTAAAGTTACAAAGAGGTCAGATGTCTTGCATCCTTGGCTACTGGCTGTTACTTTTGAGAAATCCTAGACTCGGGATTGTTTAAATGTCTCTATTTGAAACAAAAAATAAAGTAAAAGGAGGATGCAGAATTATAGACGAGTCAGTCTGGTAGCAACATCTGGGAAGATTCAAGAGCAGATCATAGAGAGGTCAAGAGATTTGAAAATAATGCAGGAATTACATGAAGTTGTCTCTTCTCAAAAAAAAAATCTTCAAAATTTTAACAAACTTCTTTTGTAAATCTAATATAACAATAGCAATAGCACCTAGACTTACATATTGCCCCATAATGCTTTACAGCCTTCTCTAAGTGGTTTACAGAAGTAGCCTATAGACTCCCAAAATCTGAGCCCTCATTTTACCGATCTTGGAAGGATGGAAGCTGAGTCAACCTTGAGCCAGTGAGAATCGAACTGCTGGCAATTGGCAAAGTTAATCTGCAATAGTGCATTCCAATTACTGCGCTACCACGGTTCCTCATTAATATAATATAGGAACATTATCAAAGTCATTCTCTTTTTTTTATTTGTACATCCCTTTTTATTATTAAGACATCAGCCGTTTTTTTCCCTGTATTTTCAAATTGGTCTTAGTCTTCTCCAGTAAGATTTGTTCCTCTTCCATAACATCTTTTAAACACAGTTTCTAAAGAGGCAGACACATTTAATTTCTGGATCCATTGTTCAAAAATCTCCATCCGTATGTAAAATATTACAATATATGCTCTATTCTGTATTAATTAAATTTGTGTTTCTTTTCTTTAATTGTAAAGTTTAGTTCCTTCTAGTCCCCTCTAGTGTCCAACTTTCAAAGTTCATCCTATCAATTTTCTCATGGGAAGAATTTTTACAATTAATTCCAAAATCTTATCCCAATTTTCTAGAGTCTTAGTACATTTGTAACTTTTTTGAAATAATTTTTATTTATTTCAAAGATAAAATATTAAGCATCTCTGTGGAGCCCTTGTGATCGATATCCAGCCTTCCCGATGCTGGAGAGGAATTGCAAAGAGCTGGTCTGCTTGCCGGCTCTTCATTATGCCAGGATCAGCGGCTCTGCTTTTAGTGAGGGAGGGCCATTCCTTCTGCGGGACTTGATTCTTTGGCCAAGCTTGCCTGCTGGTGTAGGTCACTCTGCGTGGGGACAGGAAGGCTACGAGGGAGCCCCTACCTCTTCTCTCCCACTTGCAGTTGCTGGCCAAGGAAGCTCTTTAGCCTCTCTCCCAGGGTATGAGAGCCCCTCGGTGTCCAGTGTCGGTTCCACATTGCACATAATCAGGAGCGTAGTAAAGGTGGGGAGAATGGAGACCACCGTGGTCCTTAGGTTGAGAAGTGGATTTGAATTGAGCTCAGTAATCTTAAGGGAATTTAAAAGCGAGAGAAGGAAAATCCCATCACAAGAGCAGCTGCAGGATGGATCTTAGCAACCTTCTAGTGAAATTGGGAGGTGAATCACCAGAAAGAGGAGAATGTCCTTATTCAGCTTTCAAGGCAATTGAATAAAGGGACATTATTGAATCTGTGTGCCAGGCTGCATGAAATGGGCAAGGCCCTGGTAAAAGCATCATTGGCTGTTTTGTCTGCTGGCAGAGACCTAAACACACTCGCGTTGAGAGGTTGGTGTATCTCCCTCCCATAAACGGAGACCAAAGCATTATGTGCGGCCCAAGGAGACGCTCTCCAATGAAACAGACACTACTAGATAAATTGACCAAAGGAAGGGGTGCAGCCCCTGCCACAGCAGCCAGCTTGAGCAGCTCAGACCTTTCCTGGGAAACATCTGGCTTCAGTGGCATTTTGGATCCCTCAAAGTCCAGTGCAAATTAATCCTGGACTGAGAGTCCACAAGATCCCAATTCCTATCCTGGTTTGTGGGTTTGTTGCCTGTGGCTCACTCCTAACATAAGACATGGCCTTCCCAGCTGTAGTATGATTGTAACCAACCCGGTTTAAATCTTAATTATCTGGTGAGTATCTGAGCCTTGGAGCCCTTGATCTTGGGAAGTCCCAGAGGGCTCTCCTGGCAGTCCTCCATTGTCGAGATGAGATCAGCAGCCATCTGTGCCAACTAAGCCACCCGCTCGTTTTGCCACTCCTACTCACCTTTTCACCAGTCTACTCATCCTACAAAGACACATGACACTCATTTGCATAGGTTGAATGTCTTCAGATGGACTAGCTTATTTTGGAGCCTCTGGAATCACGAGATCTAATGCTCCCTAAATAGCAAGATTCTTGATTTCAGATCTGTATTCCCATGAGGTCAGAATAGTAAACAAGAGTTTTAAAAACTTGAGACTGACTTCAAAATAGCGGGAGGAAGTATGTGATTCCTGCTTGAAGAAATATATCTGCACTCTCCTCTAAAGGGATTTCTTTCAGACAGCAAAGGATAGAAGAGGCAAAAGAGACGCCAGTGTAAATCAGCCCCTAGAGAAGGCAATCCACATTAGAGGCCCATGTGCAATCATGAATTGAAGCCCTGAGGAAACTAAAGTGCAGCCCTTAGAAATCTAGCCTGTACCGCTTCTAGGGGTTTGGCTCTTTATCTTTAAAAATCTGTGAATCATAATGGTGGCTGATTACCTTGTCTTTAAAAAAAAATCAGCATCCTGAACTTACTTCTTCCTATATGAGTGTTAGGGCCCCAGGCAGTAACAGCCCTTACTTGTTCTTCTCAGCAGTAGAAGATTGAAAAATGGCTCCGTTTAGAAGCCTTAATTTGCTGTTTGTAGATGCCATTGAGCCTACAGTAATAAGCTTCTTAATGGCACCGCCAATACCTTTATCTTCGGTAACTGATGGCCAGTTTCTCCTTAGTGCAGAAGGAGAGCTTGAAGGCTCTGCTTTACGCTGCTTTGCTCAGTGGGTGGGATGGCTGCTGTGCCATCAGTGTAGAGCAGGGACCTCCAGCCTTGGCAACTTTAAGACTTGTGGGTTTCAACTCCCAGAATTCCTCAGCCAGCTATGTAGAAGACTGGCTGGAGCTCTGCTGCTGTTAAGGACAGAAATGAGGGTGAATGGCACCCTACAACAGGTGCAGGAGAAATTGACTCAGTCACCCTCTCCAGACAAGGACAGAGATGAAGGTGAAGGAATGTTAGATCTCCCTTCAAAAACCATGGAGGGTGAAGAATTGAATCTTATTGGGAAGAAGATTCTTCTGTGGAGAACAACAGGATATTTATGACAATTGGCAGATGTGAAGGGACTTGTAAACAAACCATCTTTGTAATAGTAAGGGGAAAATATTCACCTTCTTTGGAAGTCATAAACAAGTATCTCTTGTTTTAGCTCCACATTGGTTCTCTCAAAATCCAATGAATCTAAATACTGGGCCCAGAAGCTACAATTTCTACAATCTTCCACAAGGACCCAAAATTATCTCCAAAGATAAGGAATGCCAAAGATCTCTGCATAAAGGCGGGTTTTAATTAGAATTTAAGGTGTCATGGTCCCACATGAGTCATCAGCTACTGGGCTCAACTGAAGTACACAGCAGTGTTGATGACACACTGCAGAATCTTATAAGTGACTTTGAAAATAGTGAAATTGTTGCCATCTAGACCAGACAATATGATTGAGCCTTTCCATGGGAGTCTTGCCCAGGCAGGTTTACCCTGGACAACATACTGCACGCTAATTTCACAGCCTAAGAGAAGCAATCACTACTAGTTGGGGTATCCTTTTTAAAGACCTTTTATCAGTTTTGGAGATAAGAAGTAACCTGCAATTCTGGCACCACATCTGCCCCATCCCTTTTGATGGTCCCTTTCTACAGATCCAAGATGGTTGAGTCAGAGTTAATGATCATTTGGGCCAGCTGCTGGTCCCTGTGATCTTTTATACTTGGAGTGACAAACTGAAGATGGATTAAGCCATTAGGTGAAGAGGAGAATAAGCACTTGAGTCACATATAAAGAGTTTGGGTCAAGTCTAGCCATCAAATCAACAGCAAGAACTACAGTAGAATCATGATGTTAATATCAAGATATACATAGTTTTCAAGCTTATTTTTGCCATTAGTTTGTCTCAGTAACTGCTGAAGAGAATGGGAAATATTAAATAACAGTAAGATATTCAATTGCTTTGAAATTTAGGGCCAAAGCCATAAACCATCTTGTCTGAAATGGTATAGGATCTCCTGCTTGAGCAGGGGGCTAGACTAGAAGACCTCCAAGGTCCCTTCCAGCTCTATTCTATTCTGACACCGTGAGATGTTTGGGCCTTCCTTTTGGTCATGGTCCATCAGGTGAACTTGCAGTAGGCAGGTGTTATACCTTGACTATACCTTATTGGGGCAGAATATGCACTTTTGGATGCTTCCTCCCCTCTCTCCTTTTATAGTTTCATTATTTTGTACTATGACTTGCTAACACTTTTCATTTTCTACCAAAACCCAACCCAAAGCTATGGAGTATTTGTAGCATAATTTCATAAAGGCTTGTGGGCTGTAAATCTATTGGAGAGCAACCATCCCAGTTTGCAGGAGGGCTCAAGCAGGGAATTAGTCTGGACTCACTTTGTAAATGCAAGAGGGCAAAGTGTGACACCCCCTCTCCCTCCCCCTCCCCCCGCAATGCCCTTGAGCCTTAATTAGTGTTTCCCAGGCACTAAATAGTCTGGGGAAGATTCCTGTATTATTGGCAGCGAACAATAAAGTTGTTCTGACCCAGCCTTAGCAGAAACAAGAAACAGACTCCTTGTCACAAAAACCCCCTCTTTATTTATCTCCTGTGAATTAATGACATCCACACACCGAAAAATCCAGGCAATAATCCTTCAAAGAGTTAACTGCAGTAACAGATCTTCTCAGTTCCTTGAGATGGGAACTTCCAGCCGCAAAGCTGTAAATAAAGTTCTGGCAAGCAGTCTCTGAGGCACAAAACACATGAGCCAAATCTTCAAAATCCAAAGGGTTGTTTCCCACAATCACCACTCCCCTTTCCTTCTATTTGTTTCCCAGCCAGGGAGGGGCCATTCAGCATCCACATGTGCCTTTTTCCCCAAGTCGACTCCTTGTCTTCAGTTGTTCTCCTCTCCTAAGAGCTCTCTGCATCCACACATCTGGAACAGGCCCCAGATGTTCTTCCTCCCCACTTACCTCCACCTCTGAAGGCAGCTGGGAAATGTCTGATGGCCCTGGCTCTATCTCTGCTTCTGATGCAGAGCATCCATCGGAGCCTTCCCCAGACTCCAGAACTGGCCCATGGTCGGCCCCAACCTCCTCCTCATCCAAGCCTAGTTTAACTCTATAAGTGTGGATCTGATTGTTCATGTGGACCTGGTTCTTCGGGCTTGGCAAAAAGGTTCAAGGCTGGGGTCATTCCATTTTATTCTGGGATGTCCAGGTGTTTTTTCCTTGCCAGAGGTGCAAAGCTCTTTGGGCCTTCAGGAAGGAGGAAACTCCAGCCTCGCAATGCTCTGAAAAACTTCCCAGCCTCTTCTCTTCCACTGTTACCGCTTGATCCAGGACCAGCGGAGGAAACCATCTAGAGGACAGAGCTTCCGTTGGCTTGAGACAAGGCAGGCTGAGCTGGATGGGCCTTTTTTGACCATGGAGCTAAACAGGCATGGAGCCATGCAGCCTTTGGGGGAAAGGGGGAGGGGAATTGCATTGGTCAAGAAAAGGAGGGCTGATTTCTTACTTCTGATAATTAGCCAGTTTCTGCAGTCTCAGGTTCTAAACCCAAAGGCAGAAATGTAAGTAATAGTCATAGTCAACATGCTGCAATTCTTAGCCATCTGTGATGAAGTGTTTCCATTGCCGGTTAAAATAGAGTCGGCTCATCCCGACTCTGACTTCTTCCTCATATAGTAGTAAATGTGTGAAGGCAGAGAGGGGGATAGGAGGCCCTGGAATGAACAATGAAAAACAGCCCAGAGCACTTCCGCATTTCCTTCTGGCATGGATTTTGTGACGATGGTGGGAAGGAGTAGCTGATGGAAGGTGACTTGCCTTTTGCTATCAAAACCAATTAACCATCCAATCAACCCTTTCTCCAGAAGTAGGCCACCCCATTCTGAGGTGCAAATGGCTCCTGAATCTCTCAAGGAAACCCCAGGAGGGTTCTTTGCAGAGGCTGCAAAGGGTTCTTGGCCTCTCTGGGGAAAACATGTGAACCGAATGGAGGCGTCCCTGTGCCAGGGGATTGCTCATCCCATCCCTCCTCAAAGCTCCATGTGGATAGCAGGTTCCCTGCTCTGGGTTGTTTGGGTGTTTTGGTCTTCCGTTCAGTCGTGCCTCATTCTCGGAGACTGCTTGGACAGAGTTCCAGTTAAATCAACAGGATATTGTGTGACTACAAGAGACCCACATCGGGAGTCTATATCAGCCTTCCCAGTTCCAGTATCCCAGGAGGGAGGAAGATCCCTGCTCTTGATCTGAAACGGCGGTTAAGAGGGTTAGGAATAGGGGGCACCGTTCTGCGGTGGTTCTCCTCCTTCCTCTCCGACCGCTCGCAGTTCGTGTTGGCAGGGGGCAGAGGTCGACCTCGAGGCATCTCGCATGGGGAGTGCCACAAGGGTCGGTCCTCTCGCCCCTTCTGTTCAACAGTTATGTGAAGCCACTGGGTGAGATCATCCGTGGTTTTGGGGTGAAGTGTCATCTGTACGCTGATGATACTCAGCTGTACATTTCCACCCCAGACCACCCCAACGATGCCCTTGATGTGATGTCTCGCTGCCTGGAGGCCGTGCGGGTCTGGATGGGGAGGAACAGGCTCAGACTCAACCTGTCCAAGACCGAGTGGCTGTGGCTTCCGGCGTCCCGATATAGTCAGCAGGTGCCATCGCTGACTATTGGGGGTGAATCTTTGCCCCCCACAGAGAGGGCTCGCAATCTGGGTGTCCTCCTGGACGCACGGCTGTCTTTAGAAGAGCATATGACGGCCGTGGCCAGGGGGGCCTTTTATCAGGTTCGCCTGATCTGCCAGTTGCAGCCCTTTCTGGACCGGGACGCCTTGCGCATGGTCACTCATGCCCTTGTCACCTCCCGGCTGGACTATTGTAATGCTCTCTACATGGGGCTCCCCTTGAAGAGCACTCGGAGGCTCCAACTGGTCCAGAATGCGGCCGCGCGGGTGGTTATGGGCGCAACTCGTTGTGCCCGCGTGACACCCCTCCTGCGCGAGCTGCACTGGCTCCCAGTGGTCTTCCGGGTGCGATTCAAGGTGTTGGTTACCACCTTTAAAGCGCTCCATGGCATAGGACCCGGGTACCTTCGAGACCGACTTCTGCCACCAATAGCCTCCCACCGGCCAGTTCGCTCCCACAGAGAGGGACTCCTCAGGGTGCCATCAGCCAAGTTATGTCGGCTGGCGACACCCAGGGGGAGAGCCTTCTCTGTGGGAGCCCCAGCCCTGTGGAATGAACTGCCCCCGGAAATACGTAAGATCTCCGACCTCCGGGTGTTTCGTTGCGCATTGAAGACCCTGTTGTTCCGCCAGGCCGGGCTATCAACTTAATAATTTTAAATTGGGGTATTTTAAATTTTTGGGGTTTTAAATCGGCCAAATCTATTTAATTATTTTAATTTTTAATTATTGTTGTGTCTTGTGTTTTTAAATTGGCTGTACACTGCCCTGAGTCCTTCGGGAGAAGGGCGGTATAGAAATAAAATTATTATTATTATTATTATTATTATTATTATTATTATTATTATTATTATTATTATTATTATTATTATTATTATTATTATTATTATTATTACCAGGGGGATTTTTCTCCTTCTTCCCCCAAATTGCAGATGACCCTTGTGGCCACACCGTGGTGCACCTGACTCCCTGACTCCCCCTCTCTCTAGGTCTCTCTGTACAAGTCAGTGCCAACCCGCCTGCTCTCCCGTGCGTGGGGCCGGCTGAACAATGTGGAGCTGCCCACCTGGCTGCGGAAGCCCGTCCTCAGCCTCTACATCTGGACCTTTGGGGTGAACATGAAGGAGGCGGCCGTGGAGGACCTCCATCACTACCGGAACCTGAGTGAATTTTTCCGACGGAAGCTGAAACCCCAGGCGCGGCCCGTCTGCGACCGGCACAGCGTGGTCAGTTTCTGGGTCAAAGGGCAGCTGCTCTGCTTCCTCCTTTTCCATTTTTGGATAGGGAAGTTGTAGAAAACCTTTTCAGTTAAAGTTGTTTTAATGCTGCTTGTTTGGGTTGGTTAATCACATCCATATTATTCTTATTGCATTTAACGAAAGTAGGACAAAGTACTGTAAATTTGAGTAACCATTGATATTGTTTAGTAGAAGTGGAAGAGAAAATAGCATCCAGCTTCTTTTTACTCTTTCTCCTCTACAGATCAGTCCTTCGGATGGAAAGATCCTCAGTTTTGGACAAGTGAAGAACTGTGAAGTGGAACAAGTAAAAGGCATCACTTACTCTCTAGAGTCCTTCCTGGGTCCCCATGCCAGTCACGACAACTGCCAAAATAATCCAAGTGAGTCTTCCCTTTGAGCTCCAGGATCCTTCTTTTCAAACAGTTTGCTAGCGGGGCAGAAGGCAGCCCCGCTGAACAGAGCAGCCCTCTCCCTTCTTGGACAGACTTCGAAGCATCTTTAGAAGGATGAATTGCACCAAGGCAAGGCCCCCCGCCTCCTCTCCCTCCCTAGAAACATCAGAAGGAGTTAAGTGGAGTTAAAGAACCAGGTGCACTTTGCATCTGTACTGCCTCCCCCCTTTTGCTCAGCGGAGGAGTCAAGAGACAAAGGCTGGCAATCCATGGAAGGCAGCTATGTCTGTCCTGTGGGAGGAGGCCATGCAGCTCAGGACTGCCGTGCACCCAGGAAAGTGAGGGAATTTCTCCTGTCCCCAAGGAGAAATTCACTTCATTTCTCTTTGTTGTTCATTTGCTCTGCTTGTCCTCCAAGGAGGCAAACTCCTTCCACAACTTTCCCACGGGGTAGGTAGGACTGAGAGAGGGTTTTGGGCAGACATTCAATCTGCTCTGTGGCCAAGGATGACCAGATCTCTTGTCAGAAGACGTGATGGTCTCCAAGGTAGTTTTTTCAGAAGCCAAATTTGCAGTGTTGGATGCCCCAATGGCTGTTCAGCTCCTAACCCTCACACACAAGGAATAAGTGGTGTTCTGTAATTCAGTCTGATGGCTGTATATTTAATATAAATTTGCAGGGGAAAGGTGCATGTCGGTGCGCCACCGCTGTTCTTGTGTTCACTTCTGGATTTTCATCAGTAATGAATCTGGAATGAAAGCTCAAGATCGGCATTCCAGCTTTGCTTCTGAGTTTCTCTATGTCCCGCATAAGGCCATATGCAGCAGTCGATGCTTTGAAAAACCAAATTGTTGCAAGAAAACGCTGGTTCCCCTCTCCAAGTATCACGGGATATTTAGACGTACCTTGTTTTTAAAGCTATGGCCATTGCATGTTCCCCCCTCCCCATCCAGTTGCCTCTGAGTCTTCTTGCTCTGGGCTGGGCCCTGCTTTACATGCAGGTGATGCCAGGATCAGCCCTTAGCTTTTGTCTGGAGCAGGTGAAGGAGTGAATGATTTGAGTTGCTGGATCAGGAACTAGGCAGCTTTGCAGTTCTTTCTCAGAAAACCTTCCCTCTGCTGCTCTTTTTCAGCTTCCTGTTGCGAGTCCTTCCAAAAACAGTTGGTCACAAAAGACAACAACGAGCTCTTCCATTGTGTGATTTACCTGGCCCCAGGAGACTACCACTGCTTCCACTCACCCACCGACTGGAAGGTCTCTCATCGCCGTCACTTCCCAGGTAGGCTTCCTTTCCACAGGTGGGAGAGCCAGAGGCAGCTCTTCACACACTGACATTTGTTCATGGAACAAGTGAAACATCAGTTCTTTTCCAAGCACCGCTCAGGAACACCTTCTCATTACAGCGGCCTGCAAACGGCTTCAGTGTTTATTTAGATTTACAGTCAGGTCCAGAAATATTGGGACATCGACACAATTCTAACATCTTTGGCTCTATACACCACCACAATGGAGTTGGAATGAAACAAACACAATGTGCTTTAACTGCAGACTGTCAGCTTTAATTTGACGGTATGTACATCCAACTCAGGTGAACGGTGTAGGACTTACAGCAGTTTGCATATGTGCCTCCCACTTGTTAAGGGACCAAAAGTAATGGAACAATTGGCTTCTCAGCTGTTCCATGGCCAAGTGTGTGATATTCCCTCATTACCCCAATTACAATGTGCAGATAAAAGGCCCAGAGTTCATTTCAAGTGTGCTATTTGCATTTGGAATCTGTTGCTGTCAACTCTCAAGATGAGATCCAAAGAGCTGTCACTATCAGTGAAGCAAGCCATTATTAGGCTGAAGAAACAAAACAAACCCATCAGAGAGATAGCAAGAACATTAGGCGTGGCCAAAACAACTGTTTGAAACATTCTCAAAAAGAAGGAATGCACCGGTGAGCTCAGCAACACCAAAAGACCTGGGAGACCATGGAAAACAAGTGTGGTGGATGACCGAAGAATTCTTTCCCTGGTGAAGAAAACACCCTTCACAACAGTTGGCCAGATCAAGAACACTCTCCAGGAGGTAGGTGTATGTGTATCAAAGTCAACAGTCAAGAGAAGACTTCACCAGAGTGAATACAGAGGGTTCACCACAAGATGTAAACCATTGGTGAGCCTCAAAAACAGGAAGGCCAGATTAGAGTTTGCCAAACAACATCTAACAAAGCCTTCACAGTTCTGGAACAAGATCCTATGGACAGATGAGACCAAGATCAACTTGTACCAGAGTGATGGGAAGGGAAGAGAATGGAGAAGGAAAGGAACTGCTCATGATTCTAAGCATACCATCTCATCAGTGAAGCATGGTGGTGGTAGTGTCACGGCGTGGGCATGTATGGCTGCCTATGGAACTGGTTCTCTTGTATTTATTGATGATGTGACTGCTGACAAAAGCAGCAGGATGAATTCTGAAGTGTTTCAGGCAATATTATCTGCTCACATTCAGCCAAATGCTGCAGAACTCATTGGACGGCGCTTCACAGTGCAGATGGACAATGACCCAAAGCATACTGCAAAAGCAACCAAAGAGTTTTTGAAGGGACAGAAGTGGAATGTTATGCAATGGCCAAGTCAATCACCTGACCTGAATCCCATTGAGCATGCATTTCACTTGCTGAAGACAAAACTGAAGGGAAAATGCCCCAAGATCAGGAACTGAAGACAGTTGCAGTAGAGGCCTGGCAGAGCATCACCAGGGATGAAACCCAACTTCTGGTGATGTCTATGCGTTCCAGACTTCAGGCTGTGATTGACTGCAAAGGATTTGCAACCAAGTATTAAGAAAGGAAAGTTTGATTTATGATTATTATTCTGTCCCATTACTTTTGGTCCCTTAACAAGTGGGAGGCACATATGCAAACTGCTGTAAGTCCTACACCGTTCACCTGAGTTGGATGTACATACCGTCAAATTAAAGCTGACAGTCTGCAGTTAAAGCACATTGTGTTTGTTTCATTCCAACTCCATTGTGGTGGTGTATAGAGCCAAAGATGTTAGAATTGTGTTGATGTCCCAATATTTCTGGACCTGGGCAGCTTACAAATAATAAAAACCCAATATAAAAGAATAAAACGACAACAATTACAACCAGTGATCACACAAAATCAAATGAGCCACTTGATAGGTTCCACCTCACTCTGGGTTCCCGAGCAGCATCTTCTCTGCTGAATTGATGCCAACATCCATTGGGGGATGGCAGTTTGATTCACTAAGTTTATGCTGCACATTCCCAGAATCTCCCCACTTCAGAGAAATCTGGAGTTGGTGATTCTCCCCACAGTCCTCTGCAGGTAGACAAGAAAACCTGATGAAGAGGAAGCCATGAATTAGAAGTAATTTTGGGATCCAAAGTCTTTGTCCCAGGGATGGATCAAAGACAGCTGTTCCTAAAGAAGTTTGGAGTTTTCTTTGTTTAGCAAATGCTGGGCTCTTTCAGCCACTGCCCAATCTTTGCTTCCCTGAAACAACAGGGAGGTGCAGGAAGGCATCCTAGCAAGAAAGGGGCTGGGTGGAATCTTGCGAAGCCCCATCCCTGGCAGCAGAGAAAGGTCAGGAGACCAAAAGGGAGGGGAAGACCTTAAGCCCTTTCCCATCATTTCCAGCCCCCTCAGAGGTCCAGGAGGACAGCACCCACTTTAGCTCACTTGGGAGGGAGCTCTTTCTTATGAGCCTTAGTGGTGCAGTGCAGTATTGCACTGCACTTAAAGTGCAGTATTGTAAGCTAACAGAGCTCGCTGCCAAGAGTTCGATTCTGACTGGCTCAGGGTTGACTCAGCCTTCCATCCTTCCGAGGTGGATAAAATGAGAACCCCAGATTGTTGGGGGTGGTATGCTGACTCTGTAAACCGCTTAGAGAGGGCTGGAAACCACTGTGAAGCAGTATATAAGTCTAAGGGCTATTGCTATCCCCACAGTAGCTCAAACAGAGCAGCAGTCCCGAGCAGTATGTAACCTTGTGGCAGATCCCTTCCTGGGGGAAGGAATCGAGTCCCCACCTCTAGTTTTTCTCCCTCAGCCTGCCTTGGCAAGCCTTCTCTCCCTCTCTTCACTAGCACTAGCACTTAAACTTACAATATGTGCCACCCCATAGTGATTTACAGCCCTCTCTGTGTGGGTTAGCACAGGGTTAGAGTCAGCATGTTGCCCCCAACAATCTGGGTCCTCATTTTACCCACCTCAGAAGGATGGAAGGCTGAGTCAATCTCGAGCCTGTCAGGGTAAAACTGCAGACAGTGGGCCTGCAATCCTGCATTCTAACCACGGTGCCACCAGGGCAATAGATTCAATGAATGTTAGGGGCAATCCTTCTCTGGTAGACGTTGTCTTCAAACTTCTGCTGAGCTACTTTTCACAATGGTTGGAGACCTTAGAGTGCCTCAAAGGGGCCCCGAGACGGTCTTCTGGCATCTCCCCTCCCACCACCTCAGTTCTGCTCCCACCTTCTGGATAAGCCAAAGCAACAGCAGAGACTGGCTCTCTCCCCAGGTGCCCTGATGTCTGTGAACCCTGGCGTAGCACGTTGGATCAAAGAACTCTTCTGCCATAACGAGCGGGTCGTCCTCTCGGGCTACTGGAAACACGGCTTCTTTTCCTTGACAGCAGTAGGAGCTCAGAATGTGGGATCCATCCGCATTTACTGCGATCAGGTGAGGAAACGTCAAAGGGAGGCATTTGTGGGTGGGGTGTGCAGCCCTCAGGTGTGGATGAACCCCGGCATCTCTGCCTACTGGCGCCTGCCCAGAGGCACAAGGAGACTAGGCTCCAGAATAGCTGGAGGGCCACCAGGTAATTGAGTTGGCAGTGGGGGGAAGCTTAAGTAGTTTGTGGACCCCGGAAGTTGCTCCTGTCACTGTGAAAAACCCCGAGTTGGGCCAAGGCTGGCAGGGCTTCCCCAGGAGTACCAGAGCCCCCTTCTGAGGATCAGGCAGGACCACCACCCTTGGGTTCCCCCATCTTTAACACACAGAGCGAGTTCAGGCAATAGACAAAGAATGAAAGTGGCCGACTGCGTCTTCCTCACCTGCCAGATAAACCGCCTTTTCCCCTCCTCTCTCTCGGCAGAAGCTGCAGACCAACAGCCCTCACTACAGCAAAGGATCCTTCAATGATTTCAGCTTTGTAACCACCAAGGACCACGAAGGCATTCCAATGAGGAAAGGAGAACATTTAGGCGAATTTAATTTAGGCTCAACAATTGTTCTAATCTTTGAGGCACCCAAAGATTTCAACTTCTACTTGAAGCCTGGCCAGAAGATCCGCTTTGGGGAGGCTTTGGGGTCCCTCTAAGGTCTCGGTGGTCAGAGGGGAGGGGCTTTTCTATGGATAGGGACTCCGTTCATACAAGGAAGCCGTTCGGTATGGTGGAGTATTGCTCAGCAGGACCTGAGTGAAGAGAACGAGTCCTTAGTCTTAACCTGGGGGTGCCAGGCTAGTCTCATCGTGAGGGTTGCAGATTGATCGGGGACCGTGGCCCTGAAGAATGTGGATCGGGTGCTTTTCTTCCCTCCGGGCTCTGGAAGGATGGCAGCTTCTTCCCCTTGCTCCACCTGCAGCTTGCCTTTGCACCACTCCTCAAGCTTTGCCCTGAGATGCCATAAGCTCTGCGGTCAAGAGGAAGAGGAAAGGCAGAAGGAAGCTCTCTTCTTTAAAGGGACAGGATCCAACTGGCCTCATTCAATTGAGGTTACACACACCAGTTTTTCAGTCCAATCCTAGAGAAGGGGGAGGGCTAAACAGAAAAAAAAAATGCAGCTTGAAATCCAATTAAGAAACCTGCTAAAAATCTAGTTCTCTCCCTTTAAAGGAGAGGTTTGCGCTGTCTTTGAGCCTCCAACATCCAGTCCGTGTTCAGCATTTCACTTGATGTTGCTTTGGATTGGAGGAGCCCAGCTGGCCTCTTCCTCTAGCTTCCTCCAACTTCTAAAACTCTCTTGCCATGCTGGGCCTTCACTTTTTCTGTGTTGCACGGGGGATATCAGATTTCCTTTCTTGAACCTGGCTTGCCAAAACACACACCAGTCCCATCACAAGGGATGAGAGTTTGCTTCTCTTCCCACTGTGCAGGGAAGTGGCACGGTGGACTCTGCCCAGCACCACTTAAAAAACATCATTAGGAATATTAAATCATTCTCATCTTTTCTCCTGTGCATTAACTTCTAATTCTCTGCTGGAGCTAGTTAAGGCTGAGGAGGAAGCTGAATTGAACACAATAAATTCTCCAGGTTGCCCTAAAATATTATTTATAGGCTTCAGACTTTGGAGTTATGCCACACACCCCGCCCCAAATGGTCTCTTTGTTTTAATGGCCAGTAGTTTTAGGAGACACCCAGGCTGTAGATAAATGTAGAACAGGGCTTGATCAGACCCGTGTCCTGTGTGTGATGCTGCTTTATCTATGATAAGAGCCTTTTTCTGTGGCTGTGAGGGATGAGAGGCAGAAAGTGGTCCTTTGTGATGGCTGGTCCCTCCCTCCCTTCCCCCCCAAATGCAGAAGTGAAGTCCTTAGCCAGAAAACAGCTCTTTAATCCTCCAAAATCAGCCTGTGCTCTGCTGCCATCCGGCCCAGGGAAGACATAAGGAGACCCACGGCAGACAGCTGTGCCTTGCCCTATTCGTGGAGAGGAATTACTTGCTTCTCTTTGCTTGCATTGCAGTTCGACTCTGAGCCTCCCGTTTTCTTGTTGCTCGAATTCTGCTGTAGAGGAGCCCCTTCAGCGGGTCTCCGTCAGAAGGCGGTTCTGGGCCAGGTCCTGTGAAGCGGTGGGCTCAGGGGGTCACCCAAACTCTAACCAGACGAGTGGGTTTCTTGGTGACGCTGTGAATTTCTCCAACATGGAGAATCCTTTTATTTTTCAACTGTATCAGTAGCACAGTATTTTTGTATGTCAAAATGTACAACTTAAGACATTAACTCATTAATGGCAAATGTTTTAAAGTAAAAATAAGAACTGACCATGCTTTGACTGTTAAAAGTGTTTTAATTTTGGAAAATGCTCTTGATGGGTTCTTAAAAGCAAGTCCCCTTTTCCCTTCCTGGGGTGGTTCGGTTTCAGGGTCCCCTGAGGAACAGGCGGGACTATCTGGGCGCAGCTTCTCCGGCCAGGCAGAAGGGAGGAGAGAGAGCAAATCCTCCGTGTGTCCTCACCTAGACCGGAGGTGGAGATGCCGTTCCCCAGGTCTCCAGAGCAGCTCGGATGTCCTGGACGCGGCCCACATATTTCTGCATCAGCTGCTGCTCTCCTTCCAACGTGCTTACAAGTGAGGCAATCTGCACCTTCAGCTGCAAAAAACAGAACCAAACCCAGAAACATGAAGGGGGACATGATGGCACGCTGTACCTTTCTGAAACTATTGCTAGGCTCCTTCATCCTAAACGTTTTTCCATCAGCAACCACCAGTCTCACACTTCCTGCTGGTCTTCAATCTGCCAGACCAATTCTAAGTTTATTTCTCAGGGATCTGAGGGAAGCAAGAGCAGCTTCATTTACTTCCAAGGAAAATGTGGGGTTAGCAATGTAATGTCTCTGCTAAAAGAAGATGAGTATTATTTTGGAGTGTGTTAACGGGAGCACAGAAGTCAGGAGAAGTCATTGTTCCCCTCTCCTTTGCCTTAATCGAGACCTGCTGGGAATATTCTTCCAGTTCTGGGCACCACAGGTCAAAAAGGAGAGAGAGGGGTCCACTGGGGAGAGTTCAGGTGGTGAAGGGCCCACAACCCAAGACCTGCACAGTTGGAGAAGTGGAAGAATGTGCATGTTTCATCTACAGAAGAGCAGATAGGACAGCAATCTTTAAATATCTGAAGATATCACACACAGGTGGCAGTGGGCTTATTCTCTTGAGAAAAGCAAGGGTTAAAGTTGCAAGGAAGGCTACACGTCAAGAGAAGCCTCTGGACTATGAGCCAGATGTGGGAAGCCTGAGCTCTCTTTTGCTGGAAGCCTTGAAACGGGCTGAATGGTCATCTGCCTGAGGTTCCAGTGAATCCCTGACAAGAGTTAGAGGGGTTGGACTGATGTTCCTTCCAATTTCATGAGTCTGAACCAATTGTTCTCAACGTTGGTATTTTTAAGATAAGGATATTTCAACTTTTATGCTTGCTGGGGAATTCTGGGAGTTGAAGTCCACATATCTTCAAGCTGCCAAAGTTGAGAAACACTGGTCTAAATTTTAGTCTTGTGTCTAACTAGGATCAATCATAATTTCTCTCGTTTGCAAATATCATGGAAAGGTATGTGGAGGGTGCTAAGCAACCTGCGAATTATGATGCAGCTGCCAATTTTCTGGATTCTGAAAGTGATTATCGGGTTCAGCATAGTAATTTCTAATAGAAAATCCAGACCTTGGGAATATGTTGATCTTCTGTTGTGATAGGCAAAGGCACAAAGCAATTTTGCCTAGTAACAACTCCTCCAATTCCTACAATGTTCCAGTTTTCACCTGTGTTATTTTTGCTGCCTTGCATTTAAAACCTATGAAGGTAAAGGTGAGCTTCCATGCTCAGTCCTACAACTACAGGACAAGAAAGGAACTAGGAGCCTGCCAAAGCCAGAAAGTATCGGGGGGGGGAGGGGGGTTTGCAAGGCTCGTTTCCGCTCATCTTGAAGAAGCTGAAATGTTGCAGCACTTGGCTCTGGCCTGTCTGATGCTGTCCTGTCTGTCAGTGACCCCAGAGGCCTCAAGTTGATACCTGGCCCAGCTTCTCACGGATTTCCTGCGCATCGGTGGGTTCCCCAACTCCTCTCAATTCCAGCCACTTGCAAAGAAGCCGTTCTTGTCGCTGGTAAAACCTAAAAGACAAGTGAAAACAGTTCATTGTTCTTACAGAGAAGCAACTGATGCAACAGGCAAAGAATTTCTGCCCACAGCTCACATCAACTCTGCTCTTACAAGCCATTAATTAGAAAGAGTAAAAGAAATAAATAGAAAACACAAGGAAGCTAGATGGCAAAACCTCTTCCAAAATAAACACTTGACTATCCAGGAGGCTCCTGGGCCTCCACGGACAGAACAGGCCCATCCTTCTTCAAATAGGTCTTGGTTTCCAATCTGCTCTGACCACTAGGCAGCCACCACACATACACAGCCACTGCCTTCCATATCCACCTGGAGAATGACTCCCATCCACCACCAACTTGGCTTCACAAGGAAACTGGGTGACAACCAGCCCCATTTCAATGCCACCTCACAGGAAACGAGAGAGAAGAGGGGCTGACTCTTCATTGACCCTGGCAGATCAGGCTGGGTTGAATCCTTCCTTGGTGGGAGAACCACAACCCCTCTCCCCCGCAGTCAAAGGGCCCCGGCTTGCCCCCACCCAGGCCCTTCACTCTCCCCAGAGCACTGCTTTCCAGCAGATGCTCTCGGCACCTCTGAAGGGGCAAGGAGAGGACAGCAGGCCGTGCAAAGCAGGGCAGCATCCATCCAGCCTCTCAGCTCTAGGTCTCCCAGCTCAGACCTACAAGGAGGTCTGAGGTGCTTTGAGCTTGGTTGTTTTGATGCAGATGTTTCATTATCCAAACTAGGTAACGTCACCAGTGCTAGGGAGGAGAAGGAGGTCTTCCTGCCCATCCTCCACAGCCGAGCGATTCTTCTGGTTCAGACTTTTCTACAAGCTGCAAAGCAGAAACCGACCCCTGAATTGGAACAGAAAGGCGTTTTTGGTACCCACTTCAGTTCCTGCTGCTGGCTGTAGTAATACTGCATCTTTTGCCCAATAAGTTGGAGCTCATCCTCCAGCTGCTGAATTTCAGTCTTTCCTCGCTTGGTTTCTAAAACAAAAACCAGTAACTTGCTTAGCGTTTGGAACATTTTTCCCATCCCACTTTCCTTCTAGAAATTATCTCTGGAATTTGGCAAAATTTGTGCAGACTAATCTCTTTCCCAGTCTGGTTTAGCAGGTATGAGAGGAGCTGCCGGGACGATCAGATTATTCCACATACCAAGATCAACCCAATCTTTTACTTGAAAGGCTAAATGGCTGACACCCCCAAATTCACAGATTTTCTTTTGCAAAAGTCAAGTTCTTGCCGTGCTTATGAAGCATCAAATGCCTATTTTCAAAACATTTCAGAATTTCTGCTGCTTTCTTTCTTAAATAGACTGGATTGGGTTGACATCCCCTGACACATGAAATGGCATTTTTCTAAAAGGGGGAATGAAAAGCATGTTTGGGAAAGGAGCTAATCGTAAGATTTGCATCCTGCTGATTCCACATGGAAGTTAGTGGTTTACACACAATCCAACAATCCCCCTCCCCAAATGCAGTTAAAACAGCCGTTCCCCCAGGATGAGAACTTGGTGACATCAAGCCCCAGATGCTCTCCAGAACAATCTCCTCTTGACCGCTCACCTCAAAACCACCAGTGAGGGTTCCATTCTGGCCCAAGAAACTCCATCGGACGAACACTGACAGAGACATCATCTGTTCTGTTGTATCTGTCCAATCCTATTCCCTTCCCATCCCTGTTCTTCCTCAGTCTCTCACGTGGTCTCAGAAAATGCAAATCTCTGCCTGGGGGTACCCAGGTGCCAAGCCATCTATGGGTCTTGGAAGCTTACTGGCAACTAACGCAGCTCCTGCAACTTTGGTGCTACGCTCAATGGTTCTCTTTCATGAATGGGCATTCCAGGCATTCCATCAGCCGAGGTCACAGGGGAGGGGCGGGGGAGTAGTGGTTATTATTAGAGAAGGCCTTAGGCCGAGGGAGGCCACTGTTCCTCAGACGGCCGGTTGTGAGACCCTCCTTGTGGAGTGGGGTCATGGGGTTCAGAGGGGTTTGCTGATCATGTACCTGGCTCCCTGCCACATGGCAGCAGCCCTGCCCGAGCTACTCAACGTTATCACCGCAGTGGCAGTTGATACCCCCAGACTTATGGTCATGGGGGATTTCAACCTGCCGTCCGTGGGTGAGACGTCTGAGGTGGCTCGGGAGTTCATGGCTTCCATGATGGCTATGGATCTGACCCAGCTAATTCATGGCCCTACGCACATGGGGGGAAACACACTGGACTTGATTTTTGTCTCTGGACAGTGGCTGAGTGATCTCGAGATAGGGGACATAGTCATCGAGCCCTTGCATGGTCGGATCACTCTCTCCTTCGCCTTGACCTTCGAACCGCTGCTCCCCGCCGCAGGGAGGCGGAACCGATGAGTTGGTACCGCCCCAGGCGCCTGATGGAACCTGATAGGTTCCAGATGGAGCTTGGGCCAATCCCTGAGGTTCTGGCTCACGCCTCGACTGGAGACCTAGTGGCCGCCTGGGATAGGGCGGCCGCTGGAGCTCTGGATCGAGTCGTGCCTTTGCGGCCTCTGACCCGGCGCCGATCTCACCTGGCTCCTTGGTTTACTGAGGAGCTGAGGGAGATGAAGCGCCGGAAAAGACGCCTAGAGTGTAGTTGGAGGGCCAGTCGTACTGAATCTGACCGGACACTGGTAAGATCTCATATTAAGAATTACCTAGTGGCGATAAAAACAGCGAAATGCACTTATCTTGCTGCTCTTATTGCGTCATCAGATAACCGCCCGGCCGCCCTGTTTAGGGTGACCCGCTCCCTGCTCCACCAGGAAGCGAGGGAGGACCCCTTGGAGGGAAGAGCCGAGGATTTTGTTCAGTATCTGTATGACAAAATCACTCAGATTTGGGAAGATCTGGACTCCGACTGGGTAGATCCAGCGGGGATGACGGAGGCAGGTCCTGAGAATGTTATCTGGGATGAGTTTGATTCTGTGACCCCTGAGGACGTGGACAGGATTTTGGGTAGACTGAATGCGACCACATGTTTGTTGGACCCGTGCCCCTCCTGGTTAGTGCTGGCTTCCCGGGAGGTGACGCGAGGTTGGCTCCAGGGGATTATAAATGCTTCATTGGGCGAGGGTGTCTTTCCCGCCGCCTTGAAAGAGGCGGTGGTGAGACCTCTCCTCAAGAAGCCTTCCCTGGACCCGGCAATATTGGCTAACTATCGTCCAGTCTCCAACCTTCGCTTTGTGGCGAAGGTTGTTGAGAGTGTGGTTGCATGACAGTTTCCCCAGTACCTGGATGAAACGACGTATCTAGATCCGTTCCAGTCGGGTTTCAGGCCTGGGTACAGCACGGAAACGGCATTGGTCGCGTTGGTGGATGATCTCCGGAGGGCTCGGGACAGAGGTTGTTCCTCTGTCCTGGTCCTATTAGATCTCTCAGCGGCTTTTGATACCATCGACCATGGTATCATGCTGCACCGGTTGGAAGAGTTGGGGGTGGGAGGCACTGTATTACGGTGGTTCTCCTCCTTTCTCTCCGACCGGTCGCAGTCTGTGTTGACAGGGGGGCAGAGGTCGACCCCGAGGCCCCTTATATGTGGGGTGCCACAAGGATCGGTCCTCTCGCCCCTTTTGTTCAACATTTATGTGAAGCCGCTGGGCGAGATCATCCGTGGTTTCGGGGTGGAGTACCATCAGTACGCTGACGACACCCAGCTGTACATCTCCACCCCAGACCACCCCAATGATGCCCTTGAAGTGATGTCCCGGTGCCTGGAGGCCGTACGGATCTGGATGGGGAGAAACAGGTTCAGGCTCAACCCATCCAAGACCGAGTGGCTGTGGTTTCCGACATCCCGATATAGTCAGCTGGTGCCATCGCTGACTATTGGGGGCGAAGCATTGGCCCCCACGGAAAGGGCTCGCAACTTGGGTGTCCTCCTGGATTCACGGCTGTCTTTAGAAGAGCACTTGACGGCCGTGACCGGAAGGATTTTTCATCAGGTTAGTCTGATCCGCCAGTTGCGTCCCTATCTGGATCGGGACTCCCTACGCACGGTCACTCATGCCCTCGTCACCTCCTGTCTGGACTATTGTAACGCTCTCTACATGGGGCTCCCCTTGAGGAGCACTTGGAGGCGCCAACTGGCGCAGAGTGCGGCCGCACGGGTGGTGATGGGAGCGACGTGGCGCTCCCATGTAACGCCTCTCCTGCACGAGCTGCACTGGCTCCCGGTGGTCTTCCGAGTGCGCTTCAAGGTTTTGGTTATCAGAGTGCTCCATGGTTTAGGACCTGGCTATTTGCGGGACCGCCTGCTACCACCAATAGCCTCCCACCGACCAGTACGCTCCCATAGAGAGGGTACTATCTGGAACGAGCTCCCCCCCGAGATACGGAGGTTTCTGGATCTGAGTACCTTCCGTCGCGCGTTTAAGACGTTCCTATTCCATCAAGCTGGCCTGACCTAAACTTTTCCTCTTTTTAAATGGGAATTTTAAATTTGGTTTTAAATTATTGGGGTTTTAAAATGGTTCAGCCAAATTTATTTAATTTGTTTTATCTCCATTTTAAATTTTGTATTTATATGTTTTATTTTATGGCTGTTCACCGCCCTGAGTCCTTCGGGAGTAGGGCAGTATACAAATTTAATAAAATGAAAAATGAAATGAAATGAAATAGGGGGGGGGGCTGTTCTCTTTTGACTGCAGCTTCCAAATGGCCCCCACATACAGCACTCTGCAGTAGCCCAGCCTAGAAGTGCTAAGGCCCTGGGTAACTACTGCCAGGTGGAGTTGAGGCTGGTGCTGTCCCCTGGCTGTGGCTCCCAGGTGGCTCTCTTAAGGGTAGCCAGGAGACCAGGATTATCTCCGTGTCACAGGCCTACTTTGGGGAAGCACAGTTCCATCCAGAACTACAAGGGGACAAAAGACCAGACAATTTTGGGACAAGCACAATCTCTGCCTTGCCAGGATTCACCCAATTGTTTCCACCCATTCCCACACACCTTCCAGGCACCAGGTCAAGATTTCCCAGCAATTCCGGCTAACTGGGCATCACTAGCACATTACAAATATTTCACTCCAAACGGGCTAATGACTCCACTCAGTGTTTTCATGGACGTATTTAAGAGCAGGATGAGAGGCACTCTGGCACCAACCACTGAAACTGCCCTTTTAAGCACCGACAATTTTCCTAAATCTTCCTTCACTCAAGTAGAAGCCAGGTTGGGCACAGATCCAGCCCACAGGTGGCTGGGCCCATTCTGCAGATTGCTTGCTCAGAATCACCAAACCACAAAGAATCCCAAGGAAGCTTCCTCATTTCATCAGGCATTGTCCAGAGTCCAGGCCTGAGCAAATTTGTGCAATTTTTTTTATCAGCAATACATTGCACAAACATCTCAAGGCAGCCTCCGGTAGCTCTCGAGTTTCACCTCCCAGAAGAGAGGAGTTAATGGCTAATCAGGTATTCTTTGCTCAATGTAGTAAGAGTGGGAAAAGGGAAAAGCTGCATCGTGGCGTATGCCTTTTTTGTGGGGTATGTACTTTATGTGGTCAAGAACGTCTCTAGCCCCTTCTGCTGCTCCATCTCCTGGGGTTCCTCAACCAAGGAACTCTCCAGAACCTGCAGATGACAGCAGCAGCTTGGATGCCAAGCAGCCTGGTCTCCATGCACCAGAGACTCAGCTGAACTGATTTCCATATTGAGAAGCTTCCCAACCCCTTAGAAATCCATCTGGACCATCATGTGCTGGTGAGCCTCATGCAAACCTGAGGACAATTATGGCACAATGGACTAACCATAACATCCTCCACCTTCGGCTCCTATACCCATTGTGCTGATGTCAAGATCAGACCAATGGCTCATGAAGCCTGATTGGCTTTAGTGCCCCTCCTGGTAATCAGGGAGGCATTTGCCCGAGTCGCTTCCAAACACTATCCTGCCTCTCAGGACTTAAGGAATGTTTCAACCCTCTTCGCTTATTTAAGGATTCTGGTCTATCTCAGTCAAGGGTTTCCCCTTTATTTGCCACACCTCCCTTCTATGAAGCAGGGAAGGAAAACGTTTCTTCTGAAGGTGTCTCAGAGTTCCAGCATTACCTGCTTTTCTGCAAAGAGAAGGACTCCTCCTTCTTGTAAAATCTTCGGGTACCAGCAAAGGCCCCCTCGAGACCACGGCTGGCTTCTCTTTGCCAGGGGCTGCAGCCGGAGGGCTGAGGGAAGGCTGGGGAAGGCAAAGGAGACCCTCACACCTGTAGCTCTGAGCTGGGCTCGCTGGTCCCACCTGAAGCCCCCAGGAGGGCCCCTGGATTGAGTGCCTTGGCCATCAGCCTCTGGATCGTGGAACGCCACAACCCAGACCCCGATCCACTCCCCCCCCCCCAAGAGGCCTGGGGAAGTAGCAGAGTGGGAGATGCTACGTTCAGATGCTCACCGTCTTGACACTCGCCCTCTTCATCCCCAGCATGAAGGAGGAGGGCGGCTGTAGCTCTGGGGCAGCACCGGTGGGGCCGTGAAGCCAAGGACTCCTGGGGGCCAGTGGCCCAGATTTGGGAAAGGAACCAGAAGAGTAGCCGGAGCCACTGAAAGGGGACGCTGGAGGGTCGATGCTGGAGGGGGCAAGCAAGAGGGGGCCTGCTGCCGTTGGCTGAGCAAAACCAGCTGAGCTTTCCAGCCTGCGGAGGGGGGAGAAATATTTGCTAGTTTTTGTATAAATACTCAGTGCTCTTCCTAAACGTTTATCCATGTATGCCTCTGCCTTTCCGAGGTCTTTTTACCACAGCTGGAAGCAAAGCCATCACACCCAAAACAGCACACACACATACACAGAGGTCTATGCTGATAACTGTCCACTTCCCTTGGCCACGGCTAGTGCTGGCAGGGGGCCAGCTCCTTGGAAATCGGCCAGGGATGTTGGTCCCTGAAAGGAGTGATGCAGCACAACTGATCGTTATTTGTTCGTGGGTTATTATTTAACAGGTTCTAATTCAACCATCATAAAGTGGCTTATCTAAAGAGGAAGCTGGGATTCTGCAACTTGGAAGGTTGGAACAAATTTATCTGCATGGCTGAATTTGGCTACGATACTGATCATGATCAGAGCTCCAATTGGGAGGCTGATCTTGGGATGGTGAGTCAGAGTCACTCTGACTCACCATCCAGACCAGACAGGAAATTAAACCAGATGAGCGAATTCTACTCTACCGTTAAGGCTGCATTAACAGAATTTTGCAAGTCTGAAAGTACAGCCTCCTGAGGCCTCTCCTTTGCCACGTGAGAAGTTAGGGAGGGTCCCTGGCAAGCCACTTTCTCTGCCCGTTATGCAGGTGTGGGCAGTGTCCTCCCTTATCTGATTGTTCACTTTTCTTCACCCCGTCTGCCGAGGTCTTTTCCACCTACCATTACCATCTCTTTGCAGTTCCCTGAAACATACATTTTGACTGGGATGCCCGAATGTTTGCCTGCATCTGAACTTTGGACCCAAATCAATGTGTAGGCAGGCCCAACAAGAATTACAGAAAAGAGACTAACTCATGAGGGCCAGAAACCTGACCTTGTTGTCCACTTACCACTTCCCTGCATGCGGTACTCCCCTTTTCTCAGGAAATGGTATCAGGAAATCAGGTCTACGAGGCTGCAGCCTCACCTGGCGAGCTGCATACCTGTGGGCAGGAGTACAGTGCTATTAGGGGCTCCGACTCAACCCTTCCAAGACCGAGTGGCTGTGGCTTCCGGCGTCCCGATATAGCCAGCTGGTGCCATCGCTGGCTATTGGGGGCGAATCACTGGCCCCCACGGAGAGGGCTCGCAACTTAGGCGTCCTCCTGGACACACAGCTGTCTTTAGAAGAGCACATGACGGCCGTGGCCAGGGGGGCTTTTTATCAGGTTCGCCTGATACGCCAGTTGCGCCCCTTTCTGGATCGGGACTCCCTACGCACGGTCCCTCAAGCACTCGTCACTTCCCGCCTGGACTACTGCAATGCTCTCTACATGGGGCTCCCCTTGGGGTGCACTCGGAGGCTACAGTTAGTCCAGAATGCGGCCGCGCGGGGGATTATGGGAGCGACGGGGCGCTCACATATGACACCTCTCCTGCGCGAGCTGCACTGGCTTCCTATGGTCTTCCGGGTGCGCTTCAAGGTGTTGGTAACTACCTTTAAAGCGCTCCATGGCTTAGGGTCGGGGTATCTGCGAGACCTCCTTCTGCTGCCAATAGCCTCCCATCGACCGGTTCGCTCGCACAGAGAGGGCCTCCTCAGGGTGCCGTCGGCCAGACAGTGTCGGGTGGCGACCCCCAGGGGAAGAGCTTTCTCTGTGGCAGCACCCGCCCTCTGGAATGACCTACCCCCTGAGATACGCACAATATCAGACCTCCAGACTTTTCGTCTGGCCCTGAAAACACACCTATTCCATCTAGCCGGGCTGGCTTGATCCCATCCTCTCAGTTTTAATTGAATTCGGTTTTAATTGGGTGGTTTTTAATATCTTGGGCCAAAATTATTTAATTGTTTTAAATTGTTTTTAAATTTTATATGCAATGTTTTATCTTGGCTGTACACCGCCCTGAGTCCCGCAGGAGAAGGGTGGTATAGAAATAAAATAAAATAAAATAAAAAAATAAAATAAATAAATTTGCTTGGCATCCCCAGGGCAGCTGCTCACCAGCAGGACACATGCAAAGTGGCTTTGCACAAGCTGATGGGTTGCCCAAACTCTCCTCCTCCATCCCCCAGGCCCTTTATCCAGGACTATGGGGGGAGGGGGGCAAAGAGGCCATCGGGTGGCCAGGAGAAAAGGAAAAGGCGGTGGAGGAAACCAACTCCCAAGGGCCACCTTATTGCCAAACAGCCCTTCTGCCTCCTCTGAGCTGCAGCCTTGAGGCCCACCGCCAGCCCAACGATTCATGGCAGACGGTTCAAGCAGGGCACCCAGGAGGCCTCAAGATGGGGCACCCCTCCCCTCTCAGAGAGAGTGAAAGCTGGAGAAAGGGGTTCCGAGGGTCTGGGCACAGGGGAAGTGTCCTGTTGCAGACATCAGCTCTTCTCTTGCTCCTTCTTTGCAGGGGAAACATTGCGAGCCAAATCAGAGACAAGTGCGTGATGCAGCTGCAGAAAAATCCAGTCCTTGGCAGCTTCAACCAAAGTACGGGGTCCCAACTAAGGGAAGGCCCAGCTCCTCTCCCGTCTACAATAGGGATGTGGCAGGGAGCATCCGGGGTCCAGTTCTGGGCAGTGCAATTTAGGAAGGAGCTGGCAAACCAGAGCTGTGATGAGAAGGGCCCTGAGGGTTCAGCATGGAAGAAAAAAGATGGGGGCGCATATTCATCCACACGACCGCATCTGCGATTTCTGACTCACAAATCTGTGAGGATGGAATCTCCGGCAGCTTGGTAGTCCCTTGGCACACCGGGAACGTTGGCCTGTCCCCTGGGAACGCCAGGAGGGACATGGCCCAGCCTTGGCACTTCAAAAGTCACGTGCTTTTTGGCGGGAGTGCCTGAAAGTGCCAGGCTGGGCTTCCGGGAAAGAGCCTTCTGCTTCCACATCATGGCACAGCGGTAGACCAAGTGGTGACGCTGACAGGCAGCCTGCAAGCACAGAGCAGGAGGGGCTGGTCTCGCACTCTGGTCCCAGACCCCGAACCCCACCCAGGAATGAAAAGCCTGCCCCAAGCAGAGCCCTCCCCGCCCTCCAGCCATCATCAGACTGGGCAGGGCCCCGCACCCAAATCCATTGGCCCTGTCGTGGGAGTGAGAGACGCGCTTGCCAGCCGGGCTCTGGCTTCACCTGCAGCTGATGCTGGGCTTGCAAGCACCCTCGGCGCCGCTTCATGGCGGCCACGTATCTCAGGATGCGGCAGATGCCCTCGCGCAGCAGCTCCACCTGGTAGCTCTCGGCCGCCCGTGCCATCCGTCCCTTCTTCCGCAGCTGCTCCTGCACGAAGCCTCCCCAGGCGCTCAGCACCTGCAGCCAAGGTAAAGCGGGGCAGCCTGGAGAGCGGCATCCCCCTCACTCACTTTCCAGTGCCCCAAAGAGAGGCTGAGAGGAAGCGCTGAGGGCCACGCTGGCTGGGGAAAAAACCCTGGCCAGCCTGTGCAACGAAGCTCTCCTAGCGAGTGGGAGTTACCCTGTGCCCTTTGCCATGAAGCGCAATCAGGTCTTTGCTCTGGGAGTCCTTAGGGACCGTGCTTACAATGGCATTTCTCTTCTGTCTTTTGAACTTCATATAAGAGAGAGAGATGCAGCTAGTGGGCAGGGAGGGATAAATCTTTCAGAAATGCCGGATGCGCCATCAGACAGCTTGACTGTGCCCTGAGAGCAGAAAGTGACGGCCACGAGGAAACCAGATGGGACAACTCTAGAAATGAAGAACCTGGCAGTTCCTACACTGGACAGAATCTGGTTCTGAAGAACAGTTACCCCCTGCTAGCTTCCCAACCCTCTAATTTTGAAGAGACTCTGGAGGGAGAAAAGCAGAGGTCACGTATAGATGGAAACTCAAGTGAGGACGTTTGAGGCAGAGGGATACAATCATCATCAAGGAAGGTACTAAGACCACTCTATAAAGCCCTAGTAAGACCACACTTAGAATACTGCATCCAGTTTTGGTCACCACACTATAAGAAAGATGTTAAGACTCTAGAAAGGGTGCAGAGAAGAGCAACCAGGATGATGAGGGGCCTGGAGACTCAAACATATGATGAACAGTTGCAGGAACTGGGCCTGGCTAGCCTAGTGAAGAGAAGGACCAGGATAGCAGTCTTCCAATATTTGAGGGGCTGCCACAGAGAGGAGGGGGTCAAGCTATTTTCCAAAGCACCTGAAGGCCAGACAAGGAATAATGGATTGAAACTGAACAAGAAGAGATTCAACCTGGAAATAAGAAGAAATTTTCTGACATAGCAATCAACCCATGGAACAGAAGTTGCGTTCAGAAGTTGTGGGAGCTTCATCACTGGAAGCTTTCAAGAAGAGACTGGACTGCAATTGTCAGAAATGGTATAGGGACTCCTGCTTGGCCAAAGGGTTGGACTAGATGACTTACAAGGTCCCTTCCAACTCTGTTATTCTGTTAAGAGGCTGAAGAAGTGAGAGGTGTGTTTCAAAAGCCCTCCCAGGGAGCCAAGGGCCTTCGTGGGTGCAAGAGCAAGAGTAAGCAAGATCACAGGCTAAACCACGGAGAAACAGAGTCCAGTTCTAGGCTGCCTGGACAGCCCTGCCTCTATCTCCAACAACTGTTGCTGCATAAACTCTTCTCTTTACCTTCGGCCTCCTTTACTCATTGACTGCGGAATTGCTACTCCACAACATTGGATAGGATGTGACCTTTGTACGTGTTGCTATCACCTGTTGAACACCGATGCTCAGGTTTTAAAAGGGACACGGCTGAGAAGATTACAGAGGCTGCTTCCTGGGGTTTCATAACAGGGTGTTGCAAGACTCTTTATCTGTTTGGCATCCTGATAAATGTGGGTCAGCGATGTCAACCTTGCTGGATCATCCAGTAGGAAAAACTCTCAATGAAGAGTATGCTACATTAAACGTTTAAAAACCTAACAATACAGAACTTGAAAGAAATTTTGCAAAATTCACAATAGATGGTAATCAACAAAATGGAAACTGACCAAATAGTTACATCATTTCAATATCCTGCTTTTTTCTTTTACATTTAGAACTGGATAGAATGTAGATGCTTTAATGTTTGTTTACTTGCTTTTTGATTTTTTTAAAAAGGTTTATCTTCTGTTTCCTATTCCAATTTTTTTTTGCCATTTTCTTTATCTGGATTTCTTCTTTGATGTAGATAGCATAGCATAATTACAACCATTTGTGATGATGAGGGGACTGGAGGCTCAAACATACGATGAACGGTTGCAGGAACTGGGCATGGCTGGTCTAGTGAAGAGAAGGACCAGGGGAGACACAAGAGCAGTCTTCCAATATTTGAGGGGCTGCCACAGAGAGGAGGGGGTCAACCTATTTTCCAAGGCACCCAAAGGCCAGACAAGGAATAACGGATGGAAACTGATCAAGGAGAGATTCAACCTGGAAATAAGGAGGAATTTCCTGACAGTGAGAACAATCAATCGATGGAACAGAAGTTGCCTTCAGAACTTGTGGGAGCTTCATCACTGGAGGCTTTCAAGAAGAGACTGGACAGCCATCTTTCAGAAATGGTGTAGGGACTCCTACTTGGGCGGGGGGTTGGACTAGATGACCTACAAGGTCCCTTCCAACTCTGTTAATCTGAATCTATCTAAAATGAACAAAGGCCTGGAGGCTAAAACATCTGAAGAACGGTTGCAGGAACTGGGCCTGGCTAGTCTAGTGAAGAGAAGGACCAGGGGAGACAAGATAACATCTTCCAATATTTGAGGGGCTGCCACAGAGAGGAAGAGGTTGAGCTATTTTCCAAAGCACCTGAAAGCCAGACAAGGAACAATGGATGGAAACTGAACAAGGAGAGATTCAACCTAGAAATGAGGAGGAATTTTCTGACAGTGAGAACAATCAACCCATGGAACAGAAATTGCCTTCGGACGTTGTGGGAGCTTCATCCCTGGAGGCTTTCAAGAAGAGACTGGGCTGCCATCGGTCAGAAATGGTGGAGGGTCTCCTGCTTGGGGGGGGGGGTTGGCGTTGGACTAGATGACCTACAAGGTCCCTTCCAACTCTCTATTCTATTCTCATCCAAGAAGCTTCTTCAGAACTGGAGATGCTTCTTGCATGAGGAGCGAAACATTTTCAAAGAAAAACACCAAGAAAGTCCAGTTAACTTTTGGAAAAGCAACACAGGGACGTCTGAAACACAATGCCCAATGCACACCCACCTCCTTTGCACAGCCTCTCAGAACCACAAATGGTGCTGGAAAGAGGAGACGGGAGGGTGGGCACTGGGGGGCTCCACAGTCAGCAGTCCCAAGCTGAGGGAGCTGGGGATGGGTACCCACAGGGCCAAGACTGACCTTCCGCTGGAGGGTCCGGGACCAGTGCCAGAGGGCCCGCATGGTCTGCTGCTGCTCTCGCCGTCTGTCCGCCAGCTGTAGGCGCAGAAAGAGGACTGAATGGCCACGCTGACAGCCGGCATCCACAAAAGGAGCCCTACAGTGGCTGCAAGACCAAAGGGGAAGGTGCCCTCTCTCCTCACCCCAGGGAACCTCCACTCCTGGCCAGCCTCAGCCTCTTCCTGCCCTGCTTGGAAGGGGGCCGGGGGCCAAAGTGGGTGCCATGTGCCCAAGCTCACCTGCACCTTCCAGGAGGCAAAGGCGGCTGCAGAAAGTCTCCGGGCCAGCAGCTGCTCCCCTTGCCTCTGCAGGAGCTACAGGGGGGAAAGCACCACCTGAAGCCCCCTTCCCTCCTGGAGGGGGACAAGGGCTGCTTCTGCCTGCTGCAGCTGCTTTTCCCAAATGCAGACGGTAATCTCAGCTTCATTCCCTCCCAGCACCCCCAAATAGATCCCTCCGGTGGAACCCAAAACCCTAACCCAGTGGAAAGGCCACACTTGACCAGAAAGGACTCCTCACCTACGTCTCCCCTCCCCAAAAGAGGGAATCTCCTCCTGGGAGATCTCACCATGACCCTGAGGCGGCTGAGATGATCTTGCTTCCACCTCTCCAGGCACCGGCTGAGCAGCTGCCTCCGGTGATGCTCGGCTGCCACGGTGAGCTGCCCCCTCTGCTGGGAAGAGCTGGCAGTGGCCTCCCTCCAGCGGAGAAACAGCCCCCGCAGCCTCTCTGTGGGGAGGAAGGAGGACTCAGCTGCTGTGACAGCCCCTGACCCCTCACCACCCCCTGGCTGGGAAGGCTGCTAGACCAGGAGTGTCCAACCTTGGCTATTTTAAGGCTTGTGGATTTCAGCTTCAAGGATTCTCCAGTCAGCTCTGGGGGAATTCTGGGAGTTGACATCTACAAGTCTTAAAGTTGTCAAGTTGGACCCCCCTGCACTAGAAACAGTGCAAAGGCTGTGGTGGCCACTTCCAGGACTCTGCCCTGTGCCCAGCTGGTATCACCCCACTGCCAACTTAGATATGGGGGAAAGGAAGAGCAAGTGGGGGCTGGTGAGCCAGTCCTTCCCTCCACAAGCCAAACCCCAGAGCAGCCTCCGCTCCTTGGACTGGGCTTGCAAAGGATTCCTGGGCCTGAGAATCAAGCATCAGTTTAGCAAGCTGTGTCAATTCTGCCTCAGTCATCCACCCCCCTTAGTTTAACTAGCAAAGAAAAAAAGACTCCTGGCTCATTTCTTTTGCCAAGAGTAGACTTTGTGAGAACAAAGTGCTTACAGGTGAGATGGGCAGAATTTGTTGTCTTGGCGGGAAAACAATGCAATTAACTTTCCCCTTTTCCCCTGGCCACCCTCCCCCACTCCCCCTCCCCCCATTGTTTGTTTGTGTCTTTCTCACCTCCACATTCCTTTGGCTGCCCTTGTGCTTGACTGGTGCTCCCCACAGTCAGGGCCGGCTCTGCTTCAAACCCAACCCTCAACCCCCACAATCTCTCCCCCTCCCACCGTTGCCGATGTCAAGCTGGCAAAAGATGCAATGCGAAGCAAGCAGCAGAATGACCTCTATGACAACCATCATTGAAGGCAGATGTTTTACTCCTGGGGTGTCTCCTACTAGGCCAACACAGCAACTGTGTTCCAAAGGTGCTTTTCCAAAAGGCAACTGGACTTTCTTGATTGTTTTCCTTTAAAATGTTTCGCTTCTCATCCAAGAAGCTTCTTCAGTTCTACTGAAGTTCTTCAGCTCCCCGGATGACAAGCAAACTAAGAAAGTCCAGTTGTCTTTTGGAAAAGCATCTTGGGGGCAACCATGAAGGAGAATCTCCATAGACTCCTGACCCAGCCCCAAATTCCAGCTGGACTGAAATGGAGAAGCGACTCTCGTCCTGCAGAGGCATCGAGAGATGTTCAAGCAGCTCTGCCTTCGGCCACCACATCCTGCCCTTCCCCCCCAGGAGAAAAACTGCCCTGTAATAATGATGGGCTTTAAGCTCATTGCTGGATGGGAAGTGATGGGCACTGCTACCCCTCTATCGCTGGCAAATGGGGGAGAGGGCATGGCTGCCAAAAAGGTGCCAAGGCTGAAAGAATTCCTCCAAAGAATCACACACACCCCTCACCTGTCTGCAAGTGCCTCTGGGCATCCTTCACAGCCACAGCCACCTTTTCTCGGCTATCGGCCTGCAGCGCAGCTGCCTCCCTCCACTGGAACAACACCTGCACTGAGAAAACGGGAGGCTTGAATATTTCCAGGGCCACATTTTATCTCATGGCGAGAAAGCATCCCAAGACAACAGCTGCTCACTGAGTTTCCCTTACTTTGGACTTCACCAAAACCCATCCGAGCGTGGGGGTGGAGGGGCAGATGGCCGGAGAGCAGGGGTGAAATGCTCCCAGTTCGGACCGGATCACCTGATCTGGTAGCGATGGCAGCAGGTGGTTCGGAGAACCGGTAGCAAACATCCCTACCCCCCCCCATGCCCATCTGAGCCGTGCAATCATCAGAGGCTTTTTTTTTTTTAAAGCATTTTTTCTACAACCTCTTCGGCCAAAAAAATGCTTTTAAAAGTAAAAAAAAAAGCCTCTGATGATCGCGCGGCTCAGATGGGATCATCAGAGGCTTTTAACAGCATTTTTTCTACAACCGGTTGTAGAAAAAATGCTTTTAAAAGTCTCTGACGATCCCAGCTGAGTTGCCTGATCTGCAGAGGCTTTTTTTTCTTTTAAAAGCATTTTTTCTATAACCTCTTCGGCCAGAGGTTGTTAAAAAAATGCTTTTAAAAGCCTCTGACGATCAGGCAACTCAGTTAGGATCGTCAGAGGCTTTTAAAAGCATTTTTTTACAACCTCTGCAGCCGAAGAGGTTGTAGAAAAAATGGTTTTAAAAGTAAAAAAAAAAGTTGGCCACGCGCACCCAGTCACATTTACACCCCCCCAAGCCACGCCCACAGAACCGGTAGTAACAAATTTTACATTTCACCACTGCTGGAAAGCCAAAGTTTCCGGAACCAGCCTTCCCTTGCTTGAGGTTACCTTGGAGAGAAGGCCCCGCCTGTGATGATGCCCAGCCAGCCTGGCTGCCTTTGCTTCCTGCCTGAGCTCAGCCGTGGTTTCCTTCCAGGATCGCAGCACCTGCCTGGGAACCAGAGAGGCACAGATGCCCCAAAGCGCCTGGAGGGTTTCCCCACAGCCCGGCCAGATCTTTGGGGAGAATGGCCTGAGGGCCGTCTTCACACCGACACAGGGGAGCCCAGCCGGCTGAGGAAGGGGGATCACCCTGACACTGATTCGGGGAGGATTACCGCAGCAGCTCCCGCCTGTGGTCTCTCTCCTTTTGGGCCACCTGGTGAAGGACGCCCTGAATGCTCTTTTGGTATGCCTGGAAGGAGAGAAGGGCCAAAATTCTTGTCCATGAAAACTTACCCTATGAAGCATCTTCTTTGCATGAAAAGGGGCTTGAATGTGTCACACCAGACTTGGGGATGCTTCTCTGTGGGGCAGAGACCCCCCCTTGCTGCTTAAGGACATCACTGAGCACCAAGAAAAGACAAACTTCACTTTTGTTGGTCCAACTAAGTGGCATAAGAGTGCACAAATGTTCATGTTCCCCAGGGCTTTTCGTCAAAACAGTGCAGTGCACTGACAAACCCTGTGACCACACCACTTAATGACAGCCATTCCAGCAGTCTCTGGTTGCTGTTGTTAAGCAAGGACCTGACATGATCATGGCCTCCCGCTGGCTTCCTCACTGACTTTGTTCTGTGTGAAGCTGGCAGGGAAGGTCACAAGTGGTGGTTGTGTGACCAAGGGATGCTGTGACAATGTAAGGACAAGGCCTGGTCGTAACTACCACCCACTCAGCCCTGTTATAAGTTCAGTCATAATGACCGTTCAGTCATTAACTGTGAACCACTTGTGAGCCCACTCCATTGTTGGATTGCTGGATGAAAACTTTTTTTCCATTTCTCTTTTTCTCTTTTAACTAACTGCATCAGTGATCTTTTTTCTCCTGCTGTTTCTATTCTTCCTCATTCCTTTTTTTACTTTGTCGCAACTTCCTAAGTTTCCTTTGGTTGAAGCGATTTCCAAGCCACTTAGACCCCCCCTGCCCCGCCCTGCTGAGTCTGCTCAGCCTTCCAGCCTCTAAACCAGAATTTGCAGAGCCGGGGACAGGCCCTCATTCTCTTCACAACAGGACAAAAAACCTCCCTCGGTTCAACTGCAGCCAGCAGATGCTCTGGGGCTGCCCAAAACACTGCCAGTCCGAGCCTGGTATCCTACCTTCCAAGCTGTCATGACCCTGCCCAGCAAGGCCTGCTGGTAGTGCCCCTCGGCTCGGGCTGTCTTCTTCCACTTCTCAGACTTCTGCATCTGGTACTGGAAGGAAAAAGGAGCCTGGAGCAGAACTTGAAAAACCAGATCACATGCAGAGACAGAGCGAGACAGAGAGAGAGAGAGAGAGAGAGAGAGACAGACAGACAGACAGACAGACAGAGAGACAGGAAAAGAGACAGAAAAAGACAGAGACACAGAGAGAGTGAAAGTGAGAGAGAGATAGACAGCAAGACAGAGAGAGAGCGATGGAGAGACAGAGAGAGAGACAGAGAGACAAAGAGCGAAAATGAGAGACAGAGAGAGAGAGACAGCAAGACAGAGAGAGATGGAGAGACAGAGAGAGAGAGAGAGAGAGAGAGACACCAAGACAGAGAGAGAGATGGAGAGACAAAGAGAGAGAGACAGAGACAGAGAGAGAGAGAGAGAGAGACAGCAAGACAGAGAGAGAGAGATGGAGAGAGAGAGAGAGATGGAGAGAGAGAGACAAAGAGAGTGAAAACAAGAAAGACAGAGAGAGACAGCAAGACAGAGAGAGAGAGATGGACAGAGATGAGAGAGAGAGACAGCAAGACACAGAGAGAGAGATGGAGACAGAGAGAGATGGAGAGACAGAGAGACAGAGAGAGAGACACAGAGAGATGGAGAGACAGACAGACAGAGAGACAGCAAGACAGAGAGAGAGAGAGATGGAAAGACAGAGAGAGAGATGGAAAGACAGAGAGAGAGATGGAAAGACAGAGAGAGAGATAGAGAGATGGAGAGACAGAGACAAAGAGAGTGAAAACGAGACAGAGAGATGGAGAGAGAGAGATAGAAAGAGAGACAGATGGAGAGACAGAGAGAGAGAGAGACAGAGAGAGAAAACGAGACAGAGAGATGGGGAGGGACAGAGAGAGAGAGAGAGAGAGAGAGAGAGAGAGAGAGAGAGAGAGAGAGAGAGAGAGAGAGAGAGAGAGAGCGCTTTCTGCAAAGCAGCCATTGCAGCCGAAAACTGAGTTGGACTTCTTCCTACAGGAGGTGCACAAAGACACATCCCCGGCATAGGAACTTCTGCCAGCATCTCTTACTCTCCTGGGGCCCCTCTTTTGAATGCGGGAAACAAATTTCCACTAGGAGCCCCTCCGCCCTGCAACCTGGCTCCTTCCAGACTCAAATGCTTCAGGTGGTTGAAAGTGAAGGCAGTCAAGCAATGGCAGCCGAGGAACAGAACTCCATCAGGATAAACAGCCCAGAATTTCCCTGGAGTAAATGGTTTGGTGGGTGGGGTGCAGGTAAGTGGCTGCTGTCAGATGGGGGAGGGTCCACAAGGAGGCAAGGCAGGTGTGGCAAGACTTGGGGAGGGGCTGCGGGGGTGCAAGGGAGACACCGCAAGGGTTGGGGAGGCTGCCCGGAAGTATCAGAGAGAGAAATATCATATGGAGAGAAGGCATCTCTACAAACCCACTATCAATAAATCAGTTTCATATGCACATTTAATTATTAAAACACACTGTTTTAATATTCCTTTCATCTTATCTCCTTTTTAAAAAGAAGCAGACAATAAAAGGATTTGGTCAAGAAAAGAACACGTTTCTCCTGAAACTTCCTTCTCCTTCGGACAACTTTGGAAACCTCCCTGCCTCTACCAAATGCCTCCTGTGACGTCCTTGGGCATGTAACACGCACATCGCAAGAGTCGCAGCTTTCATCTTGGGAGGAAAAAAAGCCACAAAGGAAGCCGGCATCAGCGCTTTTGTGGCCACAATAAAGCCTCTGAAGGAATTTCAGCCATATTAGCAAGAGCAAGAGCACTTAGACTTCTATACCGCTTCATACTGCTTTTACAACCCTCTCTAAGCGGTTTACAGAGTCAGCCTCTGGCCCCCAACAATCTGGCTCCTCATATTGGTAGAATATTTAACAGCAGGGAAAAGTTCCCGATTCCAGCAGTCAGCTTCTTGCTTAATTTCTGCCCACCCAGGCCACTCTGTGCTCGTGTCGGTTTCCACGGGAGAGCCTCAGTGGCTTCTCTCACCTGCCGCCACTTCCTCCACGAACACCGCAGGAGCTTCTCAGAATGGAAGTGCAATGCCGCCGCCTCCTTCGCCCGCCTGAAAGAAGCACAGGAGACCCGAGCTTTGGTGACAGCAGGTCCTTGGCTGAGATACGGGCATGTCCTGAGGGAAGGAACCCAGATTCTAGCCTGGGGGTGGGGCTTCTTAAACCCAACAAAAGCTGAGCTCCACTGAATTGTCTGAAATGGCATCGCTTGCTTGGTGCCGGGGGGTCAGACTAGAAGACCTCCAAGGTCCCTTCCGACTCTGCTGTTCTGAATGATTCACCCCTGGAAATGCAGCAAATCCATCCGTCTTCCAGGAGACTCTGCTGGGAGCCTTGGGAAGATAAAGATTGGCCTGGGGCCTCACACAGGCTGCTCATCCCTACCTCAGAACCTCAGCGAGAGCAAAACTGGTATTGCCACCGTCTCTATTCTTGGCTCACTTTCATTATGGAAGATCAGCAATGCAGGCAGGAAAGAGCATCACTGCCCCCCCCCTCCATTCATGCAGTGACCACATCAGGCCTGTCCTGTTTTGCTGCAAAGATCTAGACCTCAGGGAGCTACAGGATGGGCCCAGGAACATCCACCAGGAGCTCCCTTCCACTAAGTCTTGAGCAATGGTGGGACCCAAACCACTTCTGAAGCACCAAGAAGCTCAAGGTGAGAGAGATCTGCCATCCCGGCTCCTTTGCACAGTTTCCTCATTCAAAGCCAGGTCCATTTCTTGCTAAGAATGTTTCTGGGCTCCAAAGGGGCCCTGCAAACTTTCTCAGAAACTAAAAATGAGGTGCCTCCATCTGCCCCCTAAGCAGGACCCATAGGGAGAAATCTGGCTTAGGGCCAGGTTATCTTCGAGATCACCTTCTGCCGTATAGCTCCCAGCGACCGGTAAGATCCCACAGAGTTGATCTCCGCCAGGTCCTGTCAGCTAAACAATGCCGGCTGGCGGACCCGCGGGGGAGGGCCTTCTCTGTGGCTGCCCCAGCTCTCTGGAACCAGTTACCTCCTGAGGTCCTGACCGTCCCCACCCTATTGGCCTTCCAAAAAACGGTGAAGACCTGGCTCTTCCGGCAGGCCTGGGGCCGTTGATCTCGCTCTTGTGATCTGGCAAGATCCAGCCATGAATGGCGTGAATGAGTTTTTAACGTTTTTAATTTTTAAATGTTTTTTATAATGATTTTTAAAAATGTATTGTGAGCCACCCTGAGTCTTCGAGAAGGGCAGCATATAAATTAAATTAAATTAAATTAAATTAAATTAAATTAAATTAAATTAAATTAAATTAAATTAAATTAAATTATTAAATTAAATTAAAATTAAATTAAATTAAATCTGGGAGAAAGGACGGAAGAGTGGGGGGAAGTCTCTTTGTCCTATATCACCCCACCCACTAGCCATTTTGTGAGAGCACCCAAAACACTACCCACCAGCCAGAGAAGCCAATGACCCCCAGAGAGGCTATCTTGGGGCACAGCTGCCAGATTGAGGCCACCAAGAGACAAAGACATGAAGCTCGCAGCATCAGGGAATGGGGGGTTCTTACCCTCTCTTCATTTCCCAGACATTCTCCCTCCAGAGGTGCAAAGTGGCCCGAAGGAGATGATGCCGGTGATGCCCCTTGGCCAAGCAGACGCCCTCTCGCTCTTCCAGGCAGGCCAGGGTGGCCCTGTGCCACCGGCCCCAGAACTGGGACAAAACCCGCTCTTCAGCACACAACGTTGCCTGCAAAGAGAGAGGCCGGAGGTTGGGACTGCGGCTGGGCTGCCCTGGGGTCATTTCCTTGGCAGCTTCTTGGCTTCAGGTGGCAAAAAGCTGAGGGGGAAAGGGACCCAAGCAAGCACGAAAAGAAAGCTCCTGGTGCAGGATTATGCAGCAGAACTGAGGCCAAGCTCAGGACCAGAAGGGATGCCATCTAGGTTGCTCTTTTCCCCAGACTAAGCCTCCCTTTGAGATCCGAGCCGTGTTTCAACTCCCACAACCCTTAAACTGAGGAGCCAACGATGGGCGCGGAGACACTCCTCCTGATGGAGGCCTGGACAGACTCAGCAGGAGAGCCGTGCACAGAACACCCCCCCACCCCCCCGGCCAAAGGCCGCCCTTACCATCTTCTCTGCCGCCCGTCCCTCCTGTTGCTCACGCTGCCTCAACAGCCACTGCACAAAGACTCGCCTGGTCCACGTCTCCCTGTGGAAGAGCGCACCGTGAGACGCCCGAGAGAGCAGCTGGGCTTCCGTGGGTCTCCGCAGCCCACATTCTGTAGCCCAATGGGGCTGACCACACAAAAGGCAAAGCAGCAGCATGAGGGAAGCCAGAGCTGGACCGAGTGAACTGCAACCTGCCAGGCGGAAGTCCGGCAACGCTATCTCAGAGCCCCCTCCTCACTTTCTTTGCAGGACAAAGGCAACACAGCAGCCGAGGGACGCGGCCCCAAGTGGCTTACAAGGGACTAGAACTCACGTTCTCCCCGTTTCTCACCCTGGGCCCTTCCCCTTACACCGAAGTGGCTCTTCTAAACTTTGCAAGTTTCAAAATGACCCAAGGCAACCTTGAATGGTGGACTGAAGTGAGCAGGATAAACTAATGGGGGGGAAAACATCAGAGTCCTACATCAGAGGAGAAAAAAATGCAAAAAGGCAGAAATCTAGGATTCTGACTTGGCAGCTCCAGAGGCAAAAAATGGTTTGGCAAAATAGTAGACCACAACAGTCTCACGCAGGGAGTAATAAGGAAAGGGGTGTTGGGGTCTGGGTGAACAGGCACCCAGGG